>NC_081841.1:198633143-198933143 GCF_963259705.1 Myotis daubentonii
GTTCACAGGAATACTTGGGTGCGTAAGATGATTGCCAAGAAATCAGAGCCAATCAAAAATTAAATGAGTTACTCATAGCCAAATCATTCCAAAAGCAAGATGGTTAAAATCCTTTCAAATATTTTACAGCCCAACAATTACATTTAATGAGAAATATAGGTGTGTTCTGATATGTGTACCATGATGTGAAGTGGAGGCCACAGGACCTAAGAAAGTCTTTAAATAGACCTGAAAAATATGAAGATTGAAGCAAAGGTGAACCCCGAGTTCAGACACCGACTACTCAAATTCAGGCATGCCTTCCCCACTCCCAGGAACCGTGCACTGGGGCTCCTGACGTCACAGTCCTGGCCTCCGTGCTGTTTTGTGTTCCTGGGTCTGAGACCCCAGAATTCACTCTGAACCACAGGGTGTGCCTTTATCCTGCTTGTGCCTGATGCTCTGATCTGTCAGTGACTCATTTTCTTTCTCTGTCCCTCAGCATCTGTGTTCCTGCGGGTCCTCATGCCCATGAACGCCTGGCTGTCCTGCCCTGGTTCCTGTGTAACCCTGACCACCGTAGCACTGCCTTGGCTATCCCGGCCGGAAGAACCCATCTATCTCAGGCATCCCTTCTACTTTCAGCTCTGGCATGGCAAGAGCCTCCAGCTTATGCGGAGACTCTCGCTCCCAGAAACTGCCATTGGTGACTGACTAGAAAGAGCACTCCTGGTGGACACTTCTCACCCTGGCTGAATGACAAACGGTCCACTCTGACCACAATTTATTACCAACCTATACTGGGAAAATGCTACCCATGTGCTCATTATGGGAACTGATGCTTTCATTTGTTTGTTTTTATATGTTCTCCAGTTTTCAGTCAGGGGTATGCATGATTATACGCATGCACATCTATAATTTGCGTCATGCCTCATGGCTTACCACAGGGTTATTCGGTAAAGCAGCTCCTTGCTGCATTAACAAGGCGTCAGTTCTAGTTCTGCCCGGATGGGCTGTTAAGCCCGGGTAAGAACCTCAATGCCTCTGATCAGCTTCCTGATTAGCAAAACCAGAGTGAAATTAGTGGTCCCCTTCTTATGGTCACAGGATGGCCAAAAGAGGAAAACGAAAGTATATCTACCTGGGCTGTGCCCCTCAGAGAAAGGGCCAAGGTGGGAGGGTCTCATTTACTATGGACAGGCCTCCCCCTGACATTCTGGTGACTGTGGAAGCAGAATCCTTGGTCCCTAGGAAGTATATCTCCTTTCCCCACACCCCCAGATGCTGGTGATCAGGCCGGGCTGTGCAGCATTCCTCAGACATAGTGAAGGAGCTGAAGATCCTGGAGAAGTGTGGTTGGCAGGCTGACTAGAGAAGGCGGCCAAGTACAACCATCTGCATGGCCCAGATGGCTTCACTTGAGTTACCTGCACAACTGAGGTTGACTGGTGGGCTCCTGGGTTATGCAAGCGTGAGGGGAGGTCAGGGATATGCAGGGGGCATGAGCACAGGTCACCCGGAGAGTGACGCAGATGAGGCTGCTCCACGGTGACACAGACTCTCAGGAACTTGTTCTTATCAGATTAAACACAGACCACAGGAGCAGCCAGCTCATCAGTGGCAGCACTCTGCTACCCAGCCCCACCCTGCCTGTCCTTGGCCGGAAGTGGAGCTGGGGCCCCTCGGGCACAGCAGCAGCTGCAGAACAAGGTCTTGGAGCTCCGGGGAAGCTCTGCCCCAGGGCCCAGGGTTCCCTTGCTCTACGAGGTGGCTCCGGGAGCAGGGGAAGGGAAGCAGCAGCCACCTACACAGAATGATTGGAGGGGCGCTGAACCAGCCAGGGGCTCAATGAGCCCTGAAAGTACAGGCAAAATTGTGGTGTGTACACCCATACATACTTTACCTGGAAAGTGAGGCCACACTTTTCACATCAGACTCTCCAAAGGATCCATGACCCACCCGAAAGTTAGAAATGAGGACCCCATGAAGAAAGATTCATATGATGTTAAGGGACATAAACTTTCTCTATGCTGAGATGGATTCCCCAGGGTCAAATGAGGAACCAAATTTTATAAATAATAAGTGTCTAGTGGCCATCTGCTGACAGGGGCTTCTCATGTAGTCTTTATACAGGGAAGAACCCCAGACTGAGCTCTTGGCTTCCTGCTCTATGCCCTGCTTATTTAAGCTATCTGAGGCAAATATTATAAAAGAGTTCCTGGTTTTGTCTTTGGACCAACAGACTGAGACCTGCCCCATCCAATCCAAACTATACACTATATCCTCATTTGCATTTAAACTGACCAATCATAACTGCTCCATAACAACCAATCAGGACACTACCTAATGCCTATGAATTGGGACTGCATGATTTGTACCAATCAGAAACATAATTTGGATACCTCATTTACATAAAACAGATCTAATTGGGAACCTGGTGGGGAACTTTCTCTATACAAGATGGCACACTTAGTTTCTGCCAGAAGCTGTACCTCCCCAGCTTGCAAACCATTCACCTGAATGAAGTCTCTCCATTTTCTAATATCCTTTTTGGGAATTTTTGTTGACAGGAACCACTATTCTGGAAAGACCTTCCTTATAGTTACTGAGGGCAAGGCCCTGACAAAGCAGGACACAAGCTGGGGCCAGGGCAGTGGGGCTGGCTGTGTAGAAGGGCCAAAGGCCAGCATCGATTATTTTCTTGTTTGCCCAAGAACTGGTTCTGCTGCCACTGATGCCCTGGATGACATCAAGTCATCTCTGTTGGCCTCTCTGAAGGACCCCATTTTCCCAACACTGGCCCTCACGAAAGAGATACTGAAGAGCACCCCTGAACAGCAGCCACACATACACCACAAGGCAGGCTGACACTGTGGTTAAACCCTCCACTCTGACCCTAGCCGGTTTGGCTCAGTGGATAGAGCGTCAGCCTGCGGACTGAAGGGTTCCAGGTTCGATACCAGTCAAGGGCACATGCCCAGGTTGTGGGCTTCATCCCCAGTAAAGGGTGTGCAAGAGGCAGCCGATCAATAATTCTCTCTCATCATTGATGTTTCTGTCTCCCTCTCCCTTCCTATGAAATCAATAAAAATATATTAAAACAAAAACAAAAAACCCTCCACTCTGGGAGGGAATACCTAGGGGTTAATACAAAATAACCCGGAAGGCTGAATGTGATGCTGGTACCACGCTTTAAGGTTTTGCGGGGAAACTCCTGCATTGTGACACGGGATCAGGCAGGAGTTAAAGGCCCTCAGCTCTGTGTAACCTGACCCATGGCAGCTGTGGGTTTTGTAAAAGGCCCAAGCAGGCCTGTCTCTCCCAGGAAGGGCAAAAAGGCAGGTCCATCCTTTCTGCCTCCAAAGCTGAGAATTGTAAAAACCCTCCTCTGAGCCACATTTATAAATTACGATTCAGCAAGAGACTGTAGTCACTCTTCTCGCATAAAAATCTTCCCAAACCCTCTCAAACAGGCAGGTTTTGGGGTTTCATGAATCCCGAACTCTTTCTCTGAACCTCCTAGAGAAACATCCAGCAAGTCTGGACAAGAGAGGGGTGGCCCAAGCTGCTGTCCTGCCTGTCCAGAGGCAGCCCATTTCTTACAGCAGGCATGCACAAAGCTGAGCTTTCACAGGCCTTCCCTCTGCCCCAGGTCATTATCTCCTCTCTCTAAAGCAGCGGTTCTCAACCTGTGGGTCGCGACCCCTTTGGGGTAGAACGACCCTTTCATAGAGGTTGCCTAAGACCACCGGAAAACACATATATAATTACATATTGTTTCTGTGATTAATCACTATGCTTTAATGATGTTCAATTTGTAACAATGAAGTTGGGGATCACCACAACTGTATTAAAGGGTCGCGGCATTAGGAAGGTTGAGAACCACTGCTCTAAAGGCTTAGACTCTGCACTGCAGCCAGCCTCTGCCCTCAGCTGTTTCTGCCAGACCCTCCTGCAGCCCCTGCAGCCGCCACTTACCTCCTGACCCGCTAAGATTGGGGGCACTGAACCCAAGGACTCCCAAAGCTTGTTACAAAAAGGAGCCAGGAGCTGTGCAGATTATGGCCCCCTCCACCCCATCTCAACCCCCTGAGGGTGGGAGAACCTGGACAAGGAAGCAGAGGTGACCGGAGGCCTGAAGTGAGGGGTGCGTGGGGAGAGCAGGACTTCCGGGGCCTTCGTACTGGCTGGGCGCCACCTGGCTCTCCTCACTGGACAAAGAGTTCCTCTTTCTGTTGAGGCTCTAAATCCCTGACCTTTTTTATCACTGCTGCCTCATGGGTCAGCCCTGGAGAAGGCCTCCAGGGCGGGGCCGCTAAAAGAAGCTGAATTCAGCAGCTACATGTGGGCGTCATCAACCAGCCCCTCCCCCACGCCCCCTTCCACACATCTCAGCACCAAAGAGGGGCTGCTTCACCGTCTGCACAAACTAGACCAGGGGGTGGCTTGTCAGCTCACCTGCCAGACACTACAGCAGTTACCTGGCTGCTGCATGGCTCCCTGGTACCCCGGAGTACCTTCTCCGGGTATCGCAGCCTTCCCTCTGCAGTATCCTGTCCAGGTGACTGATAAAAGTCCAGTGCAGTCCCCACTCTTTCTGAGCTGCTCCTGTTTAATTACACCCTTTGGGAGTATCTTTTACAGTTACTGGGGGTTTTGTTGTTGTTTTTGTGTTCCTCCTTGTCCCAATTACAAAAAGGGTCATGTCCCACTCCTACCCACACCAACTGATACCTCCTTCGCTGGAGCTGAGTGCATCGCTGACTGATGTGTCCCAGGAGAAAGAGGCTGCAAGGCCCCCTTCAAGAAGCTGCTGACCACACTCCGCCCACTCCTGGTCAGCAGCAGGGCTTCCACAGGCAGTGCTGAGGAAGGGGGAGCTGCCCATGCAACACCCCCAAATGTTAACGCCCGAAGGACGTGACACTTCCTCTTGTTTAGATACTAAACCTACTTACAGAATATCAATTCCCAGAGCTCCAGGCCAACATTACCTTCGAGATGTAGGTCAGCTGCAAAGATCCAACAGCTCCTGCCCCAATTGCCAGGTTCTGAAACAAAATATGTTTTTCATTTTAAGAAGGATACCACGTGAGGCCACGGACACAGCACTAAGAGGCAGGAGACCAGGCCTCTAGTTCTATTTATGCCACTTACTGGCTTTGCAACCTTGAGCAAGTCACTTCTGTAGCTCCCTTTTCTCCCCTGTAAAACAGTGGTCATTCTTGCCATTATATGTGTGCATTAATGTTACCCATGGCTTATGTATTACAGAGAGGTGGTAAAAGTCTGGGCTCCACCATTTGACTATGAGGAAGTTCCACTAATCTTCAGTTTTCCCTTCTGATAACAGTGCTTACCTCACAAGGCAGTTGCAAGACTGAGTAAATTTAAGAGCACTTGGCCCATAGGTGACTCCCAACAAGTGTTAGCAAATATATTTTTCTGTCCTGACTAATCTGATCCCCTTGTTGGCCCAGTCCTGTTTTAGGCCACTTCAAAGTCTTCTCGTAATAAGTCGGGTACAGATTCACACAATACAGAAATAAAAAGTACAGCTGGTCAGTCTACTTCACAGGGCTGTTAATGTCCACACAACATAAAACACGAAGTCAATAAACTATTCAAACAGCAAGAAATTCACAGGCACCTTTTGTGGCAATATTTAACTTGGCAATCGCTTTGGCTTTCTAATTTCTCCATTGTCAGAAATGAAGCAATGACACAGGGATGACAGTGTAGCCAAGAAACGGCTAAGACATTAAACTTGTGGAGTTCCTGGTCTGTAACTTGGAAAATGTCTTCCCCCATGAGCCTGAGAATCTGTCTATAACCTCTTAAACTGTTTCCGTAAACCTTAAAGAATAACCTTGAAGCCCCCACTACCTGGGTCATGGCAAAGTAATAAACAGAGGTGGCTCTTGGATAATGGGAATTTAGTAAATTTCCTAAAGGGTTAACAGTGAAATGACCTGTCATTCCGGAGATGGCCCTTAAAGAAATAGGCCCTGAAGTCAGAGGGAAGAGTCCTTCTAGGCCCAATTATTAGTCCTTCTAAATTAGCACACATCACTTGAAGCAAATGAAATGTGTGAAATATCCTATTCACGAGAAAATGGACGGGAATCACGCCATGCTAAAAGGATTCTTAGAGCCTTAGAATTTTAGAGTAAGAAATCTAGAAAGAATTTCTTCCCCCTGACTCCCGTTTGTAAATAAGACCATAAGTCTCAAAGCTGCCTTTCAGTAACCAAAATAGCATTTCAACTCTGGGTGATCGGATTGACTCATTGTTTTTCATTATACAGTGACTGTATTTTGTTTTATTTTTTAGGAAAGAGAGAGGCCTTACAGCCCCTAAATCAGAGTCCAAAAGGAACCCCAGCATCCAGGAGGCCCGTGAGCAGCTGACTACCCCAGAGGGGAACGTAAACCACTCCAGGCAGACACTCAGCTCCTTGGGGAGTGAGGCCCAGGTCTGCGTGGCCTCCGGAGCCACATGGAGCCACAGGCCTGTGCTGGACACTGAGCACCAGCCCCACATCTTGCTCCTGAGCAAAGTGACTTGTGAGTGAAGGGCTTTGTCCAAGGCAACATAATTGGTGGCACAGCCTGAACCATAGCTCAGGTCTCCTCACTTCACCCCGATGCCCTTATAGAAGCAACACTATAATTTTAAAAAGCTTGAGCTGTTGGAATTCTAGCTTCAGGACATTAGTGCACGGGGACTGTGTGCAATAATAAGTCCGGCCGCATAGCTTGTTGGGAGAGTGATGTGAAAATACATAGAGAGCTGAGCCATGGTGGTTCCTATCTCTGACCCGCATGCTAATTACAAGATGCAGATGCCAAGTCTCAGGCCTGGTCTTGCACAACTCAGTCTCCTGGCTCCAAACCACAACCCAAAGGCCTCCAGGGCCCTATCTTGAATTATGAGTAATGAAGTAGGTTTGGGGGAACCATTCGGACACGAACCCAAGCGTAATGACAGATAGGAGCCGATCAGATTTCAACTACTTCATCCTCTCCACCCTCCACAGTTGCTCCACCCTCAGTCCTCTGCTCCAGAGAGAAAGAGCAGTTCTCTGGGCCCAGTTACCCCGGGGGTATCCTCACTCCCTTCACCCACAGGCCACCCACGGTCTGCGGAAGGCTCACGTGTACCTCCTCTCCACCAGGAGAAGCCAGGAAAATATGACCAACGTCTGCAAAAGCAGTTCCCCTCCCCACCACTGTCTTCGCCTCCCAGAGGGAAATGAGCGACAGGAGAAAACAGCACCAGGATCACAGGCTTGATCCAGAGCGACAGCTCAGTGTCCACTCCAATTACTGGACCTAGGAGATTAATGGTGACAGCTCGCTGCCAGTGTGGCAGCCCCAGGCAGACACTTCTTGCTCAGGGAAGATTGTGCCAACATGCCAAGTGGTGAGGGCCTCAGCAGCCAAATGTCAGGGCAGGACCACCAGGAAACAGCACCTGGGGAAGGGTAGGGTGTCGGGGACCTGCAAGCTGCCCCTCCCGGCCACAGCCCCGTCTGCTCTAGGGGAATAGCATCTTCTTGAAGCCTGCTCCGCTGACCACAGCCTGCCCTGGCCTAACCTCTCACTGAGTTCACGTACACCAACCCTTCTCCAACTTTGCTGCACATCAGAACCTCCGGGGGAGCTTGTATTAAAAGGCCAGGCTTGCCCTAACCAGTTTGGCTCAGTGGATAGAGCGTCGGCCTGCGAACTGAAAGGTCCCAGGTTCGATTCCGGTCAAGGGCATGTACCTTGGTTGCAGGCACATCCCCAGTAGGAGGTATGTAGGAGGCAGCTGATCGATGATTCTCTCTCATCGATGTTTCTAACTCTCTAACCCTCTCCCTTCCACTCTATAAAAAATCAATAAAATATATTTAAAAAAAATAAAAAGGCCCAGGCTCCAGCCTCACCCGAAAAACACTGAATCAGAATCAAGCAGAATGTGGGCAGAACATGTACATTTTTTCAGTGCTCCCAAGTGGTCCCTTTATAGGCCCAAGTTTGAGAACAGCTTAGTCTACGTGACAAAATCTAGTCCTGAATTCTGTATTGGAGAGTGTTTTTCTGTGAGTTTGTCTCTTCTTACTAAATTTCAAGCACAATGAGGACATAAGTACAATCTTATTCCTCTGCACAGCTGACCCATCGATTTTTACAAGAAAACCATCTGTACGGTGGTTTAGTTCCCAAACCAGTCAGTCCACAAACGCCCGCTGCCCTCATGGGGGCCTGGAAGGCAACGCTGCTTCTCCCGCCATGGGCAAACATTTCTTTGGGAAGATTTGCTCATGTTTAGAACTTGGGTGGCACGTGACTTTGCAGTTCCCATGACCTGGAACAGGTTTCTGGTGGGACAGGAACTGAGTAAAGGGAGACATGAAGGGCTGAGTCCCAACTAAAAAAGGGTTAAGGACTTGGGAAGAGGAGGCGAGGAATGGGCCAGGAAGAGGGCCAGGAAGCATCTAAGATGAGAGCACCTGAGCAGATGAGGAGTGGAGACCGAGGCTGGAGGGGGGGCTGCTATGTGAGTCACTTGGGTAGATTTTTAAACAAACTAACATTCAAGCTTCATTCTCCGGGTTTTTACTGGTCTGAGGTAGGGCCTGGCCACTTGTATGTTTTTAAATGTCCCCGGGGATTCCTCTGTGCCACCAGGCCTGAGGACCACTGGTGCAGACAACAGTTGGTCCTGCTGGCTCTGCACTGGAGACACAGCAGTAGGTGAGAGAAAAGGCCACGCCCAGCCACAGCCCATAGAGCAGCCCTGGCTGCTGCAGTAGCAGTAAACAGGGACATGGAAGAGCAGGGCAGGGCAGGGCAGTGAGCAGGAAGGGAGAAGGGATTCCAGCTGTATGCACAGCTGGCAGCAACTATGTCAGGAGCAACCTGTACACCTCTGGCCCGTCTAAATTTTCTGGGACAATGGAGGGCACAAGGCAGGTTCCTGTTAAATGTTGGCTTTATGAAGACACTGCTGTCATCCTGCTTTTTGCTCAAATGTTCTGTCGCCAAGGACCTCAAAGGAACTCCCACTCTGCATGAGTGGAAAGCATAGGGTTGTTTCTTTTCCATCACTGAGCAAGGAGCTGAAGTGCCCACACCTCCCATGACATATCTCCCATGGTAAGCCTTTTTTCTAGATGCAACATTATTTCTTGTTGAAGAATTGTTCCTTCTTCTAGTGAAAGTAACAAGAAGCACAGAAATGACCAGAAGACCTAAGTAAAGATTCATAAGTTCACAGAATGTCAGCACTACAAGGTTCTGTTGATGCCTCATCATTCACCACGAGAGGCTTCCTCAAGGAGTAGAGAGAAGACAGAGCTCATTGCTCCCAGCACCAATCTGCTGCTTTGACAAAGCGCAGCTTGAGAAAGGAAGAAAGAGACGGACATATATTTAGAGTATATTATGCACCAGGCCTGCTGCTAGGTACTTTTACACGTTGTCACTTAATCCCAACAATCCCATTTTACAGATGAGGAAAGTAAGGATTGAGCAGGTGAAGCAACTTGTCCAAGGTGACAGAGGTCCTGAGTAGTCAGGCCAGTGATGGGACCCAACCCTTCCTGATTCTCAAATCCCATGCACCTTCCTTTCTACCATGCCACCTCCCATGAGACAATCCTTCAAATGTACAAGGACCTGCTCATTATCTAAGAGTTGGTTATCAATGAAAGGTAAATACAAGAGCAGGACCAGCAGGGTTACACCAAAAGAGGCTCTGTAGAGTTGCCCAAGCTGGGCAGGGCAGGAACTAGTCAAACTGGCTCTTAGGTGCCAAACTCCAAAAGACCAGGAATTCAGAATGTGGAGAGGGGGAAGGAGAGTTGCCTGTGCCCTCTTTTGGTACCTTCTCTTCTATCTCTCCAGGGCTCCTAGCAGACAGCAAGGAACACAGCAGGCAGTCAAAACTAGCTTGCTGGTCAACTAGTAGGAAAAGGGGGAAGAGAATACATGTGGAAACCCCACAGCTGAGGCATGAGCCAGCATGACTGCCCATGGGCTGAAACCACAACTCAAACCACCAAAAGATGAGGCCAGACACTGACTCTCGGAAAATGACTTGCCTAAGAAGAGCAGCATGATGGGAATGGAGAGGAGAGCACAATTCCCTCTGCCCCACACTCCACAGTCCTCACCAAAGGAAACTCACCAAGCTGTCCCCAGGCATTAAGTGACCCGGTAGTGACTTCACCAGCCACTCTGATATCAAACACATCTCCCCTCTACCCTGTAGTTCCATTTCCTGATACTAATTGGAAGAAAGGTGAAATGTCCATGGCTACTCTCTCCATCCTCCAGTTCAAAAGATGTGTTTAGGATTTTTCTTCAAGAAAAGTCAATTCTTTATCATACACTATTGTGCTGGTGTAATGCTCCCATTCTATTATCTGGACGTCTCTTTCTTGTTGACATGCACCCAGTACCGGCTTCAGCCAGGATGGACTTCATGATGTGCAAGTCTCTTGGCCACTGTATTCCTAGCTCTTTTATTTTCTCTTCCAATCCTGGTGACAGTGACTTAAAGACATGGCATTCTTGTATATAAATAGATACATAAAGTATTTTAAAATAGATGTATAAAATGATTTAGTAGAAACAAATGCACAAGGTTAAAATCTAAAGCAAAATGTAACAAATAACCAAAGATGAATTTTAAGAAAACGTAGAATAGTCATCACCATTGTTTCGCATTAATAAAACCTCTGCTAACTTTCATAGCTTCTATCTCTTTAGCTGCTTGGACTTTAATACTAAGTAGTGCTAACTATTAACATGACTGCCCAAAAGTGCTTTTTAGTTTATACTTCTTTTTAATTTAGTTTGTACTTCTTTTTACTTTAGACAAAGTACACCTTGTTATAAAGACAGAATTATTTTGCCTGGCCAATGGGGCTCAGTTGGTTGGACATCGTCCCATGCACCAAAAGGCTGCTGGTTTGATTCCTGATCAGGGCACATGCTCAGGTTATGAGCTGGGTCCCCTGTAAGGAGTGAGTAAAAAGCAGCCAATTGATGTGTTTGCTGTTTTCATGCTCACATCGATGTTTCTCTCTCTCTCTCTCCCTCTCCCTTCCTCTCTAAAAGTAAAAAAAAAAATTTTAATGACAAGAATTGTTTTAAAAATAAGATTACCGTAGACAACACATAAAACAAAATTACACTTACAGCCTTTTATGTTAACTCTCAAAAAGTCCACACATAGTTTTAATTCTTTAAATGTTAATTTAATAATAATTCACCCTGAGCAGATTTGCATTTATTTATTTATTTTAACTTGCATTTTAGCCAAAGTACAGATCTGTCGCTTGAAATCTTCTTTTGGGATTATTTTTTCCCCAAAGGAATTCTGCATTCTCACTCTAACAAAATAATAGACAAAAAGCATGCCAGAAATTCTACTTAACCCTTGAAATCACATGTCACATAGGTAGCTAATATACCAATTACACAGAATCCATGACGTGAAAACACACTGCCCACACAACTGTTGAAGCTCTGAGAATTAGCACAGTGCTTGCATATGCAGACAATGTCTGTGGACAGACACACAGGAAAGCGGCAATACTGCCTCTGGCCAGGGGAATATGTACGTGGGGAACGGGAGTGGGAGGAAGGAAGCTGGCTGTCACTGTGTCAGCGTTGCCACATTTCGGATTATGTGCCATGTGCATCGAGTGGCGAGTTTTTAAAGAAAGTTACCTCACTGGTTCTTGGCATTTTGACAGGGTGAAGCATATTACACAGAAATCTTTTCAATGTTGTTGGATTTCAGCCAAATTTTGCTCAAGAAGGTTTCTGATACAGAAAACCTTGTGCAATTCTAAAAATGCACACACACTGTTTTTGCCTAGCCTTTAAGACCAAAACTACTGTCCATTATACATTACGTATTAATATAATTTCCGACCGCGCCTCCATATGCTCTCTAATAGGATGCAGCCAAATAGTCACCTTTTTGTCAACACAGCTAAAGCTCTTTGCCCCTTTTAATGGAAAGAATTGCTTTCAGCTTTATAAAATAAAATAAAATAAAATAAAATAAAATAAAATAAAATAAAATAAAATAAAAGTAAATAAAAGTAAATAAAATAAAAGTAAAGTAAACCAGGAGAAATGCAGAGATGCAATCTTTTTGGATATTACAGGTATTTTGTTCCAAAATTCACATCATGGCCTTTGAAAAGTAAAAGCATCTGAGCATTTTTTGGTCAAAGAGAGAAAAGGCATGTTACAGAGTAAATTTGACAAGAACAACAATCTAGTGCAGTACTGTTTTCATGCTCCTGTTTCTCCTTTGTTCAGGGCTGTATAATTTAGTCTTGCAATTACTTAGCCAAGCCGGCATTAGAGAGCGGAACATAAGCGTTGCTGTGCAACTAAAACATGCTTAGTTACTCTGTAGGTCACGGTAATAAAGGAGAGAAGCCTTATTAAGGGATGTCATCCCCTCTGGCATGATAGGGACCAACATTAAATTAAAATACAAGTGCTGTTGCCATCATATCATAGAAATTTTTTAAGGAAAGTCCAGCTAATGTTTTAAATTGTCAGCATATTGATTTTTAAATGCATTAGCCAAATCAGTGGCCATAATCAATAATATTGAAACTTGCCATTTATAGGGGTCCTTTTTAGCTAATGGGTTTCATCCTAGATCAGTTTGGTATCATCAGTGTCTATATTAAAAAAACTTGATTCCTTACCTTACTACGTCAAAACTAAATTCTGGCCAGCATACAAGGGTGTACCTGGACCACACAGGCTGCCCCCTAACATGCATGATTCCTCCCCGGAGCAGACACTGTCGCTGGCCTCCTGTTTCCATGTTTTGCTGTGCTTACAATGGCCGGCACCTGCAGCTCTACTTTGGAAGGCGGCCGTTGGGCCATGGGAGCCGTTCGCACACATTTGTAGAGCCAGAACCAGTGACGGTCCAGCGGGGCATACAGAAGCTCAGCCCTCTTGGGACAAGCCTTAGGCCTCACTCTCAGCCCTCCTGCAGCACTAGGCTAAGGCCTCCCTACCCTCTGCAGACTTCTCCTGAGCTCACGCCTTCGTCTGGCTTCCTCCCCTTCCCTGTCCTGCCCCCAGCACACTTGACAGTCTCAGTTTCTCTCCTTAATAAAGAACCTGCCACAAATCCTCGTCTGGGGAACCGGACCTTAAACACCCTCAAACCAGGCGGGCTCACCTTCCCTTCTTGGTGCTGCCTCTGCCCCATACAACTGAGAACACCCTCCTCTTCCACTCCCTCCAGGGTGCGTAACAACCAAATTGTAAGTGCAAACACCCCAAAACCCGTAAAGCGCTCTACGAATGTGAATCACTTGTAGCAATCACTTTCAGATTTGGACTTAGTGCTACCCTTCCATACAGGGATGCCCTGCAGCTCTGCCTGCCGCATTTTCACTTAATCATCTGGCTCCCCAGCTACAGTGTAAGCTCCATGAAGGTGAACTCTCTGTCCTGTTCACCGCTGAAGCCTCAGCATTTGATGGTGTCTGGCACGCAGGGCACGGGTAGCAACTACATGCTAAACGGTGTTGCTGAACTCGAGGATGTTACCCTATTCTCAGCCCTCCAGGACATAAAGGGCCAAAAGCCATGTTAAGGACCATCTCGAGTGCCCTTGGCCCAGGGAGGATAAATGACTTGCGTAAGTACAAAATAGCTTAGTGGCTGAGCCAGGATTCGATCCTTGATCTCTTACCTCCCAGGCTGAAAACCAACCGTCTAAGACTCCACCTCTAGGTCCTCCTCTTTCCCAGATGGGCAGCAGAGAACACTGCAACCCCCTTCTCCTTCAGCCAAAATACTGGCATCCGGGCACTTCAACTTCATGATATGCTATCTACATATACAAAAGGCTAACAAGCAGGGTTCCCTCGGGAGTTCAACCGGGAGACCGTAAGTTCGATTGCTCACTTTGACCTGTGCTGACCACCAGGGGCAGCATGGAACAGAGGAAGGTCCTGGCAGGGAGCTGGCAGCAGGGGAAGGAAGGCCCCAGCCAGCAGCCAGAAGGCCCCGATTGGCCCCGATCGCTGGCCAGACCTAGGGACCCTACCCGTACATGAATTTCATGCATTGGGCCTCGAGCCCTATTATGAAAATGGACTCGGCTTTTCCACACTTTAGTTTTATGTATATTGTCTTCATCTCCCCAACTGAACCTGAAGCTTCTCAGTGGCAAATACCTCACTGAGCTCCCGTCCACCTCATCTACAGGACCCCGCCTAGGCTGAGCACAAATATCAGCCGGAGGAAGGAAGCAGACAAGTGTGAAGAGTGCAGACACTCGCGTCAGACAGGCCTGGCTCCAACTCCAGCTTTGCACCTACCACCTGTGCAACCTTCAGCAAAGTCGCCAGACTTCTCTGCACCCTGCAGAATACTGTCAGAGTGTCAATCATCCCTGAGTCCCAGGTTTCTTGTGAGGACTTGATGACATGATACATGCAACGCATGTAACCACTCAATAAGACTCAGTAAGTACAACCTTCAGTGAGTAATAACAGTGGTAACAGTGGTAGTAAAAACCGGCTCCATAAATACCACATGGCTTAAACAGGCAATGATCAGAGACCTGGGTTCGGAAAACCCCCCACTTATTAATGTCTATTAAATAATTAAGCTATTATATCAGGTGTCTCCTTTTCCCTATACAAGTAAGATGTTCAGTGACCGAAGGGAGTTCCCAATGTCTCTTCCCGGGGACAGAACAAAACCCTCCAGTTTGCTCTCGGAACCAGCTCCAGTCCTCCTTCTCCTGACTCCCGACACTCTACAGAACTTCCACTGGGTATAGGCCATATCCCAACCCCAGGAGAGTGGTGTGGGGCACTCTGCATTTCATAAAGGCCTCCCTCTGACCACCTCTTTACCTTGGCCTCTTTAGTTCATTCATCCATTCATTCAGTGAGCACACATTCATCAAATGCTGGACACTGTGGATCAAAAGCTAAGCCAGATGAGCCCCCTGCCAACTAGGAGCTCCCAGCCCCGAGAGTCCTCTGGCTTCTATCTCTTAATCAGAGACTACTTTTGAAAGCTTTCCTTCCTCCCAGGCAAGAATAAGATGACTGTCTCACTATCAGCCCTGACAGCAGGGGAACTGGAGTCAGACTGCCAGGGTTAGAATCCTGGCCCTGCCTCTTTCTTATTATGTAACCATGGGCAAATCTCTTCCCCTCTCTGCCTCACCCACCTCACCTTAAGAATGAGGACAATAATACCTACCAATTAGACTCTTGTCAGAATGAAATGAAGACCAATGAAGTCTTTAGAACAGTGCTTGGCACACAGTAGTAACTATTCACTCACACTATTCTACAACTTACAAAAATATCCACTCTCAAGTCTAGAATGGCTGTTTGGCCATTAACACAACAAAGAGCTAAGCCAACAACTAAAGAAGTAAAATGTTCTGAAATATTGCTGTGTCACAGCTAGACTCTCCTTTTTTAGGCATGTGCCAAGCCAGCTGAAATTTCTGCCTCCAGGGAAAATGTAAAGAATCTCCAGCAGGGGCTTTTATTTGGTAACTCAAGCTCAAAGAAGGCTCTGGCACAAAGAGCATCCTGAGAGCTCCGCTGGCAGGGAAGCGCAGGAGGGTGCGACCTGCACAGAGGCTGACCCCAGACACCCCAGGAAGCAGCCCCAGGCCCAGCATCCTAGGTTACTGCAGGTTCTGGAACCAAGGGACAGTCAAACCAGAAGGCAGGAAAGAGCTAGAGAAACCCTGACAACTGACAACATTTGAGATTGGAAATGGTGACACTGTGGTCTTGGGTAACATGTCACTGACAGCAAGACTCTGTCTGTGAGCCCTAGCCAGTTTGGCTCAGTGGATAGAGCGTGGGCCTGTGGACTGAAGGGCCTCACGTTTGATTCCGGTCAAAGGCACATGCCTGGATTGCGGGCTCGATCCCCAGTAGGGGGCGTGCAGGAGGCAGATCAATGATTCTCTCTCATCATTGATGTTTCTATCTCCCCCTTCCTCTCTGAAATCAACAAAAATATACCTTTTAAAAATAAATAAATAAATAAATAAAAGGCTCAGTCTGTGGCCCAGAGTATGAAGGAGGGTCCAACTCCCAGGGGGTAGCTGCAACAGCCAGGCAGAATTCCCCGAGCAAGTGAATTTGCGTTAAGAACAGTCCTAGTAGGAAGCATAGCACCAAGCAGCTGAATCAGAACAGAAATACATTCAAGTTACCTGAGCTAACATGGCAGGTACATGGGAGAAGGTATGCAATGGAAGAAAAAGGGAAAAGGAATGATCAGACTCGGAGACCATAAGTCAGTGGGTCTCAACCCTGGCATGCCAGAAATCACATCTACTGGCCACAAGGCTCGATTTCGAGTTCCTCCAATGGTGGGGAAGTGGCACCTAAGATGCTACTTCTTTCAAGATCTGTTGACTCAGCTGTGGGCACCTCTGCAGAGCAAAAGCAGGGAAAATGATACAGCAGAGCCTGCAGGCACGCCCAAAAACAAAACATCGTAAGAGGCAAGCATTCCAGGCTAAGTCAAGGACGTAAGCGTCCGCATGTAAGTTTTATTCTGCATGCTCCGCACTTTAAATAAGAGTAACCAACAGAAGGTTTATCAGGAAGGGGGGGTGGAACAGGGGGGCCAGTTCTATTTAGGGTTAAGTCTTTCCTGGAGAGGGTGAGTCACAGCAGCTGATCTCTGGGTATGTTTTCTGTTATCCATAGTGTTTTCTCTCAGCCATCAAATTCAGAGGACAAATGCCAAAGGCCCCTAGAGGGCTAGTCCCCCGATAACGACCTAGAGACTCACAGGACTCTCTTCCCACTTCACATCTCCAAGACCGAATCCATCCCCCAACACTCAGACTTTCCTCTTCCCAAGTCTCTGAACCGGAGCCAAATCTCAGGCCCACACCCCTCCCCTCTCCAACATGGCCATACGATCTTGCCGTTTAAGGGCCACGCCAGTCTTCGGAGCCTCACTGCACCAAAATTCTCTAGGGCGGTGCGAAGGAAAGAGCCACAGCACTCCCAGCCCCAGAAAAAAAAAAAGACTTGAGGTCCCACATCAGGGCAAGAGCAACTTCTTCCCAGATCAGGGACGAATCAGGGACTCCCAGGCAAGGCAATAAAACTTAGGAGGCCCCTGCTGATTCCAACGTCTGAGGCTCAGCTTTTTTCATCTGTAGTGCGAGGAGGCAAAACAAGGAGACTCCCAGGGTCGCCTCCAACCCAGTACTGGGACTCCTGACTCGATGCAGGAGACCAGAGAAGTCCGACTTTTGTCCAGCTCGGGGAACCAGGTCACATTCCCTGCTGGGGAGGGGCCCCAGACTGGAAGAGCAGGAGTGGCCACAAGGCCACAGCCCTAACCAGAGAGGTGAGAGGGAGCAACCCAGGCTGCAGAGCCTGGGTCCAGCCTGGCTGGCCGCTGCCTGACTTTGTAAGTATTACATTCCTGAGTGTGAGAAAAGACACCAGATCCCCTGGGTCAGGAGAGATGAGTTTCTTCTCAAGCTAAAATCGGGGATGATTTCCGGTATGTGCGTGCATGTGTGTGGGGGTGAGGGTGGGGGTAGGAGGGCCAGGGGCGGGGGGGGGGGTTCCCCTCCTTATTGACCTGCAGGTCAGTGCTGCCCATGAGAGACGAAGCCCTGAGGCTAATCCCACGTGCATTCCTCCCAGGCAGTGACAGGCAGCCAGCCACCCTTCTCCTTCCCCCGCGGCCTCTCACCTGGGGGTTGTCCATGTACCAGAGAAGGTAGTTGGCCTGGGTGTCCAGAATGAAGTACCTCCGCAGAAACTTGCCACTGTTCTCATTCTCCTCGATGTCCAGAAACCCACAGATTCGGTTCTGCCGATCCACATAAGGCATTCCTGGGCTCTGCTCACATCACCCTGCGTGGCAGGAGGGAGGGAGGTGCTGGTTGAGAAGGAGGGTAAAGTGGGGCCTGCGGGAGCCTCACTCTGGCCTGACTCACCTCTGCGGGAAGCTGGCCTGGCAATTTCTTGCATCAGCTTCTTTCCCCGGGGCACCCAATGTTTTCCCCAACCAGCCCCGGGAAGCCTTTTACCAATTCCATTCGTAAGCAGTCATCAAAACCCAGTGACATGTATCACCTAACTTCCCTGCGGCTCTCTTATGTAGCGAGCAGAGTGTTAGGCAACTTTACATGCAGAGAGGATACACGCCTAGACTTTGGGTCAAAGGCCGGGGTTCCGATTCCAGTTCTGGCCGCTTATCGTGTGACCACAAACTATGTAATCTTTGTGCACCCCAGTTTCTGCATCTATAAAACGGGGATAATAACAGTACCTCCATCTCATATGTCAATTTTGGTGAAAATTAAGTGCTTGGTGCGTATTAAGTTCTTCATAAACACTAGGTATTATTATTACTCTTCACAAAAGCCTTGGAAAGTAGGTTATAACCCAGTTTTATACATAAAGAAACTACTTCAGAAAGGACTTAAGCTCCCGTTCAAATGCCTGGATAAAACTTTGCCAGGAATTCAATCATAAACCAGCCTCTTGGGATCCGTGAAGATACCAAAGAATGAACCTGAGGTTCCTGTGACGTCGTGGCAGGGCCACAGGCTTCACCCACTTCGCTGTGCTGTGACCCGGGGGCCACTTGTAACTGAAAGAAGGAGGGATCGGAAGAGAGTCCAACCCTGAACACTGTTCCTGACTCCAGAAGAGGGTCTCCGTGGCGTGGGACGTGCCGCACCCTCAAGCCAGCCTCCCCTCTCCTGTGATTTCCTGCCGTCTCTCTGAAGAGCCATCGGAAAGGCCAGGAGCTCTGTTTTCCTCCCAAAGGAATGTGAGCAACTTCCCACAAGCAGTTACACCCAACCTGATGCACAGGGTCCCACAAGGATTCGAAAACACCATTTAGACTTTCAAGGACAGACACCGCTCACCCCTGGTCCTGCTTGGCTGCAACAAGCAAAGTCCACTCACACCCAAGACCACCATGGTGTTTAGTCTACAACTACGCAAAGTCGTAAGAAGGCCCACCTAAGGCCACGCCCACACTACGACATTGATCAGCAAGCAAGCTACCCAGACGCCACACCTACAGTCTTCCAGGCCCAGGGAGCAGGTCCCACCAGCAAGAAGACACATTCCTAGGAGAGCAGAGAATTCTAAGGGTGGTGACTGGTAGGACAGTCTGTTCTCTTCCACCCCCACAAGGGGCCTGGCAGTGTCGAAAGGCTGCCCCAAGGAAAAAAGTGCCCCCCACACACAAGGACACCAATGAACAGTGAATCCCTTGATTCTAGATAACGACGGGCCAGAACCCCAATGGGACAGACGACTCAGTCAGAAAGGAGATCCCACGGCTACTTGCTGGGTAATGATGGGGGACAAAAGAATAAGGCAGGCAGGGAAACAGGGCAAAGGACGTAAACGGAGAAATAAAAGAGGAGGATTAGAAAGATGGCAGCGGAGAAGGAAGAAGCGTGGGGCACTGGCAGGGTGGGGTTGAGGGGAGAAATGGCCCTGCATTAAGGAGCATGGTGTCTGGCACAGGTACCTGCAGCCAGTGGCCCCGCTTCTCCGTGCCTTCCCGAGCAAAGCTTCCTCCCAGCTCCCGTTCCACAGCTGAGCAAGTGTGAGCACAGGAAGGGGAGAGACATGGAGACAAGCCAAGAGTCAGGCACAAGCGCCATGGGAGGAACTTGAAGTCTTCTTGCAGACACTGGGTCAAAGATGGGAAGGCGAGAGGCCTGGCAATGGGTGGGGAGGGAGCATGTCCCTGAGAGAGGAAGGATGCAGCTTGCCCCCTAGGAATAGGGAAAAACAGGAGTCCCCTGCAGGAAGGCCGGGCCAGCTCCCACTGAGAATGCACAGCTGTCTGGTCAGGATGAGGGAGCACACCCATCCCTCACAAAAACTAGGCAAATCCCCTTGATGCAGCCACAGACAGGGTTTCCGGACTTGCCACTTTCCAGGGGTTTCAGGACTTGCCACTCGGGGGACATTTCTAAGAGAAAGCATAAAAATGCAACGGGATAACAAAGCCGACTGTGTGGGCCTAACTCCCTGCACAGCGCCCAACTTCATGCCGGCTTTCAAATGCTCCCTTTTCAGCCACCAGGATTAACCAGGGCCCGTCTTTTTCTCAAGTCAGCGGCCAGAGAAGGCACTCTTTCCACAATCCTCCAACAGCCCGCTGCGGTGCAGGGGGTTTTCCGTCGGCATGGAGCCCTGGAAGGGAGAAGACCTGCATGAACCAAAAGGAAAGGTAATGAAAGGAAGCGTTCTGGTTACAACATCTCCTGACTGTGGTTCTCGCCCCAGAAAAAAAAAAAGAAGCTGCTCAGATGTCCTGAGAAGCCGCTGAGTCACAGAGCGCATCGAGAGTGTGGGAGGTGGGGAAGGATCCGCGGCAGGAGAACCAGCATCACAGGGACACGTGGCTGTAACCAGCCGACCCACACAGAAGTGACATCCTCAAAGCCGGGCACAGAACACAAACCTGAGGTCCTAACCCAGCCCCTCTGCCAGCTCACTCAGACCCCATTCGTACAGTCCTTGTCACAACAGCTGCTAAGATTGGGTTCAGAGAGCCTGCTGCCCCCTCCCCGCCTCAGAGCTGTCACCATCATCTTCCCAGACTCTGCGGTTCCTCTTCTTTCTCCCAGAGGGGCCCCTCTAATACAATCAACTCTGCCACCCCAGGTTCAGCCCGAACAACTGGGCAGTGAAGGGAGAAAGGAAAGAGCTAGCAACTGGTTCTACAGTATGCACACACACACATACTGTCACCCCAAAATTCCCCTACCAAGACCAAGACAAAGCTTTGACATGTCCTTCCTAACTCACAACATTCCTCCGGTTCTGTAGTTTAAGCCTGTTTTCTGACTCTCTAAAATCACTTGTTATCTTAAATGTCATTTTTAACTTCATTTCCCTGATGTGAAAATATTGGGTAGAGGGTGACATTGGGTAGTGGGACCCAGGAGTTGCCCCAGCCCCAGCATGCCCTAGGCCCCAGATGCTGACAGTGACTTTCTCCCCATCTCCTGGGGCAGGATGCAGTGTTCTCGCTGGCTTAAAGCACCAGAGACCCCTCTCTCAGCCTAGCCTCCTCACCTTCGCCTTCACTCTGACACCACAATGAAACCACCCAGCAAGTAGTTTCTTAGCCTTCCCAATATAGGGAAGACAAAGAGAACAGACATCTGTGCAGGAAGGGACCTTGGTCCACCCTGCTCGGCACCCTCCCTATCCTTCCAAAGCATGCCAAACCTCCCTAGTGCTTTCCGTGCTTCGTGCAAAGACCACAATACAACAATGTCGTCATTTCAAAAAGATCACTCTCGCCAGCCATTTTCACTTCTGCATGCTTTTTCATGCCACTGTCTGCATAATCTGCCTTTTTAAAAATTTAAATTGTATCATAAACATGTTCCCTGTTGCTACATAGTCTTTGTAATCGTTTTTAATGGTTGCATGATATTACTGGACTGTATTTACTATAATTTACTTAACCATTTCTCCGTGATTAGACAGTTAGATTATATTCAATTTTTCAGCTAGATTACATTCAATATTACAGTTAGGTTACATTCAATAAATGATGCTGAAATTCGTATTTTCATGCTTTGTTTCTTCTTTTACAACGAAACAACATAAATTCCAAGCAATAATATGACGAATTCATAGCTTATGATTTTTTTACAATTCTTGAGACCTATTTCCTGCTTCATCTCCCTTCGTGGACTTTGTGAAATGCGAATCAAATGGATGTGTGCCTGCAATCAATACCAATCAATCTCTTTCTGTCTCTCTCTCTCATACACATACCCCAAACCAAACCAAAACATGGCCTCGCACAGTGCAGATAACTAAATAATGTATTTTAAAGAAAAGTAAATTAGAAAAAAGTAAAGTTTTATATGATCCTGATGTTTTCAGTATATAAGTTCCTAGGTAAGTACTGCAAATGAACATATATTAAATAATTTATAGTGACAATGAAACTTTGGAGGAAAACAAAGTGATTTTGCATGAAGTTACCCATTGATCAGCAGCAGAAAATGGGTTAAATGTCAATTAAACCAAGATTCCTGGCCAACATGTGCTAGTTGAGCCGACAAAGCTCATGAAGAAAAAGAGAATCAACGGCTGCCTACCTTACAGTGAGATCAGGGGCATTGGGAGGTTTCTCCGCCCAAAATATCCCCTCAGTTGCCCATTTCAATGCCTCCGTTCCATCACTGGAGGAGATTCAAGCCAAGAATAAAATTATCCCCTAGGAATTGAGGCAATTGGCATCTTTATCAGGCTCATAATATGTAAGTGATATCTGGGACCAAGACCCTAAGAAATAGAACATACCCCGATGGAAGAGAGAGACAATAGACGGAGTGAAAGAGTAAGGAGAAGACTGCTGCTTGAAACAAACGTTACCTACTTGAAAAATTCCCCTAAGATTCTTACCCACCGGGGACAGGAGTAGGCACCTTTCTGGGAAGCAGTTTGGCAATATATAACAAGAGAGCTAAAAATGTTCACAGCTCTGACCCAGTAAATCTACTTCTAGGATTCTATCCAACGAAATGAACAAAGATGCAAATAAAGATTAAAATAAAAAGATAGCAGCTGCAATAGATTTTGTAATAACAAAAAGTTGGAAATGCTCTGAATGTCTCCAATGATTAAGGAAAAATTAAATAAATTATGAGACATTCACATAAGGGAATGTTACACAATCATTTAAAAACTATGTTTTTAAGTCATTTCTAATGAATTAGGGAGAGCCATATCCTGATAAGATTTTTGAAGATATCATGTGATTTATAATATGATCTCAACCCTCTAAATATTATTTTTGTATTTCTATATTTGGATAGAAAAAGACTGACATGCAGACACCAAGATGTCAGCAGTTAGTACCTATGGTTTATGGGTGAATTTTACTTACTTTTATGTCTTTTCCGTATTTCCCAAATTGTCTACAGGGATGTGTGTTATTTAATTTAGTAGGAAGGAAGACTATTTAACTGCACACAAACCCTCATTCCCAGCATAGCTGTTTTGGAGCTGAGAACAAATTTCTCCATTCTCCAGAGTCCACAAACAAGTAGAACCTTGCCTACATTACAGCTCTCTTGGGACTTTTAAAAGCAATATCCCACCCATCACAACTGCTCAAGAGCCAGGTACCCACTCAGAGAGCTTTGGCACCCTCCATTCTAGCTGCGCGTCTTACTTCCTATTTCAACATCCTCTTAGAGAGGCTCATGCTTTCCCTGCAGGTTTGGTTCCTTACTCTCCGGTCTTCCTAAGAGGAGCCTCAGTCCTTGGAGCCGGCAATATTCTTGCCCAAGTCGATGCCTCTGTGCCTCTATTGCTACAGAACCGGAGCCACGCAAGCCCAGCACTCCCGCAAAAGAAAGGGGAACCTAACTAGGACCCCCAGGGGAATTTTCCTTATTGAGACTTGGGAGAGAGGGTTGACATTTTTTAACTAAATGGCTAGATAAAGAGATGGGTGAACAGATTTTTTTAAAGAAAAGTATAGCGCTACTAAGTCATGCAAGCAATGGTTTGCTGTATTGTACATCTTGATTTTTAAGATCAGTAATGCAGTTTGGAGATAAGGGAAAGAATAAAGTGAGGGAGAGTGCTCTGCCTGACCATGCTGACACTGCTGAGGCGTATAAAAATATGAGAAAGGCATAGCAGAGATCAAGTCTTAAATGACATTGCCCCATTATGATATAATCTAACCTCCAGTTTAAAAAAAAAGTTCAAAAAAAAGTTTTTAAAATTTATTTGTTTTTTAAATTTGGAGATTTTTTTCTTTCATGTTACTCGGTGTTGGCAGGACAGGGAGTTTCAGCAATTTTAGTCCAGAAAACAGTCAGGAAGGCGGTTTTTGCCACGCAGTGGGGCATGCAGTAAGTACATCCCCTGTCGCATTGCCCGCTGATGGTGGGAGAAAGAGGGTGGGAGCTCCAGCGCCGGTGAGCAACAGGGATACCAACAGGAAACTGCTAAATTTCTACAGGAGAAAGTTGATCGGGAAATGACATCAGAGGTCTCAGCGAGGACTGTAATGCAGCAGACAGGAACTGGGGTGTGGAGGTTAAGAGCGGGCACTCAGCTGGGATATGCGGGGCCATGTGAGCAGAGTGCTCACCTCTGTTCAACTGCAGCACCCATGGGCGTGTATTGTGGAACCTCAACAATGCCCAGGGCCCCGTAAAAACCCCAGAACAACAGCAAAACACGGGCTTAGCTATTTCAGAACACATCCCTGAGAATGGGCCAAAGGTGATAACTTAGGAAGTGTGGGAGCATCTATCTCCTACGGTTACAATCTCGCTGCATTTTGAAAATGTCATCAGAGCGAACTCCAAACAGTCTATGGCAGGAGAATAATCTGAGAGAGAAGGGAATGTACTGGGAACATGTTCCCAACGGAAGTTCGGGGTGAGGAATGCAAACATCTACAGGAATGGGGAAGTTAAGAAAAGAAGCTCCTCTGCACAGACAGCCGCCCAGTCCCCACTCGACCCAAGAACTTTGAATGGAGGGCAAGAGACACTCAAGAAACTTTTAAGGGGAAAAAACGCGGGGGAAATGGCAGGAGTCACTGACCACTGATACCACTGCAATAACGATGCTAAAAACAACACACTATTTTAAACACTCATGACCTCTCTTACAGCAACCTCATCGATGTTCAGAGAAAATGTGGTTGCGGGAGCCAGTAGGAAACAAAGGCCTGCCATGGCTCAAGGCTCCAGAGAGCACCTCCACCAGAGAGGTCACCAGGTAGGTGAGCTGCCACACCGGTTTTCTAAATAGCCTGTAAAGCCAGAGCCGGTTGCTCAGTGGGTAGAGCATTGGCCTACGAACAGAGGGTCCCCGGTATGATTCTGATCAAGAGTACATGCCAGGGTGCCAGCTAGGGGGCGTGCAGGAGGCAGCCAATCAAGGATTCTCATCATTGATATTTCTATCTCTTTTTCCCTCTCCTTTCCTCTCTGAAATCAATAAAAATATATATTTTTTAAAATAAATAGCCTGTAAAAACGAGATCTCCAACCTGCAGAACGGTCCAAGTCCCCCACTTAGAAGACTCAATGAATTCAGTTTCACGGTAGGGCTTCCTCGCAAGAACCACACAGGAGTCCCAGAGTTACAATCTTCATTTAAAGTTTGATAGTATGAGCCATTACAATGTGGGCAGTAGGAAAAGGAAAAAAAGAAAACATGGTTGTTTCTCCTCTCGACTAGCCTTTGGAAAGTGCCAGAGGAAAGTGTAAGTGCATCTATCTAAAGTCACGTATGTGCTCACAACCCTGAATTTAGGGAGGGGCTGGGTGTGACAAGGAGGATGTGCAGGTGACTGATCAGCATGAGTGGGTTTGATGAAACTCTTGCAAGAAGGTGGCCGTGAAAAAGGGTGTGCTGATTTCAGTTACCCATTGATGTGGTAGAGCAAAGTGAAAGAGGCTGCGTTTTAGAGTCAGACTCTGATGAACTTTCTGGGCCTATTTCCTCATTTGCAAAATGGAGAGCATCACTGTGCCTACTTCAAAGGTTGCTTGTGGGGAATTAAATGAAATAAATAATGTGTGAAAAGTGCTTACCAGGACGTCTGGTACAGAGTAAGCACTGGGCAACAGTTGTTGTTAAGATGTCTGTATGCGAGGAGTGCCTAACAAGTAGTATATGATTACCATGACTTCCGCAAAGCTGGCCAATACAGGGCCAGGGCTGCAGGGCCACCTCTACCACTCAAATATCAATAGGCAAATATCAACGGAAAGGCCATGACACTGTTATCCCTCACAAAGAAAGGCATACATTTTCTTTCCTCTGGCCTCTGCTCAAGAACCATATTTTACCTCTCTAAAATTCTCCAAGAAGCCCTAACTGGTTTGGCTCAGTGGATAGAGCGTCAGCCTGCAAACTCAAGGGTCCCAGGTTCGATTCCGGCCAAGGGCATGTACCTTGGTTGTGGGCACATACCCAGTGGGGAGTGTGCAGGAGGCAGCTGATCGATGTTTCTCTCTCATCGATGTTTCTAACTCTCTATCCCTCTCCCTTCCTCTCTGTAAAAAAAAAAAAATCAATAAAATATATTTTTAAAAAATAAATAAATAAAATTCTCCAAGAGGTTAGAAAAAAAATCCAAGAGATCCAAAGACTCTATCTTGGCCAGCTTTCCCTGAAAGTTAACAGAACCCAGCAGAGCCTATGGGGTTCCAAGGAAGGGGTGCTGGAGCTGCCTCCTGCTCCGCCCAAGGGAGGAACACAATAGCAGAGAGCCACTTTGCAAGTGGATGGCCAAATATGAGTCCTAGCTGATAGCACAGCAAGTACTAGCCTTTGCACTTTAACTGCAGTGTTTCCCAGGAGCTAATGGACAAGCAGACTTGGCTTCCCACCCTCTTTATCTCAGCTGGCCGACCTCTATGGGCAGAAAAGCACATCACAGGCCCAAAGCTGAAAGCCTTTTGCCCAGTGTCAGTGTCAGGAGCTCCTGCACCAGCAGAGCTGGGACCTCCGGGGTGAGAGAGCCCAATCCAGTCTCTAGTCCTCTGCAAGTCACTTAATCGCTGGAGGTCAGGGCAGAGAAGGGGCTTTCAGAAAGAAGATAAGTTATAAAGCCCGAAAGATTGGCTGTGCTTAGCAAGCAGCAGGGGCCAGAAGAGGGGAGAACAGAGTAGCACAAGATTTGGAATAAAGGTCAATTCCAAGTCCCCCTACACTAAGCACAGGCTCCCTCAGCACGGGAAGGAAGGGACCCCATCCCTGCCACCGCTCCGCTGCCCTATCTCCCCTCCCTGTCCAATTCCCAGGCTTAATGATGGGCTTATATTGGGCAGGGCTAGGATTCTTCTCTCCCCATAGGCTGTCAAACCATAATATTTGCTCTGCTTCCTTCCCTTCCAAAGTCTAACAGATTAGATTGCCGGAGTGCCTTCAGTTCACTAAGACAGACGGAAAACTGAAAGTAAGGCAGCCCAAACTGCTCATGGTGGGAAGAGGCAGAGCAACCCAATGTTCCAGCACCCGGATCCTCTTTTCCAAGCTCTAGGACTAGATCAGCCAGAATAAATAGTGCCCCGGCAGTTTCATTGAGTCAGAAGGTATTTACTGCACTGTGGCCCACAGCAAGATCTAATTTGAGGCCTTTTAACAGGGGCATCGCCCACCTGCCCACCTGCCCCAGGAAGAAGACAGGAGTCAATGAAGGGCCAACTGGATGTGCACAATAAAGACCCTGCTCCTGCTGCTTGGGTCTTCCTGGAGTCCCAGCACCTCAACAACACCCTGCAAGCCTGCAGGGGGCTGCTCGGGAGGACCTGGCAATTCGGGCTGACGCATCTCCCTTCCCACTTTTGCAGAATCTCTCCAGGGGTAGGCACCACCCAAAACCTGCATGTCTTCAGGGTTTATTTTAAACCTGGTGAAATACTGAGCTAAATATGGCTCGACTTACTGCGATGACATGATGGGATTCGTAGGCCCTACTTCCTTCTACAGAAGACAGAAGAAAACACCAACAAAGGAAGAGAAGGCTTTGCAAACTCTCCACCATCGAGTAGGTGGTTTCCAAGTCAATATCTAAGTGATTACCCACCTCTGAAGTGAGCAAGGCTCCCATCCTCAGCCAAGGAGAGCTCCACCAGGTGTGTCACACGTTGTAAAAAGGGGGGCTTACAAAGAGGGCGGAAGACTATTTAAGTGTAAAGGCAACATCCAGAGTAAACCAGCTTGGTGGGTTGAGTTTCCACAGGCTGGAGGCACCCCCACACTGCTCTTCTTCCTTCCATTTGGACAGATGCACATAACCCCTGTGCTTGCCATCATTCATTCATTCATTCATTCACTCAACATTTACTCAGCACCTAGTAGATGTCATACCCTGGGCTGGCCACAGAGTCTAGACTACAAGCTAGACTTTCACTATGACAGGAGTCACCTGCCTTCAAGTGAAGGAGGTTAATATCTGAAGTGATGACAGTGCTTTTTAAAAGCCTCCTCTGGTTTCTCAAAGCACGCTGGGTCTCTATTTGAGCGCACGGCTTTGTGTTCTAGGAATCTGTTCGGCTTCCTAGGCTGGAAGCTCCCGAAAAGCCAGAGGCTGCTTTCTGTTGTCACTGCCTTTCACGTCCTTGTTATCCAACAGAAGTCAACTGAATCCAGATAAAATGGAAAACAAACATCTCTCTTCTGTCAGCCTCTTCGGCTTTGCTGTTTCTGAAGGCTTTGCCCCCAAACAAAGAAAAATGATGAAGCTTCAGAAAGGAGACCGGCCTAGTCAGATATATTAAGAACAACATGAGTACAATTTTGGAACTTCAGCCCAAGTGCAACCACCACTCAGTGGGCTGAGGTGCCTCTAAGAGCCACAGCTGGCATCCTGGTAGAATGTGTTCCCCCACCCTCTTCTCTGCTGTTTACTCTCTTCAGAAAGCCCCAGTTGGAGTCCCAAAGAAAGAAAGGGGCGGGGGGGATGGAATTCAAAGGGGAAGACACAGCTTGAACCCACACTCATCAAGAAAGGAGGAAACTTTAAGCCCAAAGGCTGGGGGGGAGGGAGGGCTGGGGGAGGAGAAGTGTAAGACTCAAGTGGAGGACATGCCTGGACACTTTTCCTTCCTACAAGGCCTCCTTTTTTCCTTTCCTCTTTTTTTTTTAACTTGATGAAATAACAGTCTTCAGAACTGGAGAGCTGCAGCAGAAAAGGGAAGCAAGTAAGGTGAGGAAGAAGTTGAGAGAGAGAGAGAGAGAGAGAGAGAGAGAGAGAGAGAGAGATCCCCTCAAAGCGCTTTCCCAACCTGGAACCGAATCTGCATTTGAGGACAGTTTTCCTCCAAGTCACCCCCTAGCCTGGGGTCCCAAAAGGCCGAGGCCCGGGCTGGACCCGCGGGAACGGAAGGGATCGCCCCACGGAAGCACGCTAGGCCTGTCCTGGAATAAGGTGACAGGGAAAGAGAGAGACGAGTCTCCACGGCCCAATCCGTGCCCAAGGGACTTGCCTGGACGGTCTCTGCTCTCCTGCCCTGCCCGCAGCTCGGGCAGTGGTGGCGGGGCCGCTGCCCCAGCGCCAGAACCCGCAGCGAAGTTCCGCCGCTGCAAACGTGAGAACAGGCAGCTCAGCAGAACACCGCCCCCACCCCCGCGGCCCCACCCCCGCAGCCCGACCCCGGACGGCGGCGACCTTGGCCACCCCGGACGCTCCGGAGGACGGGAGGAGGGGCTGCCTCCAGGCTCTCCCGGGGCTGGGAGAGGCGACCTCCCCCTTGGCCGACGGCCACAGGGCCGGTGCGCCCCCGGCGCCCCCAGCCCGCGCCGGCCCCAGCGCGCCCCTCCGCTCCCGGCCCGCGAGCACCCCACTTACCCCGCCGCGCAGGGGCCGGGCTCGGGCAGGGTGCGGGGGTTACATCGGGGTGCGACGCGCCCCTCCGGCCCGCGGGGCCGGCGCTCTCCGGGGGTTTCTTTATCTCGCCGCCAAACTCTCGGTGCCTCGGGCTCCTCTCGCTCTGGTCCCCCCGCCCCGCCCCCTCCTTCTCTCTTGTCTCTCGGCTCTTTTTTCCGGGTTAATTACGTTTCGCATTAAAGCAAAACCCAGCCCCGGATGTGAGTACAATGCTCCGCCGAGCCCGCTGGGGGAGGAGAGGGGTGCCGGGGCGCCGCGGGGTGGGAGGGGGCGCGGCCGGGCGCGGCGGGCTGCGCGGAGGAGGCGGGGCGGGCGCCCGGGAGGCGGCCTGACCACCTCGCCCGCGACTGCGGCCGCGCAGGTGGGACCGGGCCGCGGAGGGAGGCCCTGGCCCGCGCGCTCGGCCCCGGGCAGCAGGTGTCCGGAGCGGGAAAGGGGGCCCGGGGCCAGGGCATCCTCGCAGGAAGGAGGCGGGCTCCCCCTTTATCTCCATTTCTTCGTCGCGAGGCCCCACCCAGCGACTGCAGCCCGGTGCCCCTTGCCTTTCTGGGGCCGCGGGGTCAGGTCTAGGGTGAGGCCCGAAAGACGAAGCGGAGGTTCTCCCGGGGTGTCATGAAATGGCCCCAATTGCCCGGCGGGGCCTGCCGTCCTAACGGGAGGTGCAGGGACCTCTTCAGAGTGTGGCGCACAGACACCCTTCCTGCCCGCAGAGCGGGAGGGCGCTTGGCGGGGGCGGGGGGGGATGGGAAACAGACGGCCGTGCGGTAAGTAAGAATTGCCAAGGGGAGCCTCCTAGAACTCCTGGGAGCCGGACCAGGCTCTGCGTTATCGCCTGGAAACACACAGCAGCCGGATGGGGAGCCATCCCGATCACGATGAGGAAACCGAGAGTCGGCGGCGTGAAGTAATGCGCCCTGGGTCCCACAGTTAATCCATGCAGGTCGGTCAGGTTCTGACGCCGGCCTCCCACGTGCGGAGTAGACAGTCAAAGATACATCAGGTCAGGCCATCCACATCCCAAACAGAGTTTGGGTTCGCCCTGGGATGGAGGGTCGGGAGGTGCGGTGTCTGGGAATTGCGATGCAAATGCAGTGAATCAAGTCTGAGCCCTACCCGGCTTGGAGGGAGAGGCGGGCAAAAGGCGATCCCTGAGGCTCTAGGACAAGGACTGGCTCTGCGGGAGGGACGCCGGCTGGCCCACATCCCAGGATTGCAGGGGGAAAGGCAGGCACCTTCAGAGTCTCCAGGACCTGAGGCAACAAAGCCTGGGGGTAGGGGGCCGGGCCAGAGGAGCCAGGACGAGGCCGGCACACACCCCGAAAGCACAATGATGAAACCACAGGCGCTTCCTCTTCCATTTTGATTGCCAAAGCAAAAATGAGCCGACGGCTCTCTCAGGTGTGAAAAGGGGCTGTTCGCTTGAGAACGTTTTGCTTTGAATGAGGAAGGAAAGGGGAACACAAGAAAGAAAGAAAAAAACACATTTCCTTTGCGATAAATACACCAACGTCCATTTTTCTCTCTCGCTGCTCCTGAGAGTGTTGCCACTCACAAGTTTCAGGCAGCGTAGCGTGTTGAGGAGTATGTTCTCTGGAACCAGGTGGCCTGGGTTTGAATCCCAGCTCTGCTGCCTATTAGCTTTGATCCCTGGGCAAATGACTTAACCATCAGGTGCCTCAGTTTCTACATCTGGGTCATTATGGAGAGTAAACGAGTTAATATTTGTAGTGTTCAGATGCCTGTCGAAAATGAGGTAGATGCTGTGTAAGTGTTTTCTAATTTAAAAATTAGGTTATGGTTTTCAGAGTGAAAAGAAACAAAATTCCACCCGGCCCCAAACAAATCTGACTGGAACCGATGGTTCCCAGCGTGAGCAATGAGGTAAAAGCTCAGATTTCATGGTATGGTTCATATTAAAACCCATAAAATTCAACTGCACGTTGGGCCTGCCTGAGTCACTCAATCACAGAACCACAAATATTTCCCTTGCACTACTGTCCGGGATGCCTGGGAGGCCAAGAGGAGCCCAAGGCCTTGGGTCCCGTGGAGAGGATACAGTGTCAGTAGAAGGGCACCCTGAAAGGAGGGGGTGAGCTGGAGTACGGGCTCCAGCTTTATCCGCATTTCTTCTTCCCAAAGCCCCACCTGGGCAGGTGTCCCGCCCAGAAGTGCCCTGGGAATAAAATGGCACAGAGAGTGAATACTGTCAACCTTTAGAGGAGAAAGATGTCTCCGTGTGTGTGGGGGGGGTGGAGGCCGGTTCTCAAGAAGGAGGTGGGCTTTGAAATGGGCTTAAGAAGATGGAGTACCAACAGCCTAAATGCCCATCAGCAGACGAGTAGATTAAAAACTGTGGTACATCTACACAATGGAATACTACGCAGCTATAAAAAAGGAAGGAACTCTTACCATTTGCAACAGCATGGATGGATCTGGAGTGCATTATGCTAAGTGAAATAAGTCAGTCAGAGAAAGATAAGTATCACATGATCTCACTCATATGTGGAATCCAATGAACAACATAAACTGATGAACAACAATAGATCCAGAGACAGAAGCATGGAACAGATTGTCAAACCTCAGAGGGAAGACCGGGGAGGGTGGGTGGGAAGAGATCAACCCATGACCTTGTATGTATATATGCATAACACATGGACGCAGACAGTACAGTGGTGAAGGCCTGGGGTGGGGGGTGGGGATGGGCTGGGAGAGGTCAATAGGGGAAAAGGGGACATATGTAATACTTTCAACAATAAAGATTAAAAAGAAGAAGAAGATGGAGTACAATTTGACTCCAGCGGTGGGGGGCAAGAACATGTTAGGTTGCGGGGGGAGGGTCATCAGGGCACTTGGGGTGATGCTCATTCTCAGGGGGCCTCATTTTCTGCTGCATTTGACCCTGGCCCGGACCTGCCCCCAGTTAGACTACAATGGCTGCCCTGATTCCATTCCCTTACCCCTGGATTTCCTGGGGTTTCCTCAGAGGACCGCCCCCCCACCTCCTCCTGTAGTGGGCACCACAGAGCAGGTGTCCATCCATTCTGCACCCTGCTGTCACCCTTTTCTGTCTCATGACTGACACATTTTGAAAGTATTTCCATTGCCTGATTTCATGCGTTGGTTTTTTTCAGGACAATAAATAGCACTGGTGTCAGAAAATGTGATTGCCTATGGGGAAAAGTGTCCACAAAAGGGCCTTCCACATCAGCGGTTAAGTCCTCTTACTGTATCAGTGCAGGATGAGGTTCAACAGTTTGCTCACATTTTTGCAGCTAGTTAGTGGCAGAGCTGGATCTAGAAGCCATAGTTGACTATCCTCTCAATCTTCTAGTATTGGTATAGAACAGTGGTCGGCAAACGGCGGCTCGTGAGCCACATGCGGCTCTTTGGCCCCTTGAGTGTGACTCTTCCACAAAATACCACGTGCGGGCGTGCACATACAGTGCGATTGAAACTTCGTGGCCCATGCGCAGAAGTCGGTATTTTGTGAAAGAGCCACACTCAAGGGGCCAAAGAGCCACATGTGGCTCACGAGCCGCGGTTTGCCGAGCCACAGTTTGCTGACCACTGATATAGAAACTTTCCCAAGAAGATGGAGACTTCTGGCCCAGAACCTAAGAATCTAACCAGAATGCCTTTTACTCTACTCAGGCCATTTACTTTTGCATTTCTACTACTTTTCCATGTTAATGGCTGGGTGACTGGATGACCTAACCTTCAGTGGTGAGCGAGGGTACCCTCAGGGAACTGCATTGTTCTCTGTCCTCAGAGATACCCATTATATAAGGTGCCAGGCTGCAGCTGGGGCCTGTTAGTGCTGTTGGGGAAACTGTGGGACTGAAGAGGCCAAAGTCACTGTTTGATCCTGGTTCAGGCCAGTTAATTTTACACAAAGATAAATTGCTCCAAGGCCACACACTGCACCTCTAGTGCTAGCTGTTCATTTTATTAATAGTTACTACTGGTTTCAATAGCAAAACACCATCCATTTCCAGAAAGATTACTCAATCTTACTATTGTTCTATTCAGTCCTATCCATTTAACAAACAATTATCTGAACCTTTTACCATGTTTCCTCCCATCTATCTTGCATTTGCTTATTTGCCAAATACTTACTAAATGCTAATTGCTTGACGTGTATTATCTCATTTAAGTCTTATAACACTGGGACCAAGTTATTCTTATTACCGCATTTTACAGATGAGCCGACTGAGACACAGAGACCAACTTGTGCAGCCTGGTGCCAGAGCCTGCCTCTTAGCCACTACGTTTATGAAGGATACAGAAAGGTATAAACCAAAACTCTTTCCCCTCCACATTTTTTGGTATTTATTATTTAGAATCTCTATTCCATTTTACCTAGCAATTTCATGCCCAAGGATATGTCCCACGGAAAAGCATCTGAAGGTATATGGGGTACATATGGTGTGTATGTGTATATATGGAATGTATATATGTACGTGGACTATATACACACATACTCACTGAAGCATTGTTTATAATGGTGAACACTGGAAATCACTTTCATGAGCATTAACAAGGGATTTAACAGGTAAACATTGGTACATTCACACAATCTTATACTATGCAGCTGTTTAAAAAAAATGAGCTACATCTCTATGTAAAAAAATACTAAATACTTTAAGTGGAAAGAAAGTACAAAGCTGTGTGTATAGTATGACCCCAGTTCTCTAAATAAAAATTATGCATGCCTATTACATGAAAAAAATCTAGAAGACTGCATTCCAACCTGTTAATCCCAGTTTTCTTAGGGCAGAGACGGAGGAGCTATAATAGTGGATCTCACTTTCTAAGAGATGGATTTCTGCAATGTTTAATTTTTTTGCAATAAGTATGCATGCGCCCTAATCGGTTTGGCTCAGTGGATAGTGTCAGCCTGTGGACTGAAGGGTCTCAGGTTCGATTTCAGTCAAGGGCATGTACCTTGGTTGTGGGCACATCCCCAGTGAGGGGTGTGCAGGAGGCAGCTGATTGATGTTTCTCTCTCATCGATGTTTCTAACTCTCTATTCCTCTCCCTTCCTCTCTGTAAAAAATCAATAAAATATATTTAAAAATAAGTATGCATGCATTTGGTTCTGAGGGAAGAACAATAATGATTTAAAATTTTAATAAAAAATTTAAAAAGCTCTATGAGGAAACATACTGCATCCCTCAAGGAGCCCATCATTTATTAGGGAGGGAATATAACATGTACAGAAATAACTATGATAAAAGCCAGAAACTGATAGATGCAGAGAGGAGGGGAGAGATAAAATTCTGTGGGAAATCACAACCAGCTGGGGCTGAGAGGCGCAGGAGAAAATGTACGAAGGGCACTGTAGAAAGACCTTGAAGGAAAGATAAGATGCAGAAGGTGGAGAGGGGTTGGTGCGACTAGGTGGATTCCAGATCAAGAGATTGTCAAAGGCAAAGCAGAGAGGCAGGAAGGCATGGGATCCATTCAGGGAAGTGTGACTGGTCCAATTCAGCTGGAGCAGGAAAGAACTGATGAAGGGTTTTCATGGGGAACAAAACAAGAAAGAAAGGTAGCTGGAGGGTCTTTATTGCTAAGCTAAGAAGTTGTGCTTATTTCTTTAGGCATCAAGTGCCACGGAAGGCTTTTGAGCACGGAAGTGACACAATTAGAAGTGAATAAGCAATTTCATAGTGATTGCACAGTAACTGGAGTCGAGCGCCAAGCTGCCAGGGTTTGACGCCTGACTCTGTCACTAATTAGCTGGATAGCCATGGACCAGTAACTTTACTTCTTTCTCTGTGTTTCTGTAAAAGGGAAAAGGCGGTGATAACAGATAACCTACCTCATACTATTGTTGTTGAGATTGAGTGGGTTAGTGTTTTTAGGACACATGGTAAATACTGAGAATGTCTGTTACATTTTTAAAAATCAGTCTACCATTGGACTAAAATCTTTGCATCTCATTTTGAAACTTATTACGGAGAGCTAGCATTATGTGATAAATTATTAACTATTCTTTCTTTTCACTTTCACAGGACTGTAGATTATTAATCTCCTTTTACAGGTGGGGCCACGTAGGTTTTCAGGAGAGGTATAGTCTCAGAATCACAGCCAGTTGTGAGTTGAATCCATGAGTTCTAAATCCTAGTTCAGTGATCTCTGTTCAACATCAGGGTTATCTCTTAGCTCAAATTCTCAGAGCCTTAAAAATGGGAAAATTGGGGAGTGGAAGAAACTTTGGCAATTTCCATTCATAGGATAAGGGAAACAGCAGTACAGGACAGTAATAAAGTAAAATAAAAAATATAAAAAATTTGGTGGGATACCTGGAAATTTGTGTATAAAATAAAACTTATAAAAAACTAGGGGCCCGGTGCACGAAATTCGTGCACTGGGTGTGTGTGTGTGGGGGGGGAGTGTCCGTCAGCCCAGCCTGCCCCCTCTCACATACTGGGAGCCCTCAAGCGTTGACCCCCATCACCCTCCAATCGCAGGATCGGCCCCTTGTCCAGGCCTGACGCCTCTGACAGAGGTGTCAGGCCTGGGCAGGGGACCCTCATTTCCCCCCATCACTGGTTCTGCCCCCAGCCCAGGCCTGATGCCTCTGGCCCAGGCATCAGGCCTGAGCAGGGAACCCCCAGACCCTCCGATTGCTGGCTCTGCCCCTTGCCCAGGCCTGACGCCTCCGCCAGAGGTGTCAGGCTTGGACAGGGGACCCCCATCTCCCCCCGATCACTGGCTCTGGCCCCCGCCCAGGCCTGAGGCCTCTGGCCCAGGAATCATGCCTGGGCAGGGGACCCCCATCTCCCTCTGATCGCTTGCTCCACCCCCCGCCCAAGCCTGACGCCTCTGACCCAGGCTTCAGGCCTGGGCATGGGGACCATCATATCCCCCCAATCCCCGGCTCAGCCCCCCGCCCAGGCCTGATGCCTCGGCCAGAGGAGTTGACCCTCATCACCCTCCGATCACCAATCACCGGATCGGCCCCTTGACCAGGCCTGAGGCCTCCGGCAGAGGTGTCAGGCCTGGGCAGGGGACCCCCAGCTCCCCGCGGTTGCAGGCTCCGCCCCTGGGGCCGCCTTTGCCCTGCCCCCCAGCTCTTAGCTCCCCCCTGGGTTTCCGATCACTGTCAGTGGCAGGGGGCTTCTTCCTGCTTTCCCTTTCGCCTCCCTGCATTGTGCCTACATATGCAAATTAACCGCCATCTTGTTGGCAGTTAACTGCCAATCTTAGTTGGCAGTTAATTTGCATATAGCCTTGATTAGCCAATGAAAAGGGTATCGTCGTACGCCAATTACCATATTTCTCTTTTATTAGTGTAGATAAGCATAGATGTGCTGAATTGTGCCCAACACTTCCAAGATCATATGTTAAAGACTTAATTAGAAATGAGATTTCTTTAGGTAGGAGGTAATTAAGGTTAAAGGAGGTTGTAAGGGTGGGGTTCTAATCCAATAGAACTGGTGGCCATATAAAAAGAAGAAAAAAATCTCCCCTCTCTCCACAGGCACCAAGGAAAGGCAATGTGAACACATAGCAAAAAGAGAGGTCTCCCCAGAACCTAATGGATCCTGGACTTCCAGCCTCCAGAACTGTGAGAAAATACATGTCTGTTGTTTAAGCCACACATTCTATAGTATTTTTTATACACAGACATACATATATACATATACATGCGTTACATACACGTGCCAACATTATGTCATGGTCACAAAGTTTAGAAAACGTGGCTATCCTGCTAAACCTGGCATGAACATAAACCTCAAAACTGAGTGAGCATCCTGTCCCCAGAAATAACAGGCTGCCTGCTAAATGCACCGTCCCTATCGATCGTGCTGATGGCATTGTTTTTCCGTCAGCTTGAGTAAGCGCAGTGCACTGCTAGGATTCTGCATCCCCAGCGATGCCCTGTGATTATGTGGGAAGAACTGGGCCTGTGGATTCCGAGAGAGAGGAGGAATAAATACCTTAGCTTTGAATCCATGACCACGTTTTAGCAGTATATTTAACTTTATTTTTGCTTAAGCTAGTTACATGATTCCTTTCCTCAGCGCTGAGCCTACATGCGGGCTACTATTAGCAGATACTATGGATAAATATAATCAAAGTTGTTAGCTAGAATAAACTCTGTCCAGTTTTCCAAGTGATTCCTATGGCAGTCAGTTAAGTGGGTGGACTTTTCCATCAGTGGTTCTCAATATGAGCTGAGTATTACAAAACAAAGAAAAGCAAAAGGGATATTTGGACAGATAGATGTATGTCTTTCCACTGTTTTGTTAATAGGAAAAACATGCATACAGTACAGAGTTCAAGTGGTACAAATAGTAAGAACGCACAAATATTTCTTCCACTCATGTCTTCCAAACACTGTTTTCTTCTGCAGAGGTAATCAATTTGTGTGTATGTGTGTGTTTAATAATAAAAATATTCAATTTGCAAGGATAAAACTTAAAATGTAACTATCTGATTGATAGATTTATAGGTGAGTTTTAGAAATTTTTTTTATTCCTGAGTTTTCCAAGTAGTTTTCAATGAGCATGTGTTATTTTATGATGAGAAAAAAAATGTTAGTTTTACAAGTAAATAGTTTTTAATTTAAAAGTACCTCAGAGATCTCATAGATGCTTTGTGATTAAAACAAACAAACAAAACACCATAGAACTAACTTTATCCTCAACTTAAAAATACTTGTCAGTCTGTGGACACATTTTTCAAAAAAATTTAGCCAATTTTATAGCCATTCACATGAAAACTCCTGCCACTGGAAAAAATACAATAAAACCTGATTAACAGCTTAAACCCTGGAACCTATTGAAATTCAGTGTCAGCCACTGGAGACAGGTAATTTACTCAGGAATCTTCTTTCAAATTTCATCATAATTTGTATAATGACTCCACATGTCTATCAAACTATATTAAAATTAAGTATAATACAAGACTGGAGAATTAAATCCAGTCCAGCTTACCTCCTTCATTTAGTAATTAAACAATAACAAGCTAAATGTATCCTTACACCTAATACTTAATGATGCTGTGAATGTTCTAATTGGATAAGTAGCCAAATGCACCCTCCAGTGTCTGATCTCAGATGTCACAGTCCTGGCTTGCTGAAGAGACATACACAGGAACACGACCCTGAGCTAGAGGTTGCCCTCTGGCAATGTCAATCTCTGGAACAGAACTCTGAATTTAGAAGCTGAGAGGGGAAGGGCCTCTGAGTAGACTAAGTCCCGGCATTACTAATAAGAGCCTTTCTTAGGCTTGCTTAGGAGTTCTGATTGAATATCTAATTTCCAAAGGTCCAATTATGTGGTTTCCTAGCCCTCAGCAAATTAGAAACAACAGCAGAATGGAAAAGCTATTGGAAAGCTATTGGAGATGGGAGTAGGGAAGAGATAGAGGGGGAAATGACTTTCTTCAATTAACTCCTATGTCCCTAAATGGATTAGCAGACAACAACCAAGGAAGGGAAAGAGAAGTTGACTGTATTCTCAGAGGTCATTTGTGCTCAAGACGACCTGCATCATTCCTGGTGATGGCACTGGGGTAGGAAAAGGTGGCTGAACAGTGATCAGTGCCTTTATTTTAGGTGGAAAGTTTCATGTGGTTTTGCTGGTAGGAACAGTGACCTCTGAGGGGAGTTCACCTCTGAGGTGGTAAGAGGAGACTTAGGTTTCACTCACACTCTTTTGTGCTTTTAAAATATGATACTGTGTGTTATGCATCTTATGCTCCATACTTTAAATTTTTTAAATTATTTTAAATGACTTTACAAATAAAATCCGTGAAAAGAAACTTGTTTAAATTAAAAATATTGAAGGCCTGAAATTATTAAGCTTTCAGAACTAAATGTGGTGGGTAAGCTCCTTGACATTGGTCTTGGCAATGATTGTTTTGGACTTGACACCAAGAGCAAAGGCAACAAAAGCAAAAATAAACAAGTGGGACTACATCAAACAAAAAATTTCTGCACAGAGGAAACAGTCAGAAAAATGAAAAGTCAGCCTACAGAATGGGAGAAAATACTCGCAAATCATACATCTGATGAGGAGGGTAATATCCAAAATATATATGGAACTTACATAACCCAATAACAAAACAAAACAAACAAACAAAAAAACAATCCTATTTACAAATGGGCAGAGGAACTGAAGAAGACATGTGAGTGGCCAACAGGCATATGAACCGATGCTCAACATCCCAAATCATCAGAGAAATAAGAATGAAAACCACAGTGAAATATTACCTCACACCTGTTAGAATAACTGTTATAAACAAGACAAAGGATAACAAGTGTTGTCAAGGAGGTTGAGAAAAGGGAACCTTTGTGCACTGTTGGTGGGAATGTAAATTGATGCATTTCCACGATGGAAAACAGTATGGAGGTTCCTCAAAAAATTAAAAATAGAACTACCATATGATCCAGCAATTCCTCTTCTGGGTATATTTTAAAAGGAAATAAATCACTATCTCAAAGAGAATATCTGTATCTCCATGTTCATTGCAGCATTATTCACAATAGCCAAGACATGGAAACAACCTAAGTGTCCATTGATGGATGAATAGATGAGAAAATGTGATATATAATAACATTAAATATATAATATTATTCAGACATGAAAATTAAGATAATCCTACCATTTGTGACAACGTGGAAGAAACTTGAGGACACTATGCTAAGTGAAGTAAGTCAGACAGAGAAAGACAAATACTATATGATCTCACTTATATGTGGAATCTTAAAAAAAAGAACTCATTGAAACAGAGGACAGATTCGTGGTTGCCAGAAGCAGGAGTTGGGGGTGGGTAAATGAGTGAAAGTTGTCAAAAGGAACAAATATAATATAAATAAGTTCTGGGAATATAATGAATAATATGGTGACTATAGTTAACAATACTGTATTGTATATTTGAACGTTACTAAGAGAATCGATCTTCAAAGTCCTCATTACAGAAAAGAAAACATTTGTAACTATGTGAGGTGATGGATGTTAACTGAACTTATTGTTGTGATCATTTTGCAATACATTCATATATCAAATCATTATGTTGTACACCTTAAACTAATACAATATTATATCAATTATATCACAATAAAAGTGGGGAAAATTCAAAAGATACCCAAAAAATATTGTACCACAATGAGATACCACTAAATACCTATCAGAATGGCTAAAATAAGAAAAATAGTGACAATGTCATATGCAGGTGAGGATGAAGAGAAATGGATCGTGGTTCACTGCTGGTGGAAATGTAAGATAGCACAGCCTCTCTGAAAAACAGCTTGGCAGTATCTCAAAACACTAAACATGCAACTATCTTAAGACCCAACAATTACACTTCTGGGCATTTATCCCAGAGAAATAAAGACTTAAATTCACACACACACAAAACCTATACATGAATGCTTGTAACAGCTTTATTGATAATAGCCAAAACTGGATACAACCCAGATGTCCTTCAACTGATGAGCAGTTAAACAAACTGTGGTAGATCCATAGCATGGAATGCTATTCAGCAATAAAAAACGAAGAAACTATAGATACAGGCAACAGCCAGAATGAATACGTAGAGAATTATGCTAAGTGGAAAAAGGACAGCCCCGAAAGGTATACTGTACGATTGGTTCCATTCACATAGCATTCTTAAAATGACAAAATTAGAGAAACAGAGCAGATGAGTGATTGCCGAGAGTTAAGAAGGGTGTGGGGCAGGAGGGACGTGTGTGTAGCTATACAAGGTTGACAGCGGCACCCTCCTCCCGATGGAAATGTTGTCTCTTGGCTGCAAAAGACTCACTTTCCTGATTGTGAGGTTGTACTATGGTTCACAAGATGCCACCCTCGGGAGAACGTGGGTAAAGGGTACACAGGATCTCTCCGGATTATTTCTTACAACTGCATGGGAGTCTACAGTGATCTCAAAATAAAAGGTTTAATTGACGAAAAAGTTACAGCTAACAAACACTGACAGAACTTCGTGCTTCAATAGATGTTATCTAGTTTCAGAAATCACCTGTGGTGAGACAGGACCCGCTCGACCCACGGCCACTACAAACCCCACACACTGGGGAAGCAGTTTCACACGCTGCGGCTGTATTGAAATTGTGGTGACCTGCCATTCATTGTTTAGTTCTGATAGGAAGAGCAGTGCTTTATTTCTCTCCTGCCTCAACTGCTACAGTCCATATCTCGTAGTTTCCCCCATGGCTGTTTCCTCGGCCATTCAGGCATAGGGTTGCTTCCATCCATTTTCCTGCCTTCCTTAAAAAGGAACGTGTTTAATACTTGGAGAAACTCCCCCTGAGGCCTCAGCTGGTATGCAAGAAAGTCACTTTCCTATGCCAGGGTGCACATCAGGGTTGGTTAGATCATTTGAATTAGTTACCGTAAAACCCTGCTGTGGCTCCCGGGTAGTCAGAAGGTGACAAGCAAACATTACAGTTAGAAGTCCGTTGGAATGCGTCTCGTAATCGTATGTTACTGACTGCACCATGAGTCAAATCACGGCCCCTGGAATGTAACTGCATAGTCTTGAAATAGTCCCGCTGTGAGGTCCAGGGGCTGATTTATTTCCAGTTTGTCCAATTTAAGCCCTTGTTCCGTGACTCTGTAGCTACCACCCAGTTTAGAGTAGATGGGCAGCCTGGTGAGGACAAAGAACTTGGAAAGAGGAAGCCTCTGAAATTACAGGTAGGATGATGCCTACAATTTTAACTGTTCAAAGCTGCAAAGGATCTAGAAATAGAAGTACTTTTATGAGCAGAAATGTCAGTAAGAAGATGATATAAACCAGTGGGCTCCAAACTTCTCTTCACTACACCCCCTAAAAAGTGCTGGGAAAGAAGGTAACCCTTTACATACTTTTTTAAGTTGACCTTTATAACTTTTAATCATAAGCTTGAGTGGTTGAAAAGGATGTGTTCTGCAGATTGTTAACAAGCAAGTGTTTTAAAATAAAACGGTTATATCACTCTTTTTAAATGTATCCAATAGAATCTAAGTACCGCAGTCATTTGATACCATCATCCCTTTTTCAAAATCAACAAGCAGTTATTTGTCAGAATATTAAATCATTCCTTTCCCTGAACTATATTTCTATCCCACTTTCCCTAAAGAATTGTATCCAAATGTCATATATTCTTATGACATCTTTTTTATTTAATAATCTTTTGATACCCTATCATATGTTCTGAAACAAAAATGCATATGTAAATTGCATTTTACAATTTAAAAAACATCTTGTGACCATAAGCCTCCCAGTGCTAAAACAGTCTTGGAGACTAATTCATCATTACAACTATTAGTAACAAAATAAACATGTATTTTATTGTTCTCTAAACATAAAAAGAGTAAAATATTGGAAATCATTCTCTTAATGAGATGGATGAGGGTGGACTTTTAAATATAGTGTCTTTCTATATATTTACACATACATGTAACAGTTCGAATATCCTCCAATTAACTTGACTCTTTGCAAGAATGAGCACATTTACCATCAATATCATCCCTATTTCTCATTTTCATGAGTGTAGGTGCTGAGAAACCTGTTCACATTGCTAAGTAGCTGGGCTGTAGGAGTTTTGTTATGACAATGTCCAGGGCTGATGAGAAAGAAGGAAAATCAGGACATATTTCTGGACGTATGGCTTCAGAGGGGAGCCTGGAATGACTTAACTGCTTATGAACTCAAACCCGATGTGAAGTTTTCTAGTCAGTTCACCTTTGCCAGGAAACTTTAAATTTGTTTTTCAGCAGGGCTGAATTTGGCAATGTCATTCCATTCTTTGAACTCCTTCGAGCCATAGGTCAATGTCACTTAGAAATGGCTCTTCCTTCAACAATTATCCTATGGGAAGGTTGTGCACGTGAGGGGGCAGGTTGCTATGGGCACTCACTGTGCTTTCTGCTCAGTTTTGCTGTGAACCTGAAACTGCTCTTAAAAAAATAAAGTCTGTTTATAAAAATTATTGTACTGATCCATCAGTGGTTACTCAATTAGGCTTTTCTCCAGGTTTTTGCCATGAATTGGTGAAATGATATGTATCTGTTTAAAAGGGCTTTTGCTTTCTCAACACAAACACAGATATTTCTAAGTGTCCCTTGTCTTGGCCCTGGATGTTTTTTTAAATCCAAGGACAATGCCTTTTGCCCCCTTCTTTTACAAGGGAGAGAGGACTCTGTGAAAGGCGAGGTGGGAGCAGGGAAGACCTCTCACTCCATCTCAGGCAGGTCCCTCCCTTGTGGGTACTTGTCGTTTAAACATCACTGCAGTGCCTAGCTGGTTTGGCTCAGTGAGTAGAGCATTGGCCTGTGGACCAAAGGGTCCTGAGTTTGATTCTGGTCAACGGCACATACTTCGATGTTTCTTTTGTCTTTCCCTCTCTCTCTAAAAATCAATGGGGAAATATCCCCGGGTGAGGATTAACCAAAAAACAAACAAACAAACAAAAAACCCAGAAACATCACTGCAGTGAGGTGATTTAAAAACAACCTAAATGCACAGAATTATAATGTCAGAGTGAACTTATTTGCTGTTTACCTAAAATTCAACTTTACCTGGGTGCCCAGTCCCACGTCCTTCATTTTAAGAGATGAGAAAAATGAGAGCTGAGAAGGCCGAGGTCCCTGAGCCTTTTACTTCTCCCTCTACCTCATTCTCTGATGGAGTTACTGCTTTCCCATCTCTCATCGTTGTGTCGTCCGTCCTATCTCTCCCCCTACCTTTTCCCCGTCCTTCCTACCCAAAAGGCAAAAGTGTGTGCAGAAACAACCATCAAAAAATGGGTGGACAACATTCATGGAGACGGTCGGCCGCGGGAGGAAAGCCTGGCAGGGAGGCGGGGTGAGAGGAGCAGTGTGGGCACAGCGCCCTGTCCTGTCACCTCCGACACAGAGGCCGATGGACGGACAGAGGCAGCAGCTGCTTCTTTCAGGTCAGAACCAAACTGATGTAAAATTGGTGAATTTTCTCTTTCACAGTCTACCCTGTGGACACGTCATAAAAAATATTATTCAAGGCCAGCCACATTCTGGATAATATTCGGTGCTCTCCGGAGCTGCTCCTCAAGAAAGATACTGGCCAAGCCTTTTGTTTTTTCTTCCCTCTTCCGGTCCTATGTACTAGCACTGCCCTCGCTCACTCCCCTCCATCTCCCAGGCACCAAAAATAATTTGAATTTCAAGCCTTTTTTTGGCCTTCCTGTGGCCTCCTTTGGGGATTGTTCTGGATCTAGCTGGCTCCATCTGTAATTTGGCAAAAATCTCTGGCTGCACCCCGCCCCCACCTCCTTTTCTTAATACATGGGGAGTTTGGGCTCCCACCACCTTCCAAAGAACCTTCTCGACCTAATCCATAGTTAACAAAAGTGAAAGGAGTCCCAGGGTGCCCCTGTGAGCCTTCGGGCTCCACTTACCTTGCCCTGGCTGTGGAAGAGCAGGGCTCTCTGCTTCAAAGGACAAGATGACTGTGAAGAGGAGGAAGGCAAGTTCTGTGCTCTTCGGTTCAGGACACCCAAGGCAAGTTCCTGTTTTAGAGACAGAGTTTTAAAAACTGATTACGTTTAGAAAGGGTGTGTGTGCATGTGTGTTTCCCTCTCTCCAATTCACCCACGTGGTCCCTTGATCTCCCTCTGGGGGACAGCTGGTCTACCTTAGTAAAAAAAAAAACTCTCTAGATTTACTCCCCTTACCCCCAGCCCTGTTCCTCTGCCCTCATGAACATTCCCTAGCCACTGTCTCAGTAAGTTTGTTATTGACAAGAAAAAGGAAAGGAAAATAAAAATGAGAAAGACAAGGGACCGCACGCCTGAGAGTTTCCTGTGGTTGGGACACCTTTAGTTCAAGGTTTTCATGACTTGTCTTCCCCTCGTCCTTTCCATACTGAAGACAGTGCCCCCAAGCACTGCGGATTACCTGTGGAACTCCTTTCCTCCCTCTGACCCGGTCTGAGACGCTTCCTTCGACCTGGAGTTGGGAGGAAGGAAGGTAAAAGGGAGGGATGCCCAAGGATGAGAGCCAGGAATTTCAGTGCCAGGCAGAGCCTCTGCCTTCAGTGCGCCGGGTGCCTGGCCAAAGAGGCACCAAAGAGCGATCTCGCCTCTCAGTTTTAATAGCACCTGTATATTACTCTGTTTTTGACAGTTTGCTTATATTCAAATAGGAATCATCATGTGTAACACACAATGTTATTGTAAGGAATAAATGAAATGAAAGTGCCTAGTTCCTGGCATACAGTAGGGATTAAATGAATGTTCGTTGAACATAAAGTATGCTTATTACATTATGTTGTATTTGTTTACCTGTTTTTCTTTCCTACTGGACTCTAAATATCTTACTCATTTTTTTAAAAATATATTTCTTTATTGATTTCAGAGAGGAAGGGAGAAGGAGAGAGAGATAGAAACATCAATGATGAGAGAGAATCATTGATCGGCTGCCTCCTGCACACCCCCCACTGGGGATCAAGCCCACAACCCAGGCATGTGCCCTTGGCCGGAATCGAACCCAGGACCCTTCAGTCCACAGGCCGACACTCTATCCACTGAGCCAAGCCGGCTAGGGCTCTTACTCATTTTTATACCCCCTTTACCTACCTACCACAATGGCTGGAACATAGTGAATATTCAGTACATATATTTTAATTAATTCATCATCTAATTAATACCTAGTCCCATCCTCAACCTGGCCCCATTTCCCTTGCTGGTCAAGAGTGGAGTCTTTGCCCTTTCTCAACATGTGTCCTGGATCAAGGTTCTGGAACCATGCATCAAGTGCCACCAACTATTTGAGGGAATCCTCCAACATAAAAGAAAGATCAAGAAAAACAAATATGGCAATATGGGGAAACTTGGAAGAAACAGAGACAATCCAGGGAGAGAAAAAAATTACTATCATATTGAAGTAAAAGAAGATACTATGTTCATTTTTTAAATAATCATCATTAAAACAACAAACCAAAAACTCCAACCAAGATGCTCTTTAAAGAGAGGAAAACATTAAGAGAAGAAGAAAGAACTCGTGGAGATTATAAATCTGGTGACAAAAAAAAAAAAAAAATTCAACAGGAGGGTTGAAATATAAAGTGGTGGAATTTACCAGAAAGTGAAATTGAAAAACCAAAAACTAGAAAGTGGAAAAGTGGAAAACAACTAGATACAAGCCCAGGAGACTCACTATCTGCTAAATAAAAGTTGCAAAAAGAGAAAACAGAGCAACTAATTAAAGATAGAATCCTAGGACTTAAGTACATCAGTTTCTAAATTGAAAGGGCCAATGAGTGCCCAGCACAGTGAATGAAAAACAGACCCATGTCAAGACACATCACTGTAAAATTTCAGAACTTCAGACATACAGGAGAGGCCCCAGAGAGACCTTTTTGTTTTCTTCCAGAGAGAAAAGCAGGTCATACTCAGAGATGTCAAGGAATCAGAATGACATTAGCCTTCTGGACAGCAGTACTGGAATTAAAGGACAAAGAGGGCAAGGTCTTCAAACAACCTCAAAAAAGAAAAATGTTTTATAGCCTACCCTTCTATACCCAACCAAAGTATAAATCAATCACAAAGAAAGAATAAAGGTACTCTTCAGGCACACATTGTCTCAAAAAATTCACTTCCCAAGCGGGGGAAGGGGCTAGGTGGAGGTGGGCAAAAGGGGGCGGGGGAGGGAAATGGAGACAATAGTGTCAACAATAAAAATAAAGTTAAAAAATTCACTTCCCATTCACCCATTCTCAAGAAGCTACTGGAAGATGTGTTCCTCTAAAACAAGGGAGTAGACAAACTAAGAAGGTCCCTGGAAAATGTAGGCCTAACACAGGAGGGAAGTGGAGGCGATTCCCAGGATGAAGATGAAGTTTCAAAATAATAATTGAATATCCAACCGAGGGAAAAGACAGTCACATCAGAGCTGGAGGACAGAGAAATTCAAGATTGCTGGAACTTGGAGCTCTCCGAAGAAAAAAATAAACAGGGAGATCACCTGATGTGTGTGAATGTTGGGAGAATTTTATAGTAATTCTTAATTCTTATTAATCAAATTAGAGTCTTAATTATAAAATTAAGAATTTTATACTTAAACTATAATTTTATAACTTATAAAGTTGGAAGAATGAATTAATGACAGACACATAAAAAACCAATTAAACAATAGTAACAATAAAGAGGCAGTTATTAATTCCAGGAAAAACAAAATTATGTAGGAAAGAAAAAGGGACCCCTTTCTGCTACATGACTCTCCTCGAACAGTGTTTACATAAATGCTGATGTAAACATTAAACATTGACTTTACAGAAAGTGTTTATGCAACTGGAAGGTAGAGTAGGAAGAAAGCTAAAATCTCAGATTCCATAATAAGATGTTCGTAGAAGGAAAAGTCAAAAGCTAGCATCATAAAAAGCATAAGACATGGCTGAGTTTAAAGTAAGTATCTCTGGGGTGAGGGCAGCAATTAAAGAAATGGAGCTATGTTTTTTGTTACAAGCCTTATAGTATTATTAACTGCCTTTTTAAACTGTGTGCATCCGTTGCTTATTTGAAAATAAACAAAACAGACCTTCTGAGTTCTGGTCCTAGTTCGTTCCCTCCAGTCAAAAGGATCTCCGTTCACTGCATGTCACATGGGGGGGCCAATGACGCCCAGTTCCCCTTTCCAGAGCTGGAGCCCAGTAGGTAGTCTTCTCTTCCTCTGAACTCCTGGCACTAGATGTCTATCCCTTTTCCACAATAATTATAATTTTTACTCAACGACTAGAGTAAACTGGAGGAAACTTGGGGGCATCTTGATGGAGCTTGGGGAGTTTTTGTTTGTTTACATTTTTCTTTTCTATAAGATGATGATAAGATGCTAAGGGTAAGGAAGCTTGGTCTCTACCTACCTACCCCCCTGTTTGCTTTCTAACATGCTCTGCTCTCTGACAGTCCTTGTACCCTAACCCTGATCAAATATTCTTGGCCTTTCTCCCCAAACTGGTTGAAAACTCTTCTGACGGTAGGGACCATAACTAATGTGTGTTTTGGTTGGTTGTTTGGTTCGTTGGTTGGTTGGTTTTGTTTTGTTTTGTTGCATTCCCCGCCGAGGCTGGTCATGGCTTGATAACTATCAGCTGAGCAAGCAGGGGAGGCCTGTCCCGCAGTGAGAGCCTGCAGTGCCTGTGTCCCTGAAGGGGACATATTTATTTTAAAAGAATAATTAGAACAGGATGACAGTGGGTATTTCTGTCAGAGGCCTGAGGAACTGCTTGAGTGGTTCTCTGTGCCATCTGTTTCTCTTTTTTGTTAGTTACTCTGTCCAGTTCCTGGAGACATCCCTGGGCTGGGGATCAGAAAACACCAAGACTTTAGCTGTCCTCTGCCATTCACGTACTGGGGTACCTAGACAAACTCAGGTAGGAGCGTTTAGCCTTATTTTCTCTCCCCCTAAAATAAAAGGATTAGACCAGCTGATTGCTAGAGGCCCTGCTGGTGCTATGATTATAGGAGTCACGACTGTTCCCAAACAAGTGGACACACTGGCAGGGCTGCTGGGGGCCCCACGCTGCCCCGAGGAAAAAGAGCGGCCTCAATGGTAATGGGGTTGTTACTATGGAGGAGAGGAGGAATAATAGCGAGCAGCAGGTGGTAGAGGGCGAAGCCAGCAACAGATGTGAAAGGGGAAGTAAAATAATGGAGGAGTCAACGGCAGGTGGAATAATTCATGAAGAAAAGAGCACCTCCGCCCATTTCACTTCAGGTGACTTTGGTAAGAAGGTGCCATTCGCCTGCACAGTTTGCACAAAGCTTAATAATTCTAGAAAATAGGAATGATGTTATTTCCATCAGAGTCACTGTTTTTCACTGGGGGAAAGCCAGTGAGCATTTGGTGTGAGGGCTGGGAGGGGTTGAGGTGGGAGGAAGGGGAATCTGGAAAGCAGTTGTATAATTACAGGTTATGGAGGACTGGTTTTGGCATGTAGTCTGCCCAGTACACTTGTACACACCTCGTCTTCGGAGAAGGCTCCCTCCCCCAACCAGTACCCTCCTGAGAAATACTCCTTCTCCCTCCTCAACTCTGGTTCCAGAGGGAAGTAGCCACGTTTTTCCCGAAACTCTGCCTTCCTGGTACAGTCCGTTAGTCCCCAGAGGGTACCTGCTCTGATTTGAACCCATCACGGTGTCCCACCCACCTGACTCAGTGGGTTGGTCCAGGGATGAGTCTGTGACCCACGTCTGGCCAATTAGTCAACTTATTTGGGGCAGATTTCAAAGTGGAGCTGGGAAGATAAATCCGGATCCTCTTGTGGGTATCAAAGTTGGGTGTGAGTCAACCTATGGCTGGTGGAGAAAGTTGCTCTGAGAGAATGAAGCCCTCAGGCAGGAAGAAACAGAAAAGCCTATGGAGAAAAATAACCTAGAAGGAAGAAAAGCCAATTGTAGTATTCTTTTTAGAAAATTATCATTTATAGTCTCCTTTCTTTGTTAATGATTTTAAACGATTGTTATTTGAAATTTACCTTATTCAAATAAACAGGTGAAAGAGAATGATGGAAATAGGCCTACCCACCCTGACAGAATGTACTGTACTCTCCTGAGCAGAGTTCAGACTGAGGAAGTGGTTCTTGGTCTCAAGTGCACGTACTACATTGATAAGATTCCTGCCCACAATTTCAAAGCAGCAGGTGAAAGGCCATGCTGCACTTCATCCCGTAGTTGGCCTTCTGGGTGACTGAAACCCTTTGTTCTTTTCTCGGAGAGGCCAGGCAAGGGGAGGGGCCTTCCACGTGGCCCCTGGAAACCCTTTCTTGAGCTCTGGCACCACGGGCACCTGTGTGGCCAGCAATGGGGACAACCATCCCATGAAGCCCCGAGGAAAGCCTGCACAGTACTGACTGTCTGATATCCCTTCTGTCCACGGGGAGACATGTCCTTAGAAAGAACTGATGCTCGACTCTGGTTTCTCCCATTCACACCCGTACCCTCTCCTCCCCTAATTTAATTGATGTCTTCCCTTTGATTTCACCTGCCACAAGTGTTGACAACGCCTAAATATGTGTCTGTGGCTTGGACCTTTCTCCTTCACTCTAGATTCCCATAGCTAATTGCTTCCTGGCCTCCCACCTCTCTACAACTGACCTCACTGATTATGCCTCCCAAATCTCTCTCCCGCTTTCTCTGTCTCTATAAAGGATAACCATCCACTCGGTTGCCCAAGCCAGAAACCTAAATGTCGCTCTTACTCCTCCCTCTCTCTCACCACCCACATCCGTTTGCTCATCAGGCCAGATCGAGTCTTGCTGCTTCATATCTTTTTATTCCACTCCCTCCTCCTCATTCTCAGCTTTAGTTCAGGCCATTATCATCTCTTGTTTGATGTATCATTCATTCATTCATTCATTCATTCATTTAGAATCTAGGGACATGTTGGTGGGAAAGACAAGGATGCCCTCTTCCCTCCTGAAGGATATTTGAGGGGGCAAATGACAATAATGAAACAAACAGGAAGAATCACATGTTTACAATACATTAAAGAGAAAGCAGGGTCATCGTGTCCCTTTGAAGGAGGTGAGATTAAAACTGAGACTTCCTCGCTGAGAAGGAAGAGTCACAGGGAGAGCCAAGGACAAGCCCTCTAAGCAAGGAAGACAGCAAGTGCAAAGGTCCTGAGGTAGAAACACTTGCCATGTTTGCGAAGCTGACACAGGGCCCTGTGGCTTGGTGAGTATTCCCCTGATAAGGCAGGGCTACGAGATGGCATAGAGAAGCAGGAAGGGCACTTCTGGGCAGTGAAGAGAAACCTGGATTCTATTTTAATCTCTTGGAAGATTTTAAGCAGGAGAGTGAAATGTCTTCCTGTGTCTACCCTCAAATCCTTCTTCACTATTGCTTCCAGGTTAATCTTTCCATAACAAAAATCTGATTATGTGTCTTTGTGGTTTTAAAAACGTTCCCATGGCTCCCATTTGCCTTCAGAACAGCACCCAAACGTCTCAGGTTGGCCTACAAGGCCCTTTATGACCTGGCCCCACGTTTCTCTCCATTGTTATTTCTCCCTGTGCCTCCTCTTTGCTTTAGCCGCGTCAAGTGACTTCCAGCTCCCCTGATGGATTCTGCTGTTTCACGGTTGTGTCCTTGCTCAGGATTTGTCTCTTCTGAGCCCAGTATTCCCTACCCCATCGTCGAACAGGAATCGACTCATCCTTTGAGAAAAAAGATGAAATGTCACCTCCTCTGTGTCATCTTGCCTAATCGCTGCTCCCTAGCAGAACGGACCATTCCCTGCTTTGTGCCCTGGCGTGTAGTGGATGAACTTCCGGCATAAGCCCTTTAGCACCTCATGGCAGTTCCCAGTTTCCATGCATCTTTCCCTGTCCACGTATGACTCTTTCTGGCTCACATTTATTCCCTTTCACTTAGCATAGATCTTGGGAGACTTCGTTGTGTAAAGTGAATGAGTTGGCCTCCATTCTGCATATTTGGATTACACAGGATGGTTCTGCCAAAGGAGCAGGAGCCCAGATGCGTGAAGCTCAGTAAGGACTGTAATGAAAATGTCAGGTAAGACTTCTAGCAGATCCACCTGTCTTTGAGCTTTTAGTGTCCCCACCATTAGCTGCATCCGTTCGTTGGTCCCCTCAGATAAGGAGGGAAAGGGGAAAGAGTTTGAGCAGGTAAAAGTATCCCTGGGGAGGTGGGGTGTGTTGTTTTGAAACCTATTGACTTGTCAAGCACCTCGCAGCATCTGCACTGTCCCCCTCATCCCGCATCTCGGCAGGGAGTGCGCAGTAACAGATGTACAGGAGCTACACCAACTGGTGGACGCAGGACTGCTGGAGACGGAGCCCGGCCCTTTATCATTTCCTGCACAGTGCTCAGCACTGTGGAGCGGAGGCTGGGATGAATCCAGAAGTAAACAGCTCATCTGCTGTGTGGAGTGAGGGAGATCATGACTATGTCCACACAAGACACTCACTGATGTTCGCCAGTTGACACGTTGATAGGCAGGACATAAGCAGGAAGTAACCTAGGACTATAAAGCCAAGTGGCTGGGGTGTTGCAGGCAGTAAATGCCGTAGGTTTTTCCTAGTCTCTTCCCCCTGATGTTGAAGGTCACCATGCGGCTTCCACCAGCTTACATGGGCTGGGCCGCAGGCGAGGCTGACCCGGAAGAGAATCAGGCAGTGACTCTGCCAAGTGTGTTGTTTCTCTGCTGCTGATTCGAAGGGCTTGCCATTGGCTGAGAAATGCACGTGGAACCTACACCCGTCCTGCCTTCTCAGCAGCTGCACCTCGGGAAAAGAGCAGACGAACCTGACCTGGACTAGCAAGAAGGTGGCGAAGATTGCTGAGCCCTGGGGCATGGGCTCTGCTGTCTGGGTCAGGAGGACTGCTGCTGCCACTGATTGCTTTTGGATGCGTTCTCACCGAGAAAAAGTCAGGGGGACACCCGGGCCACGTGTGCTCCTCACGAAGACGGGCAGCAGCAATGTTCCTGCTCCCCAAACAGCTGGCAGCTGCAGCCGTCCGCCCAGAGGCTCCGCCAAGAAGACCTCATTGCCTGGGCCGGCATCGCCCGGAGCAGCACGGAGGGGAGGGCAGCTGGCTGCAGCTCCAAGGAGATGTCATCGCTACCAAATTCTGAAGAAAGATTCGAAAACTTTAAATCCAACCACAAACGATGATGGCGTATCCTTCCATAAATCCTAATTGTGGTGATTTCACTGGGCCTCAAGCAGCAAGCACATGGGGCTTCTCAGGGAAGTTTAAGGCAGGGTATCTCCTCATTTAATGTTACAAAATTGCAGTTGGCTCTCTTTTTGTTTGTGTGTTTTTCAGCCTTCCATGCATTTATTTCTTGGCTCACCAATCTAATGTGCTATAGAGGACATGACGTGTTCCGAGCAGGGGCCTGTGCAGTGCACTGCACATAATGAACTTGTACTAAATAAAATATCTGTTGCTGGACCGACATGTTGAGTTTTGGCTTTTTAGGTCACAGCAAGACATTTCATATAGATTGAATACCACCTGATCCAGAGTCCATATTCACTTAGCTCCGACTGCTATTTTTAGCTAGCATTTGACCTCTAACCCTCTCAAGACAGAGAGTTTCTTATGGTTTCATTTGCTTGTTCATAATCTTCTTTAGTCATATTTTCTGCAGAGGTTGAATCTGTGTCCTCAAAGACGAAGGAGGAATTAAATTCTATAGCTCTTCTCTGTGGATAAGAACTGGCACAATTGTCAGATCTGTTGTGTGTCCAACGCAATGCCCCATCTCCAGCACCGGGTCTGGGTGAGGTCTGGGAGGGGCAGGCAGGTGGTGTTGCAAAGCTCTCCTTGGAACATCAGCTGTAAACGCGGACTCACTCTGGAGCAAAGAACCTGAACTGTGGCCCTGAAAGTAAAACAAAGAGGTTAATAGCACTTGATGTTAATAACATGTGTGACCATGTCCCGATTAGTGAATTTCTGTTTCGATTAGCTGCTTACATTGGCCACATCACCTTCAGTAACTTAGGTCTTTGCCTTCTAACATCAGCTTACTAGCAGCCTTTCGGTAAGTCACTCAAGGTTGCAATGAAAAGAAACCAAAGATTCAATAATTGAAGACAGAATTAAACACACCAGGTCCAAAAATTATGTACCCCAAATTCAGATTTTGTGGGTTGGCATCTCCCCATCCCCATCTTCCATATTTAAATATTTTTCGTGCGTGTCTGTGTGTGTGTGTGTGCATGTCTGTGTGTGCGCGTGTCTCTCTCTGTGTGTGTGTGTGTGGTGTGTGTGTGTGTGTGTGTGCGTGCGCACAAGATGACTCATGCAAGCTGCTCTGGAAGTCATCTCTTCTGCTGGTGACAGTGAAGCTGATCCGCCCTCTGCCCGCCGCTCTGTCTGGTGGAAACGCGGAGTATCAGTGCATTGTGGCTTCTTTATTTAGGGACGATGCTCTGAGGCAACTTGCTCCCACACAGAGCTTTTTATCTCCTGATCACATTCCCCGTGGTTCCCATCGGCCTGCGCCACCCGACGTGTGCATGCCCTAAAAGAGGGTGAGGCCTCCAAGGCCTCCAGGGTCCTCAGAACCACAGAACAGGCCCCTCAACGAGTGATCCCCTTCCTCTATGGTCTGCATGTCCAAGGAGACTGGACACTAACCTGCTTCCCAGCTCTATGGGTGCAGGAGCCCTGTTCTCTCTCTTCCTGCTTCGCTGTCATCCTCCACCACAGAGGTGCCAATATGTTGTCTTTGAACTTTCAGTAATTCTGATGCTGACTATTGTAACAGAAATTCTGAAACTTCTGGTGGTACCAGCTCCCAGATTTATTTTTACAACATTTAGGGGCCAGATCCGTGTTCCAAGGTTCAGGCCTACCACCCTACAAGCAGCAGTACTTTTGTGGAAATTGCCCTTGTCCCCTCCCTTCTCCACTCCTCTATAGATTTTCCACATTCTGAAGGAAAGTCGGTCTTCTTTTTTTTTTTTCTTTTCTTTTCTTTTAACTATAGATCTTCAAGCCAGCCCTAGCAGGCTCCCAGCGCTCTCTCCCTCCTCCCTCTTCCTTCTTCCCCCTGCCTGGCTCCTGTTCAATGACTAAAGCTCTCCAGGAGTATTTATGGACCAGGGTATCTATTGTGACCTTGTGATTGCACTAATCCCTTGGCTGGAGGCTGCTCTGCTCCGAGAGTCACAAGGGTGACTGGGCTGGGAGTGGGGAGGCGGGCAGGGCCTCATCCAGGAGTGGAGTGGCTATTTATAGAGCAGGCCTTTTCCTTTCCTTCCTAGGCTTGTCTGTTAATGCAGCGGTGGCCATATCCTCAACAACTCCCTCTGGGAGATAGGTGATGAGGCCCAGGGCCCCAGAGATAAAGACTATGGTTCTGGGAGTCAAGGCACCAAAGGACTGCTTCCCCCAGCTCATGGGACAAATCCAAGGAGGCCTGACCTCCTAGGGAGGGTTGACCACTGAACATTATAACTTCCTCTGAGTCCCAGAGCTGCAGCCAGATGCTCCTGCCTGGGGACATTCGACTCAAGGGCCTGGGCAGAGAGGGGGCAAGGGGTGCAAGTCAAATTTGGGGAAGACTTTGACTTTATTCTGGCTGAATTCGGGGTCTGGTAGGACTACCCATCATTTGGGGGCTTTTGAAAAGCATGCTGGGAAATTGCTGTTAGAGGGAACAAAGATGAAAGGGGACCTGACTTTGTCTTGTAGAATGGAATTTCCACGATCTGGATTAAGAAAAAAGAGAGAAAAACAGGACTTTGGGGAAAGAGTGAGAATGAAGGCCCTCTGAATAAAGCTAGAGGCAGGCTCTTGAAGTGACAAGGCCTGCTTAGGAAGCGGCTTGTTTCTCTGATTCTCACGAAGACAGCACATGGGCCAGCAGTAGCCCTGGCCTGAGGCACAAAGGGGGTGGCTCTCGGTCCTGTCCTCTCAGTCCTTGGGCTGCAGCCTGCTTCACACCCTGGGATCTGCACTCGGCTTCCAGACGCCTGACCATAGCCCAGTCTACGTTTGGTTTTTCCTATCAAATGGCAACAATTCAAATGTATGTGGCATTTCACATTTGCTTAAATTCTCACTCCATCTTCCAAGATCTCTGTAAGGTAGCCAAGGCAGGCATTTCCCCCCTTAAATGTACATCTAATAAAGTGAAAAGATTTTTAAGTGTTTGGTTAATTACTTCAACAATTGGCCTCACCCACCTAAGCAACACTGAAATCAAACACCCACACCCCTTCAAGTTGGTAGTCTTCATTCCCCGGCCACCACGATTCCCAGAAATGGTCTCTCTCATCCTATTCCTCTGCACAAGTTTTTCCCTCGGCTTAGCTGTCCTTTCTGGTCCCCTGTCACCTGCATCCTCCCCACAGGGCTATCCGTGCCAGATCTCCAGCAATGCCCCCCACCAGCCTTCCCTTCTGCATAGGCACTGCCCTGGACACCCCTCACCACCAGAGCATTGTCCTTAGTGCTGGACTCCCTGACTCATCCTCCAGGCTATGGAGGCGCCAGGACTGGCCTTTTGAATCCCTAACACTTGGCAGACGGCCTGGATTGCAGAAGGAGCTTGATGAAGGTTCGTTGAATGAATGGAAATTGCTGAAGACTCAGCGGTAGCAGATCACATGCTGTCAGTAATGACTTTGGAGACTTTTTGACACAAAATAATGGATTTAAAAAAACACACACACAACAGAATAAGGAGCGGGTAGGATTTGCAGGGAAAGATGAGGGGTGGGTAGAATGACCAGTATTCCCTTTAAGTCACCTGCAGTAAAATGAATCCCTCCAGCCTTTGCACAATGACAGAGGTGTGTCCCGAAGCAAACAAGTGAAGCTGCAGAGGGAGAACTTCAGGCGCTGGCCCGTGATGGGGGCAGGAAGTCAGAGGCTTTGCAAAAGGGGAAGTAGGAACCTCCTGAAATTACAGCACCTCCCTGCCAGGCCCTTCGCTCACACCTCCCCATGCTCCCCTCGCTTCCTTGCTCCCCCCGGGATGGCAGCATCTCTCTCATTCCCCTGGGATTTGACGGTGACAACTTGGCTTCCTGGTCTGGATCCTGTTGGCACCTGGGGACATGAGGCTTCTCCTTCTGCACTTAGTATATAAATCAGCTTCGTCTTTGAAGATCTTCTTATCCTTGCGAGGTTGACTTACATTCTGAAGGAATGTTTATAACAAAAGAACTAGACTGGGAGTCGGGAACCTGGTTCCTCTCTCCTCCAGTGACCAGCTCGCTGCTTGCAGTCGGGCAGCTGTAGCTCCCACTTCCTTCCCTGCTCGGGCGGTGCTTACCAAGACTGCCCACTAAGCTTTATTTATGACCCTTTCAAACCGGCTGCATAGCTGTTTTCCATTCCTAAGATTGCGCCTTAGAAAACTTGGACCGCCTTGCTGAGTTCTCTCAGTGATATGACTCTGTGAACTCCAGTGGCCGGGAAAGTATGATAAACAAAAGCAACCCCAGAGGGAGTTTCTCGAGTTCCAAATGTTTGATCTCAAAATCTGGCTGAATTTATCGGCCGAAACCACCACTGACAGGACATTTCTGGCTGACCCCTCTGCCCTCCGCACCCACCGCCCCCATTCCCAGCGCTGAGCTGCTGGGCCCTCCTATTAGCATCTGCACAGACACCTCTCCTGGGAAAAGAGCCTGCGTTCTTCCTGGAACCAATCTAAGCCCAAAGGAGTCTTCAACAAACCATGTTTAATAGTTGGAGAGGATCCCTCTCCTTTCAACTCGTGAGCTCATTCCCTTTGGGAATCGAGTGACATTTTGATTCCGGTGTGTAAGTTGTTTTTTCTTTAGATTAGCTTTTCTGTAAACATTCCTCTGCAAATTATTTTCACATTTTTTAAGGAAACTTCTTTCAAATGACCAGTCAGACTGATTCCTACTGTGTTCCCTTCACTACCCCCAACTTGACTCGACTCTCGCTCACCAACTTCCCCATTTCTCAACAACTCAAATTCAAACTGATTCTATCGTTGGTTAAAATATTTCCCCAACTTTCAGGGATTTCCAATTTGGGGAGGTTATCTCCCCAGGGCTGCAGCCAGTGTTTGGCCCACGAAGATGAATGAAGCCAGCACGGGTCACGAAGGGTGAGCCATCATTGCTCCACGCAGGCACGGTCAGCGGGAGGCCAGAGCTGCCTCAGGAGGGGACTGAGGAGGGGACAAGACAGGCTCAGTGCGAGGTAAGGACCAGCACCAAGGCCAGGCAAGGGGCGGGGGGGGGGGGGGGGGAGGGCAGCTTTCTAACTATGACACCCACGGGAGCCCAGAGGTCACAAACAGGGAAGCAGGCAAATTACATCTTCTTCTTCAGCCAGGAACTTGGTAGCTCTTTGTAATCGGCCCACAAGAACAACTCTCCTCATGCCTTTTCTTCTAACATTGCCTTTGAAAGCTTGGTCCAATCTGGTGCAATCTTCCTTATAAACAGATTATCTCGCAGTTTCAAAACATGTCCCTTTATCAGTGTACATGGGCTGGTCACGACTCTAGGGATCGCCATTCACATAGACTACAATATAATCATCACAATAACAAGCCACTTCTCCTCTTTAGAACTTAGGACATCTCTTAATTTGCTTTTGCAGGTTAAGAAGGGTAAAATGGTTGAGTGGAAAGAATACCCAAGTAGGTCCTACCACAGTCATAAAGTTACTATGTGGCCTGGGACAGGTCACTGGGCTGTCACGTCTCTCATCTGTAAAATATAGGAGTGGGGACTCCACCCTCTCTGGCAGCCATGTTTTGTAAGCAGCAGAAAGGGACATTTCTTTGATCAATAAGCTCCCTGGTGGGGAGTTTTTGATTAGCCATTTTCTTCCATCTCCACTCCCACATTTTTAGTGGCTTAGCCTGGTTCTGACTTTAGCTCTCGGCTACACTATGGATTTTGAAGTTCAGTGAATGCAGACTTACTGTGCCAATTCCCTTCCTTGCTTTTCTGAACTTGAATCTTTTGCGCACCATTAAAAAGAGAGGCGTTAACTCATTGAGGAATTAACTGAAGTGGTCACTTGAGGTCACACAGCAGCTGTGGCCCTTCAGAGTCTCACTTTTGCAAAGAAACAATTAAAAAAGGGCAGGGGGGGGGCAAGAAAGTTGACCAGATAACTTGGGAAGCTTAGGAAACAAAGCATTCCATTCTCAGTTTTGAGCTGTGAGGGTTGAATCACGGCTCCTCCTGGGTTTTGTTCCCTATCAAATCACAACTTGGCCAATATTTTCTGGCAAAGGTCATAACTGGTGCTGTGGAGGGCAGTGGAGAAACACTTACCTGACCAATCCCAGAGTTGTCCTGCCTTATCACATCCCAGGAAAGAGGTGGGGGGAGAAGTCTCCTTCATTGGCTACATTCAGCCAGCCTTTGTCAGGAGCTCAGGTTGTGAGGACGAAAGTGTGGAAACAATCCTCCTGAACCTTGAAATTGATTTGTAATCTAACACATGCGCCAAACCAGAAAATGAGAGCAGTGCTTCTCAATCACTGGGGCGTATATTGCAAGTAACTTAGTCCTATTGAGGGCACTAGCAATTGAAAGTGATTGTTTTGAAAACAGAAATTTTAGTGAATTCAAGGTCATCTTTCAATATAGAGATTTTTTTGTTGTTGTTAAGTTCTTTGCTGGAAACCCTCCTGCAGGATGGAATTGATTTGTTTTGGAAAATACCATGAAGACACATTTAGGTTTTAAAAGATGGGACAGAGCCTGAAAAGACAGATCTAGTGGAGGAGTTACTGAATTATTCTGCATAATATGGGGGATGGAATGCATTTTTGTTGTTGTTGTTGGAAATAGGCAAGCCAAGAAATGGAACGGTAGCATGGTCTGGGCACTGTGACTGAAATGAGTTATCCAGGTTCACGTCTACAAAACCCGCCCTGATGGCCCTTGCAATAAAGCAATGAGATATATGAGAAATGGTGCCTGGCTTCCACCCTCTATCCAACTCCCATTCTCAACCAGGGTTGGGCTAAGTTTCTTTAAAAAAAAATTCGGTAAAATATACATAACATAAAATGTATTATTTTAGCCATTTTTAAGGGTGTACTTCCGTGGCACTAAGTACACTCACAGTGCCATGCTGAGCTGGAGGAGAAGAGAATGTGGAGGGAAAGGTAACACTGGCATCCCCAGTGTTCTTCCAGCCCATCTTCCTGGCGCCAACTACCTAGGAGGGTCCCGAAACTGCCGCTCCCGTCCTGCCAGTCCAGCTAACCACAGCAAGGGAGACTGACCCTGTCAACATTTAAGCCCGAGGGCCCAGTCACTGCGAGGTGGATGGTGCCGAACCATAGCATGGAATCAGATAGCACAGCTGAGCCTCTGGAATGCCTGGCCAGCAGGGTGCACAAGCTCACCCAGTCACTTCATTAACCTCACAATATGAAATCCTGCATTTTGGGGGATTGAAAAATTTTGGACCCCATATATGTCTATTCCAGACAAGTTTACTGTGTATATAAATATACTAGAGGCCCGGTGCATGAAATTCATGCACATGTAGGGTCCCTAGGCCTAGCCGGTTATCAGGGCTGATCGGGGCCTTCCTTCATTCTGCACTGCCCCCTGGTGGCCAGCACACATCATAGTGAGCAATCGAACTCCTGGTCTCCCAGTCAAACTCCTGAGGGGACACTTTGCATATTAGCCTTTTATATATATAGGCTAGAGGCCCGGTGCACAAAAATCTGTGCACTCGGGGGGAAGGGGGGGGGGTCCCTCAGCCTGGCCTGTGCCCTCTCACAGTCTGGGACCCCTCGGGAGATAACACCCTGCTGGCTTAGGCCTGCTCCCGGGTGGCAGAGGGCAGGCCCAATCCCTAGGTGCAGCCCCTGGTCGGGCTCAGAGCAGGGCTGATTGGGGAGTTGGGGCGCCGCCCCCTGTCATGCACAGAGCAGGGCCGATCAGGAGGTTGCGATGCCACCCTCAGTCACACTCAGGGTAGGGCCGATGGGGAGGTTATGGCTCTACCCCATCACACACAGAGCAGAGCCCGTGGGGGGGAGGAGGTTGGGGCGCCACCCTCTATCACCCACAGAGCAGGGCCCATCAGGGGGTTGGGGCGCCGCCACTCTCACACTCAGGGCAGGGCTGATGGGGAGGTTATGGCTCTACCCTGTCACACACAGAGCAGGGCCCATGGGGGGGGGGGGGGTTGGGGTGCCGCACACTGTCACACACAGATCAGGGCCGATCAGGGGGTTAGGGAGCTCCCCCCGTATCAGGCACAGAGCAGGGCTGATCAGGAGGTTGGGGCGCCTTCTCCTGTCACGAACTGAGCAGGATGGATAGGGAGGTTGTGGCCCCACCCCCTATCACACACAGAGCCGCAGGGCGATCAGGGAGTTTGGGCGCTGCCCCCTGTCATGCTGATCCCGGTGCGGGGAGGCCTCTCAGCTCCACTGATCCCGGTGCTGGGAGGCCTCGCGGCTCCGCTGATCCCGGTGCTGGGAGGCATATTACCCTTTTACTATATAGGATAGAGGCCTGGTGCATGGGTGGGGCTGGCTGGTTTGCCCTGAAGGGTGTCCTGGATCAGGGTGGGGGTCCCCACTGGGGTGCCTGGCCAGCCTGGGTGAGGGGATGATGGCTGTTTGCAGATGGTCACACACCCTTCAGGGTGGGGGTCCCCACTGGGGTACCTGGCCAGTCTGTGTGAGGGGCTGAGGGCTGAAGCTCCCAACTGCTCCTTGTTTTCTTTCTTTTTTATTCTGGGCCAGCTTTAGCTCTGGCTCCAGCTCTGAGGCCTCTGCTGCTGAAAGCAGGTATCTGGTTTGTTTGGGTTCTATAATCGAAACAATGTATAACTCCAGCTCTGAGATCCCGGCTGGCTGAAAGCAGGTTTCTGGGGTTTTGTTTAGCTTCTATATTTGTTACTATGTTTCAAACTGCAGGCTCAGAGGCCGGCAAGGCAGGCGGGGAATGTTGGTTTCCTCTGTCACTGAAGCAAGCAAGCCTCATGTTAGTTTCAAGCTGCCTGGCTGCCGGCCGCCATCTTGGCTGGCAGTTAATTTGCATATCACCCTGATTAGCCAATGGGAAGGGTAGCGGTCGTACACTAATTACCATGTTTCTCTTTTATTAGATAGGATAGGTAGTACCTGTCCCATAAGCACTCACAAAGTACTAGCTATTACTAGGCATCTATAATATTCTAGTGAAAATTACTGCATTGCTATGATGTTAACTTGTTCTGCAATAGTTCTACACCCCCAAGATTTCTGTATTATTTCTTTGGTGAAGATTAAAATGAAGTTCTTCTCGTGTAATATATGTTCAAATAATGTTTGTTGAATTAAGTAACAAATGGATAAAGGCAAAAGGGAGAGATTTAGGGAGAGAAACTAGCTAAATGGTTTCAGAAAGACGGAATCTGTAGTGATGACAGGATGATGGCTGGCTTGGCCTCACCCATCATGTGGGTGGGGTGGCAGTGACTGGACCCAACTGCATCAGCCATGTCCTTTGTCATAATCACTCCTAACTGAAATCTGAAGCTACACTGATGGCCTTGTACCCTGCTTGTAAACGGCCTTAAATCATTTTAGAGCAAATGGAATTATAAACAAGTCTAAATAATATCTGCTGATCAAAAATGGTGACCAGATCACATTGCAAGATACCCTCTCCAGAGAAGACAAACCGTCAGACCATGTGACATTGGCATTGGTCAATTTCATAGACCAGAATTGGGAATGTTGCAGAATTAGGAAAAAGGCAGATCAGTGTCCAAAAGCACAGAGAGGCCCAGAATTGGATCCACCTACAGAACTGAGTTGGGCCCAGCTGGAATCGGCAGATGCCGCCTGCTTTGCCTCCCGGTGTCCACGCCTCCCTCCCCCTCACTCCAATTGTCTCCCAGGCAGAACAAAAGGCTTTGCCTTCAGCCAGGAGAACCCTCCCCTCCCTGAAAGTCACATGTCCCAGCTGAACTGAGTTACTGAAGCTACACACACACAGGTACGGCTATATTTTTGCTTAGGGCTTCCTAATTCCATTTGTGTGTGTGTGTGTGTGTGTGTGTGTGTGTGTGTGTGTGCGCCTGTGATCTTGATTTCATTTAGGGCTCAGGCCAAGGTAAGTTTGGACGGCAGCCTTTCCAACAGGAATTCTGGAACAAGTGGCATTTCTCGGTGCAAGACGATGACCAAATGAAGTACGCGAACAGCTCTGTCAGGGGCAACACATCTGGAATGAGAAGGAAATCTGAACAGAAGTTGAAAAAGAGCTCACGTTTTCTATGTAAAATGTTTGAATGCCTGAACACCTGTAGTTTTAGAAAGAACACGGGGTCTTAGAGGGAGTCCAAACCTTCGGTGTTTTGTGGGGGAGAGGCTCCCAGTAACATAGTGACTCCCAGAGCCCCCGTGTAAGTGAGGTCTCCAAGACAGTTCTCTTCGGAACTTGACTCAGGCTCTTTGCATAGAAGACACAGGTGAATTATCACATATCAATTCGTAGCTTTAAAAAATATTAAGCTAATATCCCTCATTGGAGAAGACATTGCACATGATACCGCCACTCAGCTGTAACCACAACAATGCTGGTCCTGAGGGTGGAGGTGAAGGGCTCAGGGTCCCTCCCTGTCCCTGTGCACAGACCACATAAGTAGGATAATGCTTGGAAGAATAGGGAGACCGCAGGGGAGAGACATGGTAAAGGTAGCTTTCTCCCATCAGCACCTACTCAGGCCCGGCACATGGTCAATGCTCAATAAACACTCAAAGCCTCTTGGAGCACCATCACTGTGGTTTAAGATACAGCAAAGGGCAGAAGTAGAGAGCCAACCACGAAGGAAGAAAGTTGAGAGGATCCTTGCAACTTTCCTGTAAGTCTAAAATGATTCCAGAATAACTTTAAAATGTTGAGGAGAAGCTAGTGGTTATTTCGACTATTGACATATTCCAAGTGACCAATCATTTTACCAAGACCTCTGGAATTCTCTGGTTTCTATTTGTGTGACATTGTGGGAACCTCCTGGTTTTCTCAAGTTTCTTTCCTGAACCCAACCCCTCAGATTCAACTTCCAGTTTTATCACACTTCTCAAAATAAGTGGGCGCCTCCCAACTTAGTCCCTTACTCATGTAACCCTCATGTGTTCATTGCTCGGGGTTACTCGATGGAAGAAAGACATTGGGGGTAACAGAAAATCACCCTATAGATAAGACTGAAATAAGAGATGTCGTTTACTGCATATCCAAACGTTCACAATTTAGAATTGAACTGTGCAAGAGAGTTAAGAATAAGAACCTGCCATCAAGGAGAATTCTTGCTTCTAGCAGAGGTTTCATTTTTTCAAACGTGAGTCAGGTTAGTTGTTAGCTGTGGTAGCAACACAGAAACAGGGCGCTGAACCTAAGTAGCCTGCTCTCAGCTGCCACAGGGAGAAAAAGGGTTTGGGGGAAGGAAAGGAGAATTCTGCTTTCTTATTCTTTTTTTGTTAATCCTCACCTGAGGATATTTTTTCCATTGATTTTTAGAGAGAGTGGAAGGGAGAGGGGAGAGAGAGAAACATTGATTGGTTGCCTTCCTCACCTACCCCAACCAGGGCTGGGGATCAAACCTGTAACCCAGGTACATGCCTGAGGCCATTTGGTGCACAGGCTGATGCTCTAACCACTTAGCCACAAGGGCCAGGGTTCTTCTTCCTTTTTTTAAAAGATTATTTTTTAGAGCAGTTTTAGCTTCACAGGCTTTTATTCTTTATGTGCTCTCCTCCTGACTTCCTCTTCTCTTCTTCCCCTCTCAACTGAGCATTAGGAAGGAATTTTACATCCTATTTTCTGAATGCAGCTTCATGTTCTTGCCCTAAAGTTTTGATTTTCTTCACGTCGCTATGAACTGCGGTGGTTGGTCACTAAGTGTTCTAACTCTGCAGCTTACTTTTAAAAGATGGGGGGTTGCAATCGTAAATTATTTTTTACCCCCATAAAACTCTTGACTGATTTAACAATTCCCCTTCCCTATAACTAAAGTGAGCGGCTTTTAAACTTTCAAAACTGTTTTTCTTCTTCAGATTTCCAGGCTCCCGACATTTCAGATTGCAACCCAATACGTATATAAACGTGCAAATGAAATAGTTTGTCAAAACAGTACTTACCTTCACTATTTATTCTTACAGCAAACCCTCTTCTATATTCTTCTGATTCATATTCTCTAAAATGGGTTTTGACCAGCAGGTTGAAAAACATGGCTCTAAAGACTGTTACGTCTTTGGGAGTGGAGCCCCCCAGTGGCCATTCACACACATGGGCACTGGAAACTGAGGAAGGAAATAAAATCATATTTTAGACATCTTATTTTTGCCAAAAATTGGTGATGTTACAAAGATCAACTGAAAGGGAGAAAGAAAACAAAAGTGTCTGGAAAAATCAGGACCTTATAAGAGACAAATTACAGTAAGTGCCAGCCTTTTGGTGAAACAGAAGGCACATTTATTATTGCACATCACCCTGAGGTCTGGACTGGTCTGTCTGGACTCTAAGATTTTAGTGAAATATTGTAATTATGTCTGAATGCACCAGATTAGCTAAGTGTGCTGTCTGTCATTTTGATGTCTAGAACAAAAATGCCTTTCTGAGTTTACAGTTGAATCATTGTGATTACGAGTTTGCACATCTTAAGAACTCAACACATTTTGTCAATTTAATTTATTTTCAGAAATTCGGATGATACAGGGGGCCATCCTTACTGGGCAAGCAACCGAATGAATCTGGGAGCATGCTGGTGTGTGCCAGCTTGTGTCACAGGAGTGTGGGTGCAGTGGCTGTAATGACACTCACTCATGGGAGAGGCCATAGGGGCTATAGCCCAGCGTCTTCCTCCTGCAGACAAAACTGAGGTCCGTATTGGAGCTGCTGGCCCGAGAAAGTGAGAGCACAGACTTGCATGTTGGTTTGGGACTTGAGCCTAGGCCTTTTCTTTCTTTTTCTTCTTCTTCCTTTTTTTTTTTTTATTTTCTTACACAAATAGAGCTGATATTTACTCCATTTGGAAAAAAGTTTCCAAACAACTATGTTGTAGAAAATGTTATTAGAAGATTGATCAGTCATATCTTGAATGTATTATCCATGGATGTAAAAAAGAAATTAATCAGAATTAAATGTGAATAAGGTGGATTTTAATAGACTTCGTTCTAAATACAATTTTATTCTTTTTTAAATTTATCTTTATTGTTGAGAGGAGCCCAGGCCTTTTCCTTTCCTGTGTGATGTGGGCTGATGTTCACCCCTCTAAATGCTGTAATCACAAGATGTATTTTCAGAATGGTTTTGACAGGGAAACTGAGGAACGTTTTGCCGTATAGTTGGCACTTTTGGAAGAGTTAAAATCACAAAGCACAGCAAGGGCCCCCCTAGCATTCTCAGTTCAAATAAGGGCGTTAAGGGCCTGCCCAACACAATTGACAAAAACTAGGACTAAAGCCATCCGAGTCTTCCAGACCAAAGCTCTTTCTGCTAAACAGGAAGGTGGATAGGGGTTTTGTTTTCCTTTACTAAGTAACAGCGCCTTTCCAATGTAGTAATACAATTATGCATATTTGCTAGGTTTCTGTGTTCTCATGCTGTTGAACTTTGGTGACATGATTCTGCAGAGTTTTCTCTGATAGCCATTGAAATATTCCCACTTGAGATAAAAAAAAAAAAGGAGCAAGAAAATTCAGCTGGTGAATACCAAGTCCTCCTTGCCCTGTTGAAGAATATATTCCAAAGTTTGCCCAACATGGAGTGGCCTTAAGACAGTGGTTCTCAACCTTCTGGCCCTTTAAATAAAGTTCCTGATGTTGTGACCCAACCATAAAATTATTTTCGTTGCTACTTCATAACTGTAATGTTGCTACTGTTATGAATCGTAATGTAAATATCTGATATGCAGGATGGTCTTAGGCGACACCCGTGAAAGGGTGGTTGAGAACCTCTGCCTTAAGAGAACTGGATTTGAGATCAGTGAGACCTGGTTTCACATGCCAGCTCCACCTTTGTAGCTGGATGAATATTTTGTGTTTTTTAGCGTCATTCCTTCCGCCCTGCCCTCTCCCCCCACCTCCCCCCCACACCTACCACCACACACACACACACACACACACACACACACACACACGCACTGGTACACAAACAAACACACACCAATTCCATCTACATGGAATTGCTAATATCACATATTTGTAAAGGCACCCGGAACATAGGAAACTCAAATGTCAATTATCCTTTGCTTTAAATTGGCTAGATAATGAATTTCTGTTAACTGAGTTATGGCTTCAATCTGTTCTTGCATATGTATTCCCATGGGAACCAAACTTGGAAGGATGTACACATTTTGGCAAAGAAAAAAATAGATCACAGAAACCTTTGGTGGCTGGTACAGGTCTGGGGAGTCTCGGAGTTATCTGAAACACACGGACTTCCATTCCCTACTTACTAACTCAATCACCCCAACATGGGGCTCCATCCTCAGCTAATCCTCCACTCCACCTCCTACCAATCTCAAATAAAAGAATAAAGTTAGGTAACTCCTCAGTTTCCAAAACTTTGTTATGTTTAGATGTCTAATAAAACTAACAAAATCCTATATAATAAAAAGCTAATCGACCAAACAGCAGAATGACTGGTCACTATGATGCGCACTGACCACCAGGGAGCAGGCGCTCAACACAGGAGCTGCCCCCTGGTGGTCAGTGTGCTCCCACAGGGGGAGCACCGCTCAGCCAGAAGCCGGGCTCACAGCTGGCGAACGCTGCGGTGGCAGGACCTCTCCTGCCTCAGCATCAGTCGGACATCCTCCAAGGGCTCCCAGACTGCTAGAGGGTACAGGCTGGGCTGAGGGATTCCCCCAAGTGCACAAATTGTGTGCACCGGGCCTCTAGTTTGTTTATAAGGGGGAGTCCTAGAAAATTTGAAAATTTCATAAACTTGAGGTTTTAGGAGATGATTATCACCGTCATTTATTAAGGCCCCAAGGGCAAGGCACTATGGGAGCATTATCAGTGAGTCCTCATGACCACCTCAGGAGGTGGGAACTGTTATCACCAGGGCTGGAAAACTGAAGCCAGGCAGGTGAAATAACTGTGGCTGGGATCTGAAGCCAGGCTAAGCCCGGAGTGTCATTCTACGCGGCCTGCTGCTCTACCCGGTTTGTGTGTAACTTCCCTATTACACTTGTCCCTCCTCGTAGACTCCTTCAGCATGTAGTCTGTGTCACATGACTTAACAATTCCATGCCATCTTGTCCTGTTTGGAGGTTAGGTTTATCTCATAATTAAATGGTAATCCTCAAGTACGTAATTTAAATAAAAAAGATAACCTACAACTGGGCTAAGAAACTTAGAATAGGGAGAGCTTTCTTCTGGGAGAAAAATAGTATTAGTTGACATATTCATATTTCAAAGATGTTTCAAACTTAAAAACAATTTCTCTTTAGCTAACTAGCTTCAGAAATTTTGCATGGCCCACTTTTAAACTCTGCAAATTACACTAAGTATTTGGTAAATGAATAAATGTCGACAAAAAGATATTTGGCTTTGATTGGTCCTTAAATGCCTACAAACTTAGAAAATAATATAGTACTATCTAAATCTGGGAGAAATGGATTTAAAGAGCGTGAAAAAGACTAAGTGGTAATTATTTTTGTTGCTCATTTTGAGTGAGGGTGATACTGTCCACTTACATACAAACTATAGAATCTTGGCCACATCACCTCTCTCTCTGAGCCTTTTTTTCAATTGTAGAATTACTAATGTTAGTAGATCAATTTTTTTTTTCATACTTTGGCCACTGGCCATAGCAGGAAATTAATGTTCATCATGACCTAGTACACACATATTTATATCTGAAACAAATTTCATGGAGCAGTAGCTTATCCTTAACTTGTGCAATGCACTTTGATATCTGTCATATTTTCTCTTATTAAAATACTGATGGTCATGCACTAAGATGATCCCATGATTCCCTATTTGTAAAAGTGTGAAAAACACTAAATGGTCTCATATTATCTAACAATAAAGTTCTGTAAGAGAGCAGAAAGGTAATTTCCATCTTATTCTTCCCTTAAATTCTTAGAAAATGATGCGATTTCTACTGTCTTTAGCATTTGGTAAATGGCAGCGCCACCTCCTCCAGTCACTTTAAGGCATCCCCTCCTGGCGGTTCAGGAGCACACTAGTGAAAAACACTTTTTCGGAACTCTATAGGCTGTAAGGTTTTACAGTGCAGCTAATGGTAAGAAAGTGACAGTGGATCCCCACCTAGGTTGTAAAATGGAGCCTCTTATCCTTTCCTGCAATATAATGTATACAATGTCCTGCCAAGTCCCCCAGCCCTTTAAGCAGAAAGTTGGCCTAGCTGGTACTGAAAAAGATTTTCCTGGTATTAATCTAGAAGAGACATAAAACATCAACTATTTTCTGTGGGCCATTCTGCAATGTTTACACAGCGCTGGCTTCTTGGGATGACTTAGGTTCTTAAAACTTGAGAAATGCCAGGGCAGACAAGCAGTCTCAAAGCAAAACCAACAAGCGCCCAATTACTTTGTTTGCACAGATGCAAAAGCGTGGAAATTTATATGGTAAGGCCTGAATTCCAAAGTTTGTTCGTTTTGTTTTTAATTACACACCCAACCGAATGCATAAAAGCCCACAAAATGAGTGCAGTGAAAAATGTCATCTTTTCTATTTTTAAACTAAAATATGGAGCTCATAAAAGTGAGGCTGTTGTAAATTTTCACTTGGGGACAAAAACCACTATAACCAGGAAAAAATGCATACACACACCCAAATTTAACAGTGGTAAACAGTTTTTATTCAGGCAATGAAACATGGAAAAAATATATTAGTAATCATTATAATAATTTCATTTGTGTGAGTATAACTTTTACAAATATTTACCTGACATATAAAAGGGAAATTACTGTGCATATAAAATTTATGTAGATGATTACTCCACACAACACCATCCTGATAGCAGTAGTCAATGCAGCATCCATTCCTCGAGACGAGGCTCTCACACACTTCATGGCACCCGTGGGGACACAGTGGAAGCAGATGTGCAATTAACATTTACTTGTTGGCACATTAGTACACGTGGGTATCTACTGGCAAACACACTTGCTAACAGCAACACTGAAAAGTTTACTGCCACCTCTGAGATTTAGAGAAATGCCTGGGTCCTGTCCCATCGGGTAGGAAGGACCAGGACTGAGGCTGCAGGTATGGTGACACCTGCCCTGTATCTGGACTGGGGGTGGTTTCCGAGTTCAGATTTTCATAGGTCCACTTGGAAATTATTAATATAGAATATCGGTTAACCATGTGACTTGGAAATACGTTTTGCAGTGTATTTCAGACACCACTGAAAGGCAGAGGGGGAGAAAGTGACATCTTCATAGTTCTAAAGAATCGATACAGGGAAGTTTCAAGCCACACCTCAGCTCCACATCTGGCCTCCTCCAAATGAGTTAAGACTGTTGGCATTGCACACAACATCTTTATATTAGAACTATAACCAGAATATATATATATATTTAATAGCTGTAACCATATTATAGTTAATAAAGTCATTCCTTAGGAATCTTGTTTGTCCAAATCTAACTGCATGCTAAGAGGCACAAAAATGGGATTGCATTTGGACAAAGAACTACGAAAAGTGCAATCTTTAGTCTCCAGAACGCTAGGTCGGCACCAGGGAGGGTCTCCCCTAGAAATGCTGCTGTTTATATTATCTTCCAGAGGAGATCCTTACAGAGAAGTGTCCGATTCCTTTAGCTTTACTATATGGGAGACTCACGGTTTGAGTGGTAAATTGCTTTCTAAAAATCACTGGGATCTGGAGGCCAGTCAAACCTTTTTGGACAGAGTCTCCTCAAAATATTTCTATCAACACCTCTGAAGAAAATGACTTCTTAGACCTTTGGCCTGACATCCTGGGATTCCCAGACTATATTTGTTCTTTAATAAGCAAGTAATAATCTGCTATCTTTAAAATTCTTCAGAATATATACATCTTTACTTTAAAATCCTTTGCTGAATCATTTACTCTTTCAACTCCTAGTTTCTCTATTTCCAATAAGGGGATGAAGTAAGAAATGAAGTCCAAGAGGAAGCCCACCTGGTCACAAAACCACAGTGAAAAGACAGTTCAGCGAGATGACTGCTAACTGTAGTGAAAAACCAAAAGGAAATAAAGAGGGAGCTCTGGGGCTTTTACACCACGAGAAAAGGATGTGCTCGGTCATTTCCAACTGGTGCACACAAGTTTACCAACGCTTGCGCGTTAAAAATTCCATTTTGAGCTTTAAAGCCCCAGCAAGCCCTCGGTTACTTTTATTTAAAGTGAGCGCTTCCCTCCGGCCGCTCTTAGACAGACAGCCCAGGAACACTGGGGGCAGTTTACTCCTCCCGTTCACAAACAGTACTACCGCTGGGCTGTCCAACAGAGACCTAGGTATTGCTGTGGGAATTGCACAAAGTGCGGGGCAGGTGGAAAGGGTAACTGGCTGGAAAGAAAATTCAACTTGGGCCATCCTCACACCCAAACACAATCTTTCCTTAGATTCCGTATCACACTGGGAGGCAGCCAGAGCCTCAGATGTGTTTCTGCACTTCCTAATTTGGGCTGGGTCTGAGGAAGCTGGAAACCACGTGAGAAAACCGGGCTTCTCAATATTTGCAGGACAGTTTTGCGGAACAGAAGGTGTGGGCAGGCCTTCAGGAGCTTCCCCCAGTATAGTGCATCTCAGGAGGTCTGACTGTAACCAACTGGCTAACCAGGCAACAAACTGTTCAGTCTCCCATTAAAATACTTTAAGATAAAGACTATATACCTATCTACACTCAGACAAAGTAAAAAACTTAAGCAATGTCTCTGGACCCAGAGTCTCAACAAGATCACCAAATACTTCCCAACCACAATCTAGGCCAGCAACTTGCACTCAGGTCTTTTCACTCTTGTAACAGGGTTTATTATTGCCTAATAAGGAGTCTGGCTCTTTAGGTGCCAACTCTAGGCTGTCTTCTTACTCCAGAGTTCTAAAAGTTTGGAGTTGATTTGTTTGTTTTGTGGGGGTTTTTTTGTTGTTGCTTATTTTTTAAGAAAAATAAACAAACATACTTTATTCTGTCCAGTATAGTCTCTTGATTTGCCAACTGCACAAGCTACATTTTTATTCTCGTTGGAGAATATCTACCTATTACATTAGAAGGAAGAACATATTCTTGTAATGGTCATTCATGGCTGAGAGACCAGAGGCAAATATTACTTCACCGGGGTCCTCTTGTATTCCTTGTGCAGCAACTTCACTCTAGGGCCTAGTTCTTAAGGAATCTCTTTTACCCATGTGCTGGGGAAGGATTGTCGTCACCTGTTTTAACACATAGCTACCTTTTTTATATACACAAGAAACCTAAAAAGAGGACTAGGATTTACGATGGAGACCATTATAAGCCTTCCATGCTTAAAACAGATCAACAGAAAGCAAGTAAACATGGACATGTCACCAAAATACAGCAGCAAAAAGGTTTAGCAATGTTTCTTCCTGCAAAATGCAGTTGCTTTTCTTGGTAGGAGAGGACCAAAGGAGGAAATCAGTGGCGCCACCTGGAGACACCTCGCTCCACTGAGCTAAATAAACTGCAGCCCAGCACTCACATTAACCCAGGAACTGTTTTCAAAGCCCAAGTGATTGTCCTGTCACCTCTCCAACCACACATCACTTCTGTTGTTCTTTTTGTACAAAGTGGTAAGACAATAGGCTTTAAAATACAGCCTAAGCACCAATTATGTAAGTGCATATCGATAAAATGTGACTTCTGGCTTTAAAAGGCATTATTGACCTCCTTGGGGCTAAAGGTTGCACCCCTGTGAACAGTACGCTTCTAAAAGAAAATCCGCGTTTAAAGACTTACAGAGGCTCTCCACCTGGCACAATTCATTGCTGAAGGTGGATCATGCAATAGTTTTACAGGAAAAGTACGAAAACTTACAGGTACTGAACCCAGTGCATGTGACCATGAAGACCTGCAGGCGTTAAGGTTAAGACAAGAGTGCTTTAAAACACCTGCAGGTTTGGTTTTGCCTATCAAACGCTAGGGGATTTTCCTTTTGGGGGTTAGCGGCCTCTCCCCTCTGACGCAAGCCCAGGAAGAGCCTGAGGACGTGGGTTCTGTGTGTGCGGACCTGCTCCCTGCACTCCCGCCTCCGCGAGTCAAACGGCCTCTGTTTAAAATACTCACAATGTGCTGATTTTCAGAGTGGTTCACGTGATTTTTACTGCCTGTTTTGTTAAAAATTCTGTCTTAAGTTTGAAAGGACTTTTTTTTGACTCAAAAGAAAAAATCTGAAGAACAAGACATCCCATTTGTGAAAAAACAACTGTTTCTTCCCCTTGACTTGCTGATGGAGTTACAATTACCTTTTAATTATAAGATCAACTAAACCTTTTACAAGTAGATTTTCTCGGCATATTTCAAATAATCAAGAGGAAATATTGGTTTTGTAGCAACAAGTGAAGCAAAGAAGTGGCTCTCGGACAGCCTAGCCACACCCAGGTCCGAGGGAGCCCCCCTCAGCTGTTCCTGCAGGAAGCAGCCGCTGTCAGCCTGCGGACCCACCCGGAGGGGCCGCGCTCACACTCGCCACGGCTGAGGAGTGTCCAATACCAGGAACAAACGTTATGGCGAAGTCTTCCCTGGACGTGAAACCTGAGCTGGGGTCATGAGTCATGACAGGGGTCGGGGGTTTCCACATGTTCAATCCCCCCAAATCCTGAAGCTGGCGTTCTGAGCCAGGACTCTATTCCAAAATAAGTTTCCACATTTATGGAAATAGGCTCTTCTGTAGGTCCTTATTTGACTACACTTCAGGGGAAAACAGCAGCATATGTAAATATATGTGTTTATATATGTATGTAAATGGATACTCAGAGCCCCTTCTTGTTTACAAATTAAAAGTAACAAAAGCCAAATGACCTCCTCAAATAAAACCACCAATACTGAAAATTAAAGTTAAAAGATGAAATAAATATGTAACACACACAAAAAATCAGAGACATGGTGAACAGGAGATGATCCCAAATCGTAGTCATAAAATCACAATTTTAACGCACTTGGAAAAGCAAAGTGGACCTCCAAATGAATTAAGACAGGCTGTGGTGGCGCCATGTTAGGACGAAGGGGAAGGAGGTGAACACTTCAAAGGGGTGCGGAGTGGGGTTGGACCCAGGGCTGCAGCAGGCCTCCCCTCCCTCCCGCCTCGGTGGATCATGCCCAGAGCGGTTGTGGGGAGATGGGTGGAGGAGATGATGCTGTAAAATCCCAGTGGAAATAATCTGAGAGAATTATGTGAGGGTTCATTTGAAGGCCTGCTTTCCCTCCAGTATTTAGATTTAACCTGCAATAAAATAGAATTTATTGAAAGGAATGCGTTTGCAGCACTCCTTTTTTGCAATATATAAATCATGGTTGCAATTTAATAACAAAAGTGAGCTTTGGAACACTTCAGGCCTGGCATGGAATGCAGCTTTTACACAAGATATAAGGAAACTAAGGTACAAAGAGGCCAAGGGACTTGTCTAGCTCACTCATGGCGTGCTCTGCTTTCTCCAGAACTGACCTTTGGCATGTGCAATAGAAGGCACCAAGCACATTCAAAGTAGCATCGTCATGGGCATCCCAGTGGTGCTTCTGTCCTGATATATAAATGGTCCTTAAAATTCCACTTCTGCATCTGACTTTGATTCCCGCTCATGTGCAAAGTTCCGAACTGCTTATATGTGTGCAACATAGAACTGAAAGAATTAAGTTTAGCTCAGAGTTCTCCAGGGAACGAAAGGTGTGGGTGCTTCCTCAGCCATGAGCCTTTTTTAAATGGTAAAGCAGGAAGAGCTCCTAAAAAGCTGCCCTTCCCCATTACTGAGAACATTATTTTTCAGAACCTATATGCCTCTGGAGTGAATTATATGTGGCAATGGGAATCTTTGAAGTATGGGAGACTATGCTGTTCATGTTAAGCTGTGGTGTGAAAAAATATTAATAAAGTACATAGCTGTAAGAAAAAATGAATTAAAACAGAGAAATCACAAACCCAACGTAGCAGCCTGTCTACCAGACCATGGGCGGTGCTGTGAGGACTCCAGGACGGCCTGCTGCCACTCCTTCGGCGACGGTGCAACACTCCCGGGTTCTGCCAGGGCTGTGCGTCGCAGCAAAGCGGGACAGGCAGCAGTGGGATGTGCTTTTTCAAAGTGTTTTTCTCTGCAAAGGGGCAACAATTCCTGGATAAGGCAAGATAACTGTGGTCACGACAGAAGCAGCCAAACGCAGATCCACTGAGCGAACAGGGGAAACTCAGTCAGTCTTTCCCAGCTTTGCAATCAGCTCGTCGCAGATTTTTGTCAGTTCTTCGATTTCTTGGTTCTGAAAGACAAATGATACGACTGTGCAGGTCAACTGCGTCCTGAGATAAAGGAAATTATAACCAACAGTCCCCAGACTGGCTGTGCTCTCACTCCATGGCTCTTTCTACATCTTTTCTCCTTTAAGAAAAGGAAAGCACTAAACCTTCCCTCCTGGAAAATGCTCATGTGCACAAAGTTATACTTAAACTGAGTAGGGGGTGAGGGTAGTCGCTGGCCCTCTGCAGCTTGTCCACGAACCCCTTACTTCTCAGACTTTCTTGGTGTCATAGGAATTACCCGGGGTACCTGTTAAAAACATAAGTATCTGGGCCGCACTCAATCCATTCCCCTCAGCAGTTGCTCCACCACCCACCACTGTCATTTGGGGCTGGGTAAGTCTTCCTTGCCAGGCTGTTCTGTGCACTGTAGGATGTTTGGATGCATTTCTGGCCTCTCCCCACTAGATGCCAGTAGCATCTCCTAGTCATAACAACCAAATATATCTCTAGGTGTTGCCAAATGTGCCCTGCACGGTAAAATGATAATTAAGGGGAAGACAGCTTTTATATTACATTAAAGAAAACAAGCCCTGACTAGTTTGGCTCAGTGGCTAGAGCGTCGGCCTGTGGACTGAAGAGTCCCAGGTTCGATTCCGGTCAAGGGCATGTACCTTGGTTGCGGGCACATCCCCAGTAGGGGGTGTGCAGGAGGCAGCTGATGGATGTTTCTCTCATGGATGTTTCTAACTCTCTATCCCTCTCCCTTCCTCTCTGTAGAAAATCAATAAAATATATTTTAAAAAAAAGAAAAGAAAAAGAAAACAACAAAAAAACAAAAACACCACACACACACACACACACACACAGAACTTTTTTTAAAAGGGAGCCTAAGAGCCCAACTAAACAGCATTTGGTCCCTGAGTTTAGTTAATGCCACTTCCTCTCTGCACCCTGCCTGTGGACAGTTCCCACCAATGTGTCTGGGAATTTCCTGGTTTGCCTTGTTTCCCCCTGAATTGGCTCAGAAAGGAACTGGATTGAAGTGTCTGGACAAAAAGGCGAGGCCTCTTTTATCCAGATCCACCACAAGCTAGCCACTGCGGGAGACAGAAACCAAGGTCCCTGTGGTCACACCCCTCTTCGTACCTTCTGCTGAAGCGCCCTTTCCAGGGACTCCACCTTCATCTGCTCTTTCCGGAGTCCTGCGTGGAGAGCTGCACTCTCAGCCTTTGCTTTTGTTCGAACCTGAGCAATCTCTTCATTGGCTCTGTTTATGTTTTGTTTGTAGAATAAAGGGACAAAAAGCACATGGTTAGTCATCAGTCACTGCAAAAGAGTCAGGACAGTAACCACTGACATCTGTGAAACAACCTAAACGAACTGACTTCATGACAAGAGAAAACAAAAGGGATCGATGACCTAAATAATTCAATTTTAACTTATAAACACTCAATTTACATTCAACTGCTAAGCAAGTTTGCATGGCGCAAACCAATGGTAGAGTTAATCTCAAAGGCCATAGTGTCCTTCAAAATTCATGTCACTGGAAAATGGAATCACATGACAGTTTCTACAGCAATCAAATGAGTTTTGTGGGGTTTTAACCCAGTACAATAGCAGGTAGGGTCATCCTCGGGATCATCACAGCTAAAGAGGTAGGATACTAACCATCTCATTTACGACACAGTTCTAAAGTCACTTTACTATTGCGGGGCAAAGGAAACTTCTTAAAAAACATAAATGTCAGTTGATAAATAGCCAATTAACTGACAAAAGGATGGTAAAAACTCACTAGTAATCAGAGACATGCAAATTAAGGTGATAAATCTTTAAAATTCGTCAGACTGGGGAAAATTAACAAGAATGATCTTGCCCCGTATTGGCTGAGATGCAAGGAAACAGGCTCCCTGGGGGAATGAAAATTGGCCATCTCTGTGGAGGGCGATGTGACAGTAACCACTACAGTTCAACATGTATACACACTCTGGGCCAGCAGTGCCCCGTTAGTAATCCATCCACAGCAACATTCCCACCTGGCACAATGGTGAATTAGATTACACTGTATGTTCTGACATGAAAAATGGCCATGCTATACTATCAAATGAAAAAGGAAACTTTGTAATATGCTGCCTCCATTATACTTTTTAAAAGTCAAAGCTAGTATGGGCGGTATTTGTAAAGGCACAAAGACTGGAAGGATACACAATAAACTTCCATAGCAGTACCTCTGGGAGTGGCAATGGGAAAGGGGGAACTTAAAAGGTTTTACAAATAGGAAGACAGTGAGCAAAATGTACACGTATGTATTACTTTTTAGTTAAAAAATAAAGTTGGATGCATCCTTCATACCACTCCCCAGGATAAATTCCAAATGTGTTGGTTTTAAGAATTAAAAAAGTAAGCCATAAAAGTGCTAAACGGAAAACATAGGAGAACTTTTTATATTCAGCCCAGGGGAAATCTTTCTTCCTATGACAGGAAATCCTGACGCTGTAAGAAAAATGACTGCTAATTTCACTAACAAAAATACATGTCTGCACATCAACACCACTACCAGCAGAGCCAAAGGATAACTGACAAGCAGGAAAAATTATTCACCACTCATATCACAAAGGGCTGCCATCCTTAATATATAAGTATAATAATGTGCTATAGGTAACACATATATAAACTGACCATAGAAAAACGGGCAAAGAACAGTCATTCATAGTGAAGCGAGTATCTGTATGGACAGCTGCTAAAATATGTTCAATTTCACTCATAAAATAAACATAAATCAAAACTACAATAAAATAAATGCTCTGTTGCTTGCCCAAAAAACCCCCAGAACAACAATAATAAAAACCCAACCAACTACACCAAAATACCATTTTTTCATCTATTATATTTGCAGAAAACCAAAAATCTGACCTGTTGGCAAAGCTGTAGGGAAAAGGGACACTCATACATTGTGTAGGAATATAAATAAATAGTAGTCTAAGGAGGGCAACTGGACAGTATTGTAAGTATAAATTCCTATATTCTTTGGCCCAACAGTCCTTTCCTATCACACAGATAACTCCCATGCAGGCCTAATGATAAGCATAAAAGGTTGCTTATTGTAGCACTGTTGGTAGCAGATTTTAAATAACCTGAAGGTCCAACGGGAGGGACATTCTAACAATGGAATGATCATTCCAACAGTGGAACACGCCACGGCTGTTTAAAAGGTAAGGAAGCTCTTCATGGATTGATATAGGAAGATTTCCAAAATACATTGCTAAAAGAGAAAAGCAAAGTATGCTATCATTTGTATAAAAAAGGAGATTCTCACAACATTAAAAAATGGTAATTATTGAGATGATGGAGGTGTTGGCTAACACTATCATGGTGCAATACATAAATATATCAAATTGACACACTGTATATCTTAAACTTATACAATGTTATATGTCAATTATGTCTCAATAAAGCTGGGGGAGAAAATAGAGGGGGATAAAAGAGTATCTGGGAGGATAAAATATTGATGACCCCAGGTGAGGAAAGAGGAGGAAACTCAGGGGAGTGGGCATGGGGTGGAGGGAGATAGTGTATATTTTCTTATTCTTTTTAATATTAGAACATGGGAAGATTCTACCTATTCAAAAAAGTAAATACACACACACACATACACACACACACACACACGTCATCTAGAGTTGCAAAACAGTGATTTCTTCCTTGCCTCCATCAATCTTCTCACATCATGAAAAGTAAAATTGTTATGTGCAAGCTCTTACTTGTCCAGTTTTTCTTCTGCGTGGATCTTCAAAGCCTGATACCGCTGCTCCTCCTGCTTCACTCTGGCTAAGTAATCCTGAGCACATCTTTTCAAGGCTTCTTCATTCTGTTCTCAAATGACAAGTGAAAATAAAAGAAACAGGTCATTTTCTCCTTCTGCTAGTGACAGACCATGTATCAGAGTTCTCATTTTTTAAAAAACAAGGAAACCCAATTAATTCAGATGCCTTCAAATTATACTGTATGGTAATTTGAAACAGGCACAAATAAACCTACCCAAGAAATTCTAAATAATTTCTTTGTGTATAGGTACGGGGCATATATTAATTTTCATACAGCAAGGTTCAGTTACACTAGTACACCTGCTTTAGGAAGGCAGTTATTCAACTCTGAATGGCAATCTGATTCCCACAGATTAATTAGCCAGTCTCATTTTTATTTTAATATGGACAAAAAGAATGTTCACTGCTATAAATGTTATCTCATTGATGGTAAATTAAATCAATACACCTAAATTTGAAACATTACTTTTCTCTAGAATATGCAGCCTGAACTTTCCAGGGCTATGTCTAGAATCCCTTTTACTTTTACTAATATTAAGTTGGTGAATTATCAAATGAACATTTCTAGAATTCTCCTAAAGTCCGAGGGTTCCACAGCTCTTATACTCCATGCCACACTCTGGTTGTGTCTGGGGTTTACTGGCCTGACCCAGGAGAGGAATGACCAAGACACACCACCCACACAGAAAAGGGGGGAGGGGATCCTCCAGCTTCCCTGGAACAGAAGATACAGGCCAACAGGGGCCCCAAAACCCAATTTAAAAGGCTACCCATACTCCTCTGCCATACACATCTGAAGATCTACCACCACAGCAAAGAGATTCCAGAAGAAAGGACATGCTACCTTCTTGAACCCTTCCAGAACTCCTTTCAGGTTCTCATATCTCCTGAAGAGATCCGAAAGGGACCTTTCCACGGAGTTAAGGTCAGCCAGGGCCTGCTCCTTCTCCATGGTCAGTTGCTGGAGGCTTTTCTGAGAGGTCATACTTGTCCTTTGTTCATCTTCTGTGAATCACAATCAAAAGCAAAGGTATATTCAATCAACAGTTAGCAGCTGCCCTCCTGAGCTAGTGTTCTCGCTGGTGGGACTCAGAGTGGACATTACAAAGTCCCCACTCTCAAGGACCTACCTTCTATGGGAGAGAGATGTGGTGACAAGTGATGGGGGGAACAAGGCAGGGCAGGTGGGGGGGTTCCCTTTTTATAGAGCGTGGACTCACTCAGGAGAGATCTGAACAGATCCCAAGCAGATGAGGGGAACAACTGTGGCAAAGGCCACGTGCTGGGAAGGTATTAGGTGACGAGGACAGTAGAAAATACCACTTCAATGCTTAAGTAGAGACAGACCTGACTGGTTTCAGGAGTCAGTCCTTCCAATATTGGCTAGAAAGTTCTAAATCCAGTGCAGGACGATCAACCACTGATGTTTTGGAATGGCACCATGGGTCTGATACCAGAAGGTACGCTAGCAGTAGAGTGAGGACACTGCACCACCTGGGGGTACGAACGATGTGCCTAGGCTGCCAGTTCTCTGGGTACTGGGGGAGGGCTTTTCACAGACTCCCAGTGTTTGCCATCCTCTAAAATGAACCCAACTACAGCTGATCCCCGTCACTCACAGATTCCACACCTGTGAATCTGCCTACTTACTAAAATTTATTTGTAACCCCCAAATCAGTACTTCTGGTGCATTCCCGATCATTCACAGACATGTGCAGAACAGCCGAGGTTGAGAAAGGTGATGCCTTCTCGCTTTATATTGTAAACAAGTGTCCTTTCCACAGTCTATTTAGTGCTTGTGTGTGTGTGTGTGTGTGCGTGTGTGCGCGCGTGCACACACTTTCTGTTGGTGATTTTGTATTTAAAAAAAGCTCCCAAGTGTAGTGCTACAAAGCTGTCTAGAGTTCCTAAGTGCAGGAAGGCTGTGATGTGCCTTCTGGGGAAAATACATGCTCAGTAAGTTTTGTTCACACATGGGCTATATAGCACTGTTGGCCTCGAGGTCAATATTAATGAATCAACACTACGAGTATATATAAAATAAAATGTCTTTAAACAGAAGCACACATAAGACAAGATCATGTAATTTCAAAACAGTGTGACCAGAGCTTGCAGGAACCTAACCCTGTACTTCCCTAGAAGCAACAGTTCAGTGTTTGCTAACTCGGTGTTGGTGGCAACTTCATAAAACATAACTAATGCAAATGAGAATCAACTGTATCTAAGTGATGGACAAAGTGAAGTTTGTATCCTGATTTGAAATTCATCTATGGATCCTATGGCTCATACCCTAGGAAAAAAATGTCCTTACCAATCATTTGGGCAATGGTCTTTTCATATTCAGCCACAATTTTCCTTAAAAAAAAAAAAAATAATATCAGAGGAGAATTTGTAGACAACAGAAGTTGGAGAAATACTTTCCCAATTAAACACATTAACATACAGGGTGGAGCAAAAGTAGATTTACAGCTGTTCACTTGGAAAATAATACAATTAATATAATACAATAATAACATCTGGTTTGTGCATTCACAACTGTAAACCTATTTTTGCAGCACCCTGAATACTGACAGATTTACATAACCCATTTATGCACTTTGGATCTCTCTCTTTTTTTTAACATTAATACAAGATTTCTTAATGTTCAATAAGATTTTTCCTAAGATTTTATGTTTAACTAGAGGCCTGATGCACGAAATTTGTCCGGGGGGGGGGGAGGTTTGGGGTGTCTCTCGGCCTGGCCTGCACACTCTCCAATCTGGGACCCCTTGGGGGATGTCATCCCTCTCACAATCTGGGACAGCTGGCTCCTAACCGCTCCCCTGCCTGCTTGCCTGACTGCCCCAACCACTTCTGCCTGCCAACCTGATCACCCCCTAACTGCTCCCCTGCTGGCCTGATCACCCCCAACTGCCCTCCCCTGCCGGCCCAGTCGCCCCCAACTGCCCTCCCCTGCTGGCCATCTTGTGGCGGTCATCTTTGGATGACGCGAGGGCGTCGCGCGAGGGTGTCGCGCGAGGGCACGAGGACCACCTAGGCTTTTATTAGTATAGATAAGCCTTCATTCTATTTGTAGAAACAACTGCCTCCAGGCAATAAAGTTTTCTTAGACAAATCAATCTTTTACAAAATAAGTTACAGTAGTCCCCCATTACCCGTGGTTTCGCTTTCCAGCTTCAGTTACCCTCAGTCAACCACAGTCCAAAAATATTAAATGGAAGATTCCAGAAGCAAATAATTCATGTTTTAAATTTTGCACCGTTCTGAGTAGTGTGATGAAATCACACACCAACCCATTCAGTCCTGCCTGGTATGTGAATCATCCTTGTCCAGTGTCTCCAAGCTGCATATGCTACTTGCCTGTTAGTCACTTAGCTGGATTATCAGATCAACTATCTCAGTATCATAGTGTTTGTGTTCAAGTCACCCTTATTTTACTTAATAATGGCCCCAAAGTGCAAGAGTACTGATGCTGGCAATTCAGATTTGTCAAAGTGAAGCCATAAAGTGTTTCCTTTAAGTGAAAAGATGAATAAAGTACAAGATGGTGTTTTGAGAGAGACAAACCACATTCAAATAACTTTTATTATAGTATACTAGAGGTCCAGTGCACAAAAATTTGTACACTCGGGGGTGTCCCTCAGCCCGGCCTGCACCCTCTCGCAGTCCTGGGGTCCTTGGGGGATGTCAGACTGACAGCTTAGGTCCACTCCCCACAGACATCCCTGTGGGAAGGCACTGACCACCAGGGGACAGCTCTGGCCCTACCTCCCAATGCCCTGCTGCCGGTGGCCTCCCTCTGGGGGAGACGGCTGGCCCCAGCCCCCTGTTGGCCCCTCCACCCCCCCCATCGTCGTCCCCTCCCTCTGCCCACTGGCACCCGCTTTGGATGGCCGGGGCCGCCCACTCACAGGCTCCGCCCCCCACCAACCAGTGGTTCTGCTATTCAGTCGATTTGCACATTAGGCTTTTATTATACAGGATTGTTAAAACTGTTCTATTTTATTATAGATTATTATTGTTAATCTTTTGTGTCTAATTTATAGATTAAACTTTATCATAGGTATGAATGTACTGGAAAAAGTACATGTAGGCTTCGGCACTATCAGCAGTTTCAGGAGGTCTTGGAACATATTGGTGGTGGGTAAGGGGGAACTACTATAATGATATTATGGGGGGTCTTCCTAATAGATCTGATCTGTGTTCAGGCTTTCCTGGCCGCAATCCACCATTTCTGACATCTGTCCCCTCTGATTTATTTACAAGTTTTATTTTACTATCCTAATCCCCAAAGCAACTCAGTTATTCAAAGATCATCCTGTCATGTTAACCTTCCTTTAAGTGAAATGCAATAATGTTGGCCTAAGTGATGGGTGCTCTTCCCTGTGATCCCTCAGTGAGAAACTATGGCTCCCCCTCTCCTCACTGGTCGTGCCCATCACTTTGACCCTGCATCCAAGCTCCTAATACATATAGCTCCTATAAGCTCTCCAAAGATAGGGGCTGTTCCTTTTTCTCCACCATTTCCAGAATGGCACCGTACACCCAGTAAATGCTCAAAAAACAAACAAACAAACAAAAAACAGATAGCCCTGGTCAGTGTGGCTCATTTGGTTGAACTTTGCCCCATGCACTGAAAGGTCACTGGTTCAATTCCCAGTCAGGTTGCAGGTTTGTACAGGAGGCAACTGATCAATGTTTCTCTCTCTCCCTCTCCCTTCCTCTCTCTCTAAAAAAGTTCAATAAAAACATCTTTTAAAAATTAAAATAATAATAATAATACAAGAGACACAAATTAGCATGGACTTATTTATTTAAAATATTTCCTAATCATTCAAGTGCTGACTGTATAAATTATTTATGCCTTTTCCCTCTTCTTTGATGCCATCTCTAGTTATTACAGGGCTCCTAAATCTCCTTTCTAGAGAGTGAGCAGCAAAAATAAAAAGATTTCAAATTTAAAATGTCAATCAGTTCTGTTTCCTGTTAACATGCTTTTTATAATCTATTTATTGGTTATGAGATTTGACGCTACCATGAATAATTAGATTTTGTAAAGTATTATGTAAAGGGGACATCTGTAATACTTTTAACAATAAAGATAAATTTTAAAAACATATTATGAATTATAATGTCTCCATAACTGAATGTCAGGAAATCTTATTACTCTGTATTTCAAAGGGATATTTTTACACAAATTTGTTATTTCCAAAGATAAAAATTATGTGAGTTCTGCTTACTTGTAATGTTCTGAACACCCCAAAATAAACTACAGCATTTGAATATAATGCCTGGTGAGCAATGCTCATGGAATGATATTATCAATCTCAAATTAAGGTATAAATAGCATAGCCCCACATTCTCAATAGCTGGTTCTGTGATAAGCAAATACTTTCATCATTTCATTTGTATTAAATCTAACAATGCATAAAGGTATCCAATACCTCCCCAAACCTCCAATCTCACCTCATCTCCAAGACTTCTTGTCGGGTTTCTTCGTATTTTTTCTTCCATTCATTCGCTTCAATCTCTTTAGTGATTATCTAGATTATAATAGAGAGAAAGCTTGGTTTTACCTACTCAATCTATTAGAGCTTGAATTTAAGATTGGAGACTTGAAACAACAGTTCCTCCAAAGTCATTCACTATACATTAGGAATGTAAAACCTCATCATCTATCTAATGCTCATAAGCATTTAGGAAAATACTCTTAGCCACATGGGATGCTGGAAACATAGCCACCAGAGTAAAGGTGAGTAGAACATCTCCTAGGAAAATTCCAATTGGTAACTAAGTTCTCTGTAAATTCAACCTCAGGCCAGGGTCTGGCTCTCGCTCTGTAGGCCTAGAACACAGATTGGGACAAGACACCCAGAGCAGAGTGTCATCTGACAGACAGTCACCTTAACCCAAGGAGACACCAGTGCGCCAATCTTAGTTAGAATGAGAAACGAAACTGCCACAAAGTCAGAGCATTAGAAGTTGGCACGACCAGCATATTCTCTTTCTGCAGAGATTTCTGATTGCTTGATAAAAATAGACTCAGAAAGAGAGAGTCTGAAGTTCAATGCCTCCAGCCAGTGCATCCATCTCACTATAGGCTGTGCAGAACCCACGGGATGCCCATGCTAAATGGAAAAGAAATTATCTAAATTCACTGCCTGAAACTCCATTTGCCTTGCACAGGGCTTGGATGGGCACATCTTGTTCTCTTTTTATTTGCTTCTCTGTGCTTCTCTCTTTCTAATTGGTACATTTTTACTTTGGTGCCTTTAATCAGGATACTAGAAGCCAGCTTATCTGCTTTGGTGACTAAACACATCTTTCCATCTTTCCTGTGATCCATGAGGGGGACGTCTCATAGTTTAACTCTCAGGAGGAAGGTGAAGTCATTTTTCTCATTTACAAGATTGGGCAGGGCGGGGGGCGGGGGCAGGGGTGCTCCTCACCACTGCACCCAAGCTGACAACAGGATTAGTTGACATCTCTCATTACCAACCTAATGCTATTTTTAAAAATATATATTTTTATTGATTTCAGAAAGAAAGGGAGAGAGATAGAAACATCAATGATGAGAGAGAATCATTGATTGATGGCCTCCTACATGCCCCCTACTGGGGATCAAGCCCACAACCCGGGCATGTGCCCTTGGCTGGAATCAAACCTGGGACCCTTTAGTCCACAGGTCAATCAGTGCTCTATCCACTGAGCCAAACCAGCTAGGTCCTTAATGCCATTTTTTAAAGCTTTAAGAGACATGTATCACAGGTACTTAACTACTTTCATCACATTATAAAAATAAAATTGCTCCACCTGCTTTAAAATAGGGTGGAGTCATCAAGTAATACACAACCCAAGTACATAAATATAGCACAGAAATATAACAGGAGAGGGTGATAACTGATTACTAGTATATAACAATGTCTTTCATATTTTTCAGATCATCCAAGGCCTAGCAGTGACCTATTTCTGAACAGAGGCTGCTCAAGAAACATGATAAAGGTATTTGAGAGTTGAATTAATGAATCGATGAAGGTAGAAACAATTGTATATTAGTGCAAGTCTAGAATTTACGGAATTTTTATGTACGAGCATACTACATACTAATGTGCTCTGTAAAATGAAGGCACTAATTTACAAACTCATGTGGATAAAGTTAGCAAATTTTGATATTTAAAATTTCAAGGCTAAAAGATAAAGAGGACACCACAATGTCAGGACCCCAGCACCAACGTGGCGTTTTACAGGGAGCCCTTTATCTGAGCTAAACAAGCTGCAGGAAACACGAACTTCCAACGGGGATAACGGAGGCCAGCAGAGATGGAATCTGCCCGCTGCACATGGCTTCACAAAGAATGGAGAGATAAGTGGGTGGAACAAGAAAGCATTTACCTCTTCTCTTATCAGGGTGAGCACGGCTGTCTTATCTGATTCACTGAGGCAGATGCCATCCAGGGGGCTCTCTCCGCCACAGGCCACGGACACGGGGGCCTCCTCCACAGGGGACTCCAAAGGTCCCTGGGGGGGGGGGGGGAGGAAGAGGTTATATTTAATACATTTAATCTTCAGCTTCTTAATCCCAAGCATCTTTCAGTAATTTCCTCATTGCTACATTGATCACAATCTTTAAAAACATGTTTAGAGTAAAAAAACACACACAATAAAAACCCAGCAGGGTTTTTTAAAAATCAAGTCTAGCTACAGTGCTATCTAAAGGAAAAGCTTGTTCTAAGGATTATCAGGGTGTCTTGCTGTCTAACAGATAGCCTAGAGAAGTTTTCTTCTTATCCCCAAAAAGGAAGTGTGATTACCATAGTGGTCAGTCACCAAAGAACTACATGCAAAAAACAACACTACCTGGCTCATGGCTCATCTTTCAAGGGGTTTCTGGGGATGATGTGTTCCATGAAAATACATTTCCCAAAGAAAGTCAACTATTTTTTTTTACATGTTGATGCTTTGTGTGTCTATGTAGTCACTTCGGATGGAAATATTTCTAAATTTTTTTTACTAAGTTTCAGGCCTAGGAAGACAGAAATGGTGAATGTGCCTGACCCCACCCAGCCCGGCGACTCAGGAGCACCAGGAAGTCCTTGCTCTGCAGTGATGTGCCCCAGCCCAGTGATGCCGTCAGGCGTGCACCATTACTTGTTCCTGACAACGTGCCCATGCTCCCATTTTTGGTCCTTCCTTGCTATTGTTTCAGTCCTGTCTGGCAGCACTGCCCTTTCTGATACACCAGCTTGTTTTTATCATAAACGCGGGTTCTAGAGAGCCACATATGGTTAATATTTTATTTTTCACAAGAATATAGGTTCTGTACTATCTTCCTTCCTAGAATGCATTTTTGGGGCTATTTGCCCCTTACCTATACAAGTAAGCTTTTTGTATAAATGGGAAAAGTTCATCAAGTAACATCTGAAATGCCAGCCAAAGTGACCTAGGAATAATCTTAAATGTCAGTATAACTAATCTATTAATTATTTCTCATAATCAATCAGCTCTCTGGTATTTTGTTTGAACCAGAACTGAACATAAAGTCCATGGTTCACTTAGATCAGTGGCTTTTGAACTTGCCAGGGTCATTATAGACTCATCCTTTCTCTAAAAAATACTCAAAAATACACAATTGTGCAGATAGCTTCACAGACCTCATCCAGTATAGAAACTCTGGGCTTAGGCCACAGAAAAGGGAAATGCAAAGCCACAGGCTGGCCGTGCCCATCTGCAGCAGCATTTGGGGGAGGGTGGACCACATGCTGACGGAAGTCCAAAACTCCTCAGAAACACTATCTTGGGACAGACCTATCACTAGAGCCAAAAGTCACTTGTGGCGGGAAGCCTCTAAAATGGCTCCCGTGACCCCACCTCCTGGTACTAATCCTCTCAGGCAATCTCTTCCTTGGAGCAGGCTAGACCTAAGGACTCACTCGTAAAGGACACAACATGGTAAAAGTCATGGTATGTCACTTTGTTTACAGAAAGACTCCAGCTTTCACGCAGTGAGAAGCCACGGGGAGGTCCATGTGGCAAGGAACTGATGGCTCTGTCAACAGCCAGTGAGGACCTGAGATGGGCCAACAGCCACATGAGTGAGCCTGGAGGTGACCGCAGCCCTGGTCTACACCTGACTGCAGCCCATGAGACTCGGAGTCATCCCAGGGTTTCTGATCCAAAAATGATGGCGTAATACATGTTTGCTGTGGACAACTGATACACCCCGGACATGTGATCATTCTATTACTTCCTGTGCCATGTCTACCGTCAAGAGGCTTTCCTGTAGTCTGGCTTCCCATGTAGTTGCCTACAGGGAGATAACGTACTACGTTAGGCAAACACATTTGGTTCGCCTTGTTACATTTCCGATTCTAAATTAATACCTTTTAAAGTCTGTCTTTTGTGAGTGTTTATTACTCTAAGCCAGAATCCCCACCTCTAGGAACTAACTTCCCTGTGCCTCCCATGACCTTTGTGTTATCAAGGACGTGACTGTTCTATTAACTTGGTTTTCTTAGTAAGGAAAATATCAGTATCTATTCTAGAGTTCTTTAAGTTGTTTTGTTTTTCATCAGCACAGCTTCAGCTTTCCTGCCCCTGCCACATAGCTGGTGAGCCCTGGCTCCCACAGCCCCGAGGACCACATTCTCATATAACTTCACCACAGGTGTGGTTCGTTTCCATTCTGTACCTGTTGCCAGTGCTGTTCAAAATAAATATAATGCAAGCCATACGCAATTTAGAAATTCTCAGCAGCCACATTGAAAAAAGTAAAAAGAAACAGGTGAGACTCATTTTAATAACATAGTTTAGTTAGCCCAAAATATTATCATCTCAACATGTAATCAATATAAAGTTAGAGACATTTACCTCCCTTCGTTTTATGCAAGTCATCAAAATCTGGTTGTATTTTTACACTTACAGGACATCTCACTTGGACTAGCTACCTCAAGTGCTCAGCTGCACATGTGCTAGGGGGTGCTGTCCGGGAATCTGGGATAGAGTGTGAGCCCCTCAAATGAAGAAACTGTGTTTTATTTATATTTCATCCCCATCACCAAACAATGGCCATAATTTATTTAAAGATTTAACATGAGCTTCAAAACAAATGCTGAAAAAACCTGAGCTCCACTTAACTCCCCCCTCACCCGCCAAGTTTAGGAACTTACAGGCACAGCAGATCCATCTTTCTCCATTTTCTGGCACGGCTCTTTTTCTACGCCTAAAACACAGAGTCATTTTTGTAGTTAACCCAAGAAGCTGGTTCCTCCCCTTCCTAGTGAAAGGCACTGGGAAACCCCCAGCGCAGGCCCAGAATGACATCTACAACACACGAACGCACCCCAAGCTCTCACAGGGGCGCTGGCTTTCTATTGATCACTGTGTTGTCCATGCTAAAAGTCCAAAATATTTAGAAGAAAGAGGAGTGCGGAGTTAGTCATAAATGAATCCACAATCTTCAGGTGCAAAGAACAGCAAGTCTGTCCCTTTGTGCCCATGTGCTAACCATGGGATTATTTCAGGAAGAGGAAACACTGAATGCTGTTCTATTACCAAAGCCTTAAACTCCAGCCCAAAAGGGTACCCTCAATCTAAGGAGTGTAGCAGTAGCAGATAAAACAAGAAGCTCCAAATTGCAATACCCACAAAACTAAATTCATTTTGTACCTCCCACTCTACCACCAGAGACATTTTAAAAAACCTAACACTAGATGTTTTCTAATTAAAGGAATATGCTCTCACTGAAGACAATTTTTTAAAAATTGTTATTTAAAGAGAGGACGGGAGAGAGAGAGAGAGAAAGAGAGAGAGAGAGAGAGAGAGAGAGAGAGAGAGAGAGAGAGAGAGAGAGAGACACCAGCGTGAGAGTGAAACATCCTATATACCCTGCACTAGAAATAGAGCCTGCAACCTGGGCATGTGCCCTGACCGGGAATCAAACTGGCAACTCTTCAGTGCACGGGATGATGCCAAACCAACTGAGCCACAATGACCAGGACTGAAGACAATTTTAAAATATTTTAAAATTTTATAAGACTACAATCTCCCACAAAGCAATAACAAATTATTATTTTAGCATATTCTGTCTATAATGAATTATTTTTAAAACACAAATGTGACTATTCTACTTAAAAACCTTCAATGGCCCTGGCTGGTTTGGCTCATGGATAGAGTGTCGACCTGCGGACTGAAGGATCCTGGGTTCCATTCCGGTCAAGGGCACATGCCCAGGTTGCGGGCTTGATCCCCAGTAGGAGGCGTGCGGGAGGCAGTCGATCAATGATTTTCTCTCATCATTGATGTTTCTCTCTCTCCTTCACCCTTCCTCTCCATCAATAAAAATGCATTTTAAAAAAAGAAAAAAGAAAAAACCTTCAATGGCTCCCCTCCACCTACAGAAGCAAGCCCCAAATCCTCAGTACCACTTCATTTTCCCACTTACCCTGTTCTCACAGAGCTCCTGGGCATTCTACCCACATGGCAGGTTCCTTCCCAACCCTGAGAGAGACACTCGTTCTCTGGTGCACATCTATGTCTGTATCTATCAACACCAAGCTCCAAGGTGACTTTCCCCAGTAAATGTTCTCTGATTCACCTGACAGGGTCAGTACACCCGTCCACCTCACACTCCCACCCGCATGACCTCTGCTTCTCCCTTGATATGGATAATCAGTTACACACAGTGACATACTACCTACCCACTATGAGGACAGCACTGTATCTAACAGAACCCCAGCTCTACAAATTTCTGTTGCAGGAATTTCCTCCAAGTGAGGAAGAATATCATTCAACAAATATCTACTTATGCACCTGCAGCCGAGGAAATTCAAAGATGAATCACTCATAGTCCTTAACCTTGAGAAGCTTATCAAAGCTCCCTTCTATAATGAATACACAACACGTGAACGGTAAGAAGAAATGTGCTGGGAGCATAAAGCATGGTGGGAGCCAAGTGATGTTTTTGAAATAGACCCAAAGGGATGGGCAGAATTACTACAGGAGATGGCAAAGAAAGATATTTCAAATAAAAGAAATAAGTGTAGCCCACCTAACTGAGTAAGGTGGTATAAAGGGAAATGGCAAATGAAGTCTTGGGAAAGAAGCCAGAGCAGAAAGAGGCCTGGGAAGAAATCTGGAATAGTGCCTGGCACGTTTATTTTATAGATGAAAAACTGAGACCTGGAGGCAGGGAGGAGGCTGGAAGAATAACTCTCACAAAGTCCTGATTTCCACCCGCTTCCCTCATTTGATGAGAGATCATGATTTCTTAAATTCTAGGTATAAAAACGCCAAATTAAATTATGTTGATTTTTTTAATAATGTTTAATATAGTCAGGAACATGGTTCTAAACATTTCACAAGTCAAGTTTAGGGTCACAGATACAACTTGGGACCTAGAAGGAGGGCCTCCGCTCTAGAATGTTCTGAGAGTCCAACAGTAAGAAGGTTAGCAAGAAAGTTAGTCTATCTAGGTTCTTATTTGGACATTAAGAAGGATTTTATAGGGCATCGGTCAATTTCAAGTCTACCACATCTGTGAGCAGGGCAATTTATAATGGTCTAGTGCAGGGGTGGGCAATCCTGGCACGCGTGCCAAACATGGCATACCAGTAACTTTTGCTGGCACGGGCAATCCTCTCTTATAATCTTCCATTTACAATTTTTTCTTAATATGAACTTTTTTATTTTTCAGATAAATTCAGTGTAGGTGTATCTTAGATAAATAAATAATTTTACATAACAAGTTATCTTAAAGACCATAGACATGGATTGACGAGAGAGGGGAAGAGCAATTTCTATGCCTCTGCCTTAACTCTCCCTGCCTTCCTAGACCGACCAGTGTTGGTTTCATCCACATACGCTTGTGAATCTTTGTTCTCAGGGATGAATTTTGTTAAGTCTCGTATTAGGAGTAGCCTGACGGATGAAAGTAGTAGCTCGTGCATATCTCTGAAGGTCACGAAATATAAACCTGATGTAAAATCTCTGTCATCAGTGATGCAGCAGCAAAAGTCCCACTGATAATATCAAATGGAGTCATAAAGTTTTCTGTCGGACTCTCAGTGTACATGTATACATTAAAAAAATAAATGTATTTTTCATCATCATATACTGTGTTTTTGTCGCTTGAATGAATTTTATTATTTCTTCAAGGTTCTTCACATATGTACACCTTAAGAGATATCAAGTAGGCGTAACATGTTCTCAAAAAATTAGGGTTGGCACGCAGAAGAATTTTGAGTTAGAGATTTTGCTGGTTTTGGCACGCATTCACAAAAAGGTTGCCCACCCCTGGTCTAGTGTAATGAAAACAAGCTCTTTGTACTTTAGCTTTGAGATTAAAAGGCCATGGAACCTACTGCTAAAATCTGAATCCTAGTTCTACCATTTAGTAGCCATTTACAAGTGACCTTAACTTCTGTGTCTCACTTTCCTTCTCTAAAAAAATGGGGAAAAATTAGTATGTAGCAAAGAATAGTGAGTTAATACATGTAAACCACTTAGAACAATGCCTGCACATGGTAAGGAATTACACGTTAGTTATATTTCTGTAAGTTGAACAAGGAGCACAATAATCACATCATGGTTACAGGCCACTATACTTTGAGGTGTGGCCACATTAAAATAAATTATAAAAAATTATTATAATTTTATAATAAATTATAAAAAATTTCAAGCAGTCCCACACATTAGTGCCTCCAGTACATCCTGCCACACTAATCCATATGTCCCTGGTATTTGATAAGACACCCTTTTTGTGTCTCTTTTCTAGGTGAAGAAGCAAAGCTTAGATCAGAATCCAAATTCTCTAATCTCTCTAAGGCGCCTTGGCTTTAGGCTTTCAGGCATTTCTATGCTACGTACATTAGAAAGATGAATATATACTTCCATACCTGCTTCTGAGGATGAAAACGCATGATTTATGGTAGACACGGGAACATTGGAACATTCAAAGTACTCCAGGTCTTCCTCTGGCTCACCTTTCACCTCGGCCCCGGCTGATTTCTGACCAGATGAAGTGGATGCCAGTTTCTCCTCATCGGTAGCATGGCCGTCCCTATTAGAAATGTCTGAACTCTGGGAGATCACTGCTCCTTCATCCTGGGAAAGGCAACAGAGCAGATGCGACCATTAGGTAGGGAAAGGGACATCTCACAGCAGCCACTATTTGCTTAGAGTTAACCACAGATCTGAGTACAGATGAAGGAAGAAGCTGGAGTCCTTCAATCATAGAATGTTGCCTTTTTCTAGCACCTAGCTTTTCTGCTTCAAATCTGAGGTTTGACAAATTAACCTTCTCTAGCCTAAATTTATGAGAAAGAAGTTTAAGTGGTGCAAGGCAGTGGTTTCAAATATTCTGTTCATAGCCTCCTAAATTAAACCAAAAAAAATCTATGTACCCCACTGTATTCCCAAGTGCCATCTAAAAACTGTTCAGCGTCAGTTTAAATAATTTCGAAGGATATAATATCTAATGTAGTTTAAATACTACCATGCTTAATTCAATGTAATTATTCTAATGATTTGATATCCTACAGTGTATTTAAAATTGGACACGAACAACCTCTTTAATAGTCAGAAATGTACATCATTCCTTTTCCTCTCTGAACCTGCACTTCCCAGTCTACTTCACTTCCATCAACTCAGGTTCGGATGCTGGTTCTCTTAAATCTGAATATTCCAATACCCAGTGGGAAGTCTCCATTAACCACATGCCCCACCCTGGGGGAGGGGTGATGCATTCGTTGTTTGGGGACCACTGGTCTAAGAGATGTTCTGGTGATAGACAGACTTACCTGTGAACACCCATCCAAAGCAAGAGACTGCGTTTCATATTTCTTCACCTTACAGCCACTCCTGAAAGAAAAACAAATTAACCAAGCTGGTTGGGAATCTCACTGACAACTTCCGAGCTATGAGATGGAGCAGAGAGAGCAGTGTATGCAGATAGAAGCCAAGGCATACAGCACCACACAAGTCGTACATCTACATGTCAGAGATGGGAGCAGCTTTTACATCTCTGAATCTTCTCTGGAGAGACGGGCCAAGCAAAGAACTACAGTCAATTCATTCTCTGAAAAGACGTCCTCATGAGGAGGAGTTTTCCATTACATACCACCACAGCCTTTGAGAGAGCACCTTAGCAGAGACATTCAGTTCATCTGATCCTCACTCACTTTGGCTTTGGCATTCATTAGAAAAATTACCACGCTGGACTAGATTCTTTAAAAATCCTTTATTGCACTAAAAGCCATAGAAGTCTAATGAGACAACTCCGGACATGTGTGCTAACAAAGTAGAACTGGGGTTAACAGAAAGTATAAAAAGGAAAATATCTGTGTAAACTATTACCATTCCTATTAAGTAGTAAGATGGAAAGAACGTTATGGCTGGAACCAGAGAAAACTCAAACCAACAGTTATTTAAACTAGCGCATAATTTGAGATCCAAAGACTAGTTCAAATTCTCTTGTTTGAATGAACTTAAAATTTCCAGTACTGCGACTCTGACAAAAAATAATAATAATAATAATAATAATTTGCAACTATTTTTTCTTGTGTGGGGAAACAAACCAAAAAAAAGGCAAGCGTATACGTTACCAAAACGTGCACAACCACTATCTGGCTCATGATTTTCTTTCCTAATGCTTGAGTGCCACCCCTTGCCGCCAAACTCAAGTTGGTCCACAAGAATTCCAATCATAGTATGATGTCTCCATTTTATCCCCTGCTCCAACCCAGCAGCCTTATCCTATCATGAAAGCCAATTATTTCCAACATTAAATAGCAGAGCAGTGCCTGAAACCCCTGCCAGATGATCTTTGGGGCCAAGCCAGCATTCGGTATCAAAGCGCCACACAGGCGTGCCAAGGCAGGGAGCGCAAGCTCACGCACCTCAGGTTGGAAGGCTGATCGCCACTCCTTCCGGTACAGACAATCACAAGGCTAAGCTGACTCATGAAGTGGCAAATGAAATGCAAAAAATAATCAGAAGGTCAAACTCAGAACCGGAAGCCAACATGCTATGGAGAGGTGGTCTGGGAGGAGGGTAGAGGAACTGCCAACAGTCCCAGGGACAAACAGAAACCACAGTAGGGGTACTTACAACAGAAAACAGAGAAATTTCACTTGTTCAGTAGTCCTGAGGCACCAACAAAATGAGAAACAGGAAAGAGACAGACAGATGGAGAAAAAAATCATGTAAAGCCTGGAATATTTATCTCTAGTCTGGTAGATGTAAAGGCTGCAAAGTTCTTTCTATGAGGTGAGATACAAATTTAAAATGTCATATTTATGAATGTTATCACTGGTGAGTGAATGACTGTCAGGAACCTCATCTGTAATGAGTAAGAGTGATAGAAGCATTCAGAAATGCCACATACTCAAGCTTATAGATGAAAAAGTAAGCATTTCACTGCTGAACACATTTACTCTTAAATGTCTAGTCAGCTAAGGCAATGCGTGAATAAAAATAAAGTCGAAGATGCATCTGCTTCTATCTGCTGTAGGTGTGTGTCACTAGACACCTAAAATGATTTTTCATACTTTATTTGGTCCACAAAAATTCTAATCATAGGATGATGTCTCCATTTCATAGAAGAATCTGAGACACCAATTACATACATCTTTTAAAAAGTCACACAAGTACCCTGCTAACAGAACTTCTAACTCTCCACTAGATTCTACCACCACATGTATATTTTCAGTCTTTCCTACCAATAGGGTTTTGCTAAACAAAATCCCAGTTACACAAAGGTCAAGCACCCTTCTCAGAGGCAAGAGTTTTGATTGCACAGAATTTTTAAAAAATCTATAAGCTATATTATTAGATCAAGAAGTCCATTCACCAAAAACAGAATAGGAGGACAACGCTACCAGGTGAGGGTGGTAGGACTCAAGAGAGGGTGCTTCTTGCTACGGAAAATAAGGTGTAGGATCAATTCCCTTCCCTTTGATCTAATCTCATTTAACATGAATGCAATAGCTACATGCCTTCAACATGTGTCAGAAGGAAAGGCGCCCAAATGAAATGACTTATCAACCTCGCTGGGCAGAGACACCCCATATATAGGATACCCATATCAGGAAGCACCAAGGCAATGACCTGTCCAACACATACCCCAAGCACTGTCTCGACAACAGTAACTAACCTTAGACACAGAAGAGCACTTTGAGGACACCTGATCGATCATCTTTTTCAGCAACCATTTAACTGCTCATATATAATCAGAGAACAGATCAGCAAGTATTACTGACATCTTATTCCCCTAGATATTCTGAAGTTGCAGAAGAACTGATTCCTACATTGCTCGAGCTTCTTGGTCCGGATTGATACTTTCTGCTCTTTAAACCTTTCCCTTTAGTGTAATACACCACACCATCCAGCATTTTTCTTGAAGTCATAGGAATACTAAAAATTTCTTCCCTAATGATCTATGGTGACAATTAAAAACATGATATTTCTTCTCAACTTCCCTTTTCATACTTCATCTTCTATGTCACTGATCTCTCTTATATTCAATTTTTAGCAAAATGCCACAGTGTCACAAAGGGGTACATTGTCACCACTTAGTTTTGTGATAAGGGAACCCTATAACAAATTTAACCTAAAACTTGACATGGACTGTGGCCTGAGGTCATCACTCTGAAAACTCCAAGGAGCTCGCAAAAGTGGCTCTAGATTTCCCAGGGCAAGGGGTAGGGTAGGGGTGGTGTCACAACACACAACAAAAGTCTAGTCAGATTTCTGTCATCGTTTAAAATATTCCTGATTCTTATTGAAAATTCACCTCCTTGCTGATGGAACCACAAGCTAACCATAAAGACATAAGAATTCTCCCCAACTTTCAGTGGTTTGTTTCCAACAAAAATCACAGCTTTCTGTTTTAAGTGAAAAACTTCTATAAGACCTTTTTGGACCATTTTCTACAAGTTCTTGACACTAGACAGTTAATCTGTAGGCTTGGAATTTTTGTTTTATCCATAGAGAATCTGAAGATGGTGGCTAGCATATCATTTGAATTCTGTAAGTAAAGCAATTCCTGACAGCCCAGATAAGTTTTTTGAAAACCATCAAATCTCTACCTGCCTATCTTGTTAAACAGGACAATAGTACCAAAAGTGGGGGTGGTAGGGTGGAAAGAGCTCAGTTGAATAAGCTGAGGATTCATAAACCAGGCAGCCATTGAAAAAGGAAACCTCTGGTATTTGATTCCACACAAAAGTTTGCTTTAAAACAGTGAAGACTGCAATATGAAGTCATAAGCTTTGTGTCTGCCCACCTGCACCTCAAAGATAACTCCAGATCACCAAAACCCACAGCAGACGGCTGCCAAACTTTCAGAGTGTACACAGAACACAACACCCACACCCCTCATCACTCACGTTATTAAACGCGACTTTGCCTTCTTGGGTGATTCTAAGGTTTCATTAACATGATTACCAGCAGGAGAACAACAGTCGCCATTTGTTAAAGCTGTAGTTGGTTTAAAGGGATCCGTGGATTCATCAAAGGGGTAGGATCCCTTAGAGGAGAGGGGAGGGGAGTCCTGCAGTGTGGACTGGCCACCCAGGGGACTGAAACTGGGAATCTGCTTAGAAGACGCTTGGGAGAGAGAGGCATCGTCTGTGGCTTGGTCCGGGGGCGGTTCTGAACCTTTGGTGCCTACTGGCTTACTGATGCCATCTTTCTGTGCCTTTGGAGGCAGTTTGTTACCCAGTTTCCTGCCAAGTTTTCTTGGAAGGCCTTTCCTGGATTCTACGCTTTCCACATCTTCTATGAAATCGAACTCCAGCTTCAGAGGTGAGCTCCTTGACTCATCCAGCAGCTCCACCCCGGAATCATTGGTGTCACTACTGGGAGTGCTGCTTGTTTCCCTAACGTCAGGGGCAGATTTCTGAGTCCTGGCATCTCCTAGCAAAGGACTTGTGTTCCCATCCATTTCATCAGGATAGGATGCCTGGGGGAGAGGCATGCCCTCCATGGAAGTTTCTGAGAACTCGCCAACTGTTTTCTTCCTCAGAGAGATGGGTTTGGGCTTTCTCAGCTTGCTTCTGCTGGGCACTGGCTCCGGACAGGAGTTCCCACTCTTCAGGTCAGCTTCTGTGGAAGCCTCCAGTGTAACCCCCATGGTGCTTTCTGTCATCGCCTTGTCCTGGATGGCTTCTGGCGGGCTGGAGGGCAGAGCCTCGCCTGAGATGGCAGTTACATAGCCATATGCTGCTTCTGTCCCAAGAGCTGCCTCTGAGTTATCCGTGGACTTGGTTGCTATTGAAAATGGCCTCACTACTGAAATTTTGCTACTATCGTGTTCAGGTTCTTCTTTGAAATCCCTGACTGAGTAAGAATCAATAGCCTGCTGTGAAACCTCATTTTCTGAGGGTCTAGAATGAGTCTCAGAAGAACATTTTGCAACCACTTCTGCTATCAGCTGTTCATCAACTTCTTGTGAGTCTAAAACAAAACACAAAAGCCATCTATTAAAGAATGATCTTTTTGGCATTGGTAAATATTCTCTACTTGCTGAATCCACATAGACAAGTAGGCTCTTTCCTCTTTGCATTTGTTAAGCATCTCTATGGCAGCACAACCACAAAAGGAAGAGCCGGTACTGCACCCAAAAGTGAATTTTCCATTCCCAAGCTATTACCCAAATTATACAAATAATAATTATACCAAACAGAGCTACTTAGAAAAAGGCTAGTAGATCATGGTGCACTGCAAAGCATATGATTGATGTTAAAATTCTGCAGGTTAAAATGACAGATCTGGAAGAAATTTTAGATGCTGACAGCTCAGGTGCAGGGGATCTGGCACTGACAGTTCCGGGCACTGCCTAACAGTTCCAGGTTCCAGATTTCACACAGAGAGTAGATGTTAATTTTGGATGTTCAAGACAAGTACTCCCTCTTCCCCAGAATGGAATTTAAATAATTCAACTGTTTCAAAATTAATTCAGCCAGCTCAGAATAACTTCTCTCTAGACTGAAAATCTAAAAGAACCAAATAAAAAAAATTTGAAAGAGCAGACACAGAAATGGCTTTAAAAAAAAAATAGCCCTTATTTTGCTAAGACAATAAGTCATAAAATAATAACTTCATTTTTTCTTTACAGGGGCTTTCTGAGTTGGGTCAGGAATTCTCTCAAATCACTTGTAAAAAATAAAGATTCTTTTTAATTGGGGGTCTTAGTAGGAGAATTGCTTTAATTAGGAAGGTGTAATGAAGGTATTTGTTTAAAGCACAAACTAAAATTGTGCTTTCCTGACTTAAATATCTGAAATAGTGATAGAGTAGCAGCAAAAACTGAATAAACTGGTTATTATCACAGTATCTCATGATTTTAAAGGAAACTCAGAGATGACCCACTAAACCAAATCCTAATCCTAATCCTAATGCAGGATCAAAAACCTGAGCAACACTGAAAAAGTTTTGGAAAGTACTCACACATCTTTTTACATGACTCTTTTATGACTGGGATTGGCCGTGGCATCCGCCTGTAGCTCTTGGAAATAAAGGTTTTTACCTATTGTATCAGAAATCATGCCACCTGCCAGGGTGGCACGGGGCAGGAAAACCAACAACCTCATCTGAATTCAGCCCCCCACACTGAGCAGCGGGGAAGGGAGCTCCACCAAGAAGACACCACCCCGCCTGGCATGTCTTGGCTAGCTCAAGCCAGGTGCCAGGTAAGTAAACTTGCCAGTCAGTCCTACACCTCGGCACTGCAGACCCCACCTTGGTCTATATCTTCAGTCACCAGCAGAAAGTACTGGCGGGGCGGGAGAAGATTGCTCATTGACTTAAACCTGTTTTGGGAATCATGAGATCAAGCAAGAAAACTAATTAATGACATAACTCAACAAGGTATGTCTGAGTAAGACTTTTTAAAAAATATATTTCATTGATTTTTTTACAGAGAGGAAGGGAGAGGGATAGAGAGTTAGAAACATCGATGAGAGAGAAACATCAATCAGCTGCCTCCTGCACACCCCCTACTGGGGATGTGCCCGCAACCAAGGTACATGCCCTTGACCAGAATCGAACCTGGGACTCTTCAGTCCACAGGTTGACACTCTATCCACTGAGCCAAACCAGTTAGGGCAAGATTTTTTTTTAATTTATGCTCTACACAGTGCATGTCCAATACCAATTGACCCCACATCCCTAAGTGCTGCCATAAGATAGAACCTAAACTTCAAGCATCACACCACAGGTAACTTTCACTAAGTAAAACACCCATTCTCAGTAGGCTCCAGTTCCCAAACTTCCATCAGTGAAGAGTTCTAGCCACAGTTGTCAGTCCCTGTTTCTAATCTGAAAGCACTGTTGTGTAACTAACCTACCTCTCTTCATCCTTCCATTTTTAATAAACCCTGGATTCCTTAAAATCTTCCTCCAGGGAACTGAAGAGCTCTCTCCCTGAAATGAGTTTGATGAGTCTGACAAGCACCGCACTGCCTGGTGGCTTGGTGAACACAGACAGCGATTAGATCAGTAGATGAATTCAAAGCAAACACAGAGGAAATTAAAAAATAGACCACCATTTCCACTTCTGCCACGTCTGCTGCTGTTAATGAAACTTCCTTTCCATAGTCAGCCCCCATAAATCTAAAAGGTTGTGTGAATCGCCCATGGATGCTCTCAAACAGCAGATCTCTCTTATATTCATTCAGGATGTAGACTACTCTGTAAAAAGAAATGTTTCCCTCGCCCTTTATAATATTTTTAAAAGAAAAGGCATGAAATGGCAAAAACTTAAAGATTAAAGTAACACACTGGGCCCTGACCGGTTTGGCTCAGTGGATAGAGCGCCGGCCTGTGGACTGAAGAGTCCCAGGTTCGATTCCGGTCAAGGGCATGTACCTTGGTTGCGGGCACATCCCCAGTAGGGGGTGTGCAGGAGGCAGCTGATCGATGTTTCTCTCTTATCGATGTTTCTAACTCTCTATCCCTCTCCCTTCCTCTCTGTAAAATCAATAAAATATATTTTTTTAAAAAAAAGTAACACACTGGGGTGGGGGGGTGGGGGAGTGTGGAGGCCGGGGAAGGTCAATGGGGAAAAAAAAGGAGATATATGTACTACTATTTTAATACTTTAAACAATAAAATAAAATTTTAAAAAAACGATTCACAGCTAGACATTCGGGTTTGCACTCCAGTATAATGAAAATATACTGCGTTAAAATAGAAGCTTATGAAAAACCTTGAAAGCCTTAGATTAGAAGAGTGGAAATGCCATTATCACAAATATATTTGAAACTCAGAAATGTATTCAGCTGACATAATCCGAGAACCAACTGACTAGCTGCTTTCACATGTATAATCTCATTTTAGAAGAAAGAAAACCACAACCACTTGGAAAACAATGTGTATTACTTCAGATTTGGCATTATTTTCAAGTATGCTTGACTTTTCCCCCTTAGGTTTTAACTTTTTGGTGAAGCATTGTCTGACACTCCTTTTAGATCTATCACTTCCTGTCCTTTAGCTACAGATGGTCCCCTGTATGAGTTTTACTTGACATGTAAAGTGAGAAAAGCTGCCAAAATTTAAACAGGCTTCCTGTATGGCACAGATACACACCCTGGCCTTTTTCTAACCTCAAAGTCCACAAATAGTATCTCACATCCATGTCTAAGATACAAGGTCTGACTCCAAGACAAAAGTCTTAAAACAAAATCTTAGAACCAATGCATGAAAATGAATGTCTTTTACAGTAATTCAAGAAGGGTTCTTAGATAAATTTTCAAAGGGTCCATGAAGACTCTGAAACTCAATGAAAAATCATGTGAGAGCATTGTCTGGTGGAGAAAATCCACAGCCTACCACTTAGGAGCCACTGTGTTTAGGGTCCTCAAAAGGGCCCCTCTCATTACTGTATAGTTATAACTTCAATCCCTGCCCCCAGTCACTACACTGGGATTTAAAAAACTCTTAAACTACTGAGGGAGGGAGAGGGGGGAAATCTCAACATCAAAGAATGAAACTTGTCACCTCTGAGAACATTCAAAAGGAATGTGTTACAAGTGCTGTTTTAAGCAATTTTAAGTGTGGACTAAATCCTTGAGGGGGAACACTCACTAAAACACAAGTTCAAATAGGTTTGTTTAAACAAAATTCAGTCACCTTACATCATACATGTTGACATTAAGACTGCACTAAAGGGTGGACTAAAGGGACACTAAATATCAAGTGAAAGTTGGAGGGGGTATGGGTCTGGTCAGCACACTGGGTGTGGTAGGAAGTGACTTGGGCAGGCTACCCTGGAAAAGAATCAAACCCCTAGGAACAAGCTTCAGAAAATAACTTCCTTTTCTGAAGGCTGGTTCAGTTTGTTGTGCAGAGTGAAGTCATAAGGTCAGGAGGCAGCCAAACTTTGGCCTAAATCTGCAGAACGTTCTCCACTCTTTATTTACATGAAGCTCTTCTCCTCTAATAACTACTGGCTATTTAAAATACATTGATTTGCAGGGGGAACCAAATTGCTAGCCTGCCCAGTGACCCTGGCCTTGGGATGGCCCCATTCAGAGGTCAGGCATTGTGCAGCCCTGTTAGACAGGCTCACACACCAGATGTGCAGGAAACACCGGAGTCATCACCACTAGACAATAAGTTGCCTCCCACAAAATCTGGTATAAAGTGAAAAACCAGTGTGAAGGAAGAAAAGGGAGGAAGTCGAGCACTGACTACTGTGTAGGCATGGTGACTGAGCATTTTACAAACAAAAACTCATGCAGTCAGAATTAGAGAACACACAGGAAGAATTTCAGTTCTTAAGGACTTTACAAATTGGAGGGAGTAAGCAACCAGAGCAATCCTCCTCACCACTTCCCATGTAAAATAATACTCCTGGTGCCTTCCATTAAACTAAAATTAATAAATTCCATATGATAAAGGGTATACAAATAAGCGATTTTTTTAAAAAAATGGCCAAAACAAATTTTAAAAATATGCTCACTTTAAATTCATATACAATTAATAAACAGGATACCATTTTTAACCTATCAGATTTGTAAAATTAAAATATCAATGATACTCAGTAACAGCTGCTAGGCAAGGGGGCCAGTAGGCACTCTCATACATTTCATAGTGAATAGCATCATGGGAATCTTTCAGGAAGTATTTAGCAGTATCTACCAAAATCCAAAATAAATTGATTCTTTAACTCATCAATTCCACTACTATGGAATTTATTTTAAATATGCACACAAAGAGGGTTAAACACACATATATACAAGGATGAGGATGTTCACTTAAGTGTGATATTAAAAAGTATTCACTTTTTTGTGTTATTATAAAATATGATAGGAGACTGATAGATGATTTAAGGTGCAACATTATACTGGAATATTATATAGGTGGTAACAATGAAGTAGACCTATACATGCTAATACAGGAGGATCTCAAAGACATGGTGTAGGGAAACAGCAAAGGAAAGAACAGTGTATTAAAGTATGCATCACTATTCATTTTAAACATATAAAGACATATAAAACTGATATTCTGAGGCCCAGAATCTTTCTTAGTAAGGAGAAAAATCTCTTCTACGCAGAACTTAATCCCATTCTACCCATTTCTCTTATTTCAGTTTCACCATAGGGTCCCTATTTCTAATCCCAACGTGCTCCACCTCTACTTTTTCCAAGACCATTGGTTAGGCAAAGTCTTCTTAGATATGACAGCAATAGATAAAATGAACTTTATCAAAATTAAAAGTGTAAAAAACTTCAAATGATAACCTCAAAAAAGTGAAGACAACCCACAGAATAGAAATTGACAATCATATATCTAATAAAAGATTTGTATCTAGAATACATAAAGTACTCTTGCAACTCAATATAAAAAGGTAAACAACCCAACTAAAAAGTAGGAAAAGAATCTGAATAAACATTTTGCTAAAAATATATGTGAACAGCTAACAAGTACATGAAAAGATGCTCAACATCATTAGCCATTAGGATAATTCCAAATCAAAACCAAATCAAATCAAAACCACAAAAGACCACTCCACACCTAATAATATAACTACAATCAGACAGATAGCAACAGGTGTTATCAAAGACATGGAAAAATTGAAACCCTCATACACTACTGGTAGGAATGTAAAATAGTGCAGTAACTTTGTAAAAAGTTTGACAGTTCCTCAAAATATTAGAAATAGTTACCTTATGACCCAGCAATTCCACTACTAGGTATAAGCCCAAGAGAAATGAAAACATATATCCACACAAAAACCTGAACACAAATATTCACAGCAGTACTATTCATAATAGCCCCAAAGTGGAAATAACCCAAATGTTCATCAACTGAACATTTTGGGTAAACAAAATGTGATATAGCCATGCAGTGGAGAACTGACAATAAAAAGGAATAAAGTTCTAATACATGCTACAATATGAATGAGCCTTGAAAGCATTATGGTGAGTAAACAGAGTTAGTCACAAAAGAGTACATATTTATATGAAATGTCCAGAACAAGCAAATCTATTGAGACACAAAGCAGATTGTCAGTTGCCTAGCACTGGAGGGTAGAATGGGGTGGGGGTGGGGTGATAAATATTTTAAACATTATATTGAGGCAACAGTTGCACAATTCTGTTCATATACTAAAAACCATTGAACTGTACATCCTTTAAATGGGTAAACTGTATGGCATGTAAATAATCTATATATATATGAAAGACTAATATGCAAAGTGTCCCCTCGGGAGTTCGACTGGGAGACCAGGAGTTCAATCGATCGCTATGACATTTGTTGACCACCAGGGGGTGGTACAGAGTGAAGGATGGCCCCAGCTGGCAGCTGGGGAAGGAAGGCCCTGGCGAGCAGCCATAAGCCCCCCGATCGGCCCTGATCGGCAGACAGGCCGAGGGACCCTACCTGTGCACGAGTTTCATGCGCCGGGCCTCTAGTACAGTGGCTCTCAACCTTCTGGCCCTTTAAATACAGTTCCTCATGTTGTGACCCAATCATAAAATTATTTTCGTTGCTATTTCATAACTGTAATGTTGCTACTGTTATGAATTGTAATGTAAATATCTGATATGCAGGGTGGTCTTAGGTGACCCCTGTGAAAGGGTCGTTCGACCCCCAAAGGGGTCACGACCCACAGGTTGAGAACCGCTGCTCTAGTATCTCAATAAAACTGTTGTTTTTTAAAAAAGAACATGGAGGCTCAGAGGGTAACAGAGCAGGAGCAGTGTCCTGAAATATCTAATAAAATGTTCTACCACACCACAGACTTACATTTCAGAAAATGCTTCAAATAGCCTCTTATGTGTGTCACTTGTAGGAACACATACTTGAGAGAGGTGGTAGGTCTCACTTTCACATCAATTTGGGATTTTAAATTTCTCCTGAGGAAGCCTACAATGTGCTAGATAAAATCTATTTACAGAAGGAGGTGAAATAAATGACATCATTCCTCTCTCGTATAACAGACATAGGTAAAAATATATGAACCATCCTAAAAATATGACAATTGTCAAGCTCAAAAGACTTTGTGTTTTTGTTGTTGTTTGGGAAGGTAGGTTTTTAAAATTCTAATTTTTAATATTTGACTTTACACATTCCTCCCTCACACCTTCTCTTGCTAAATCACCTATTTGATGTGATAATTATCTATTTGCTGCTAAAACATCTGGGGAAGCCAAGAAGCCTGGGAAATAGAAGGCAGCTAGCTCCCTCCAGACTCACACTGTCTTCTTTTTACCCCAGAGCAAAAACCAAGTGCCCAAAACAGAGTTGATGCCAATCAGTGCCTACTGCCCAGGGAATGCCTAATACATAAAGGACGCCCTTCTCCTAGGATTATATTTTTTAATACAGAAAAGAAGTAAATACAAGTAGTGATAAAACCATTCTGCCCTATACAACAGCTGTAAAGAATTGACATTTGTTCTTCATTTGACCCCTTCCCTTTGAAGAACCCTCCTCCTTAAAAAGATGCTTGCCCTTACCCTCCCAGTCCCTACTCCCAAGTTTGAATAAAGCGCTTCCGAAGAGAAACAAATGTGATTCTGGCATAATGCCACCCTTTCTGTTCACGGTCTGACCTGAGGAGACTTACTAGGATACACATTAGCATTTAGGCAGGTTTGAGGGGTTTTTTCAGGTTCGTGTCTCTGAGTTCCAGTTCCCCCAAAGTTGAATATATTGTATATATGTATGTTCTCAGCCATTTAGTCAAGGGCATCAGCCTTAAAATGGAGTTGAACACTATATATTTACTAGAGGCCCGGTGCAGGAAAATTCGTGCACTCAAGGAGTCCCTCAGCCCGGCCTGTGCCCACTTCGCAGTCCAGGACCCCTCTGGGGATGTCCATCTGCCAGCTTAGGCCCACTCCCTGGGGGGATCAGGCCTAAGCTGGCAGTCAGACATCCCTCTGCCAGCCCAGGAGCCCTCGGGGGATGTCCTGTGAGGAGTGGGCCTAAGCTGCTGCTGGACATCCTTAGTACTGCCGAGGAGGCGGGAGAGGCTCCCACCACACCAATGCGCTTGCAGCCATCAGCCAAGCTTGTGGCTGAGCAGAGCTCTCGCTGTGGGAGCACACTGACCAACAGGGGGCAGCTCCTGCATTGAGCATATGCCCCCTGGTAGTCAGTGCATGTCAGAGAGACTGGTCATTCTGCTGTTAGGGTCAATTTGCATATTACCCTTTTATTATATAGGACTGTCCAGCGATAAGCCAATGGGACAAGAAGGCCTTTTCTGGGAAGGCTGGGTAGAACCTAAGGGTGGGGACTGCAGAGTTCACATTCACCTGACAACCACTGGGACCTCAAGTCAGGGTGCCAGGTGAGTGAGTCAAGGCAGAAAAAGGCAGAACATCCTCTTAGGTGTGCCAGAATTTTAGGATGTTACCACTTAAAGCAGAAAGACAAAATCAACACGACACACCCCTGACCCAACCCAGATAATGAGCTAACTGTCCAAACCTCCTCCTCCCCACCCTCCAAAACAGAATCAAATGAAACCGTTGCCCAGGAACTAAGGATTGGGGGTGGGGGAGTAACTGCTTTCCGTAAGAGATAAGGAGTCAGGTGCCAAGTTGTTCTCTCAAGACAAGAGATAATCTTCTAACTCTAGAGAGAGGCTGGCTCTAAAATACAAGGCTCTGGTAAAGAATCATCTTCAAAGCCACTTGATAAACTGAAAACCCTTGTACTAAGGATGAAGCAAGCACTTCACATTTCCAAACCAGCACCTTATGCTATTTTATTTAAAAAGGGAACCAAACCCTATCCTCGGATGGCCAAGATTACAATAAGGTAAGAGGCAGGGCCCATTATTCAGGAAGTGTCTGCCCATCAGGAAGCCAAAGCCTTCTCCAGAGGAGCCATGTAACAATGTCTTCCCTTCCCACTCAGGAGTTGCCGGAGTTTTGCATCCGCCCGGATTTGTTTGAGGTTACATTTCAAACAGAGCAGAAAACCCCCGACCACAGACAGAATCAGAGAGGGCTGCCCCCCCCCTCCCCCCTCACAGGAATTCTACATCCCCAAGCCACTGCAGCAGGAAGAGCAAGGGGAAAAGGGCTCGTGCTACCAGATGGGCCTCCTTTGCAGAGATCTGAAATTGTGTAACTTCACTCTGTTGCTGCCAAACAACCATAATGTGCATCTCCTCAGAAATAATTACTGGAGAATTCAAAATACCAACCGCCTCTCTCACAAAGTAGCAACCGCCTACGCAGAGCTGGGAAGCTGATGCAGGATAAAGAAAGAGGCAGCAAGAGAGGAGCCTCCAGACAGCAACAGCAGCCAGTGCACGGGGCACATGAGACACCTTCTACAACTGAACCGGGGCCCTGGCTGAAGGCTAAGTCACTTTCTTGCCTCCTGCTCCTTCACTCTAAGAAAAGGGGCAGCAGAAAAAGGAGGGGGAGGCAATAAAGAGGCCCCAAACGAGGACAGTAATAAAAAAAAGTTATTATACCAAAAATTATACCCTTTGGTATAGAAAAAAAATTTTTAATAGAAAAGGGCCTTGTGGTAGCCACCTCCAAGATGACCCCTAATGAGTCTCACCTGGCATTCACACCCTTGGACGGACTTAGTAACCAAAAGGATATTGTGTAAATAACAGTGTGACATCTGAGGCTGTGTCATAAAAGACATTACAACTTCCATCTTGCTCTTGGGTCACTCATTCTGCAGGCAGTTAGCAGCCAGACTGGAAGAACACTTAAGCAACTCAGGGACAGATCCAGCCATACGGTGAAGAAGTGAGGCCTTGCACCAACAGCCAGCACTAACTTGCCGGCACGAGAGAGCTACCTGAGGAGAGGGTCCTCAAGCCCCAGTCAAGCCTTCAGATGACTACAGTCCCAGCCAACATCATGACTGTGTTCTCACAAGCAACTCTATGTCAGACCGCCCAGCTAAGCTGCTTCCCATTTCCAGCGCTATGAAAGCTACGCAAGATAATAAATGTTTACTGTTTTAAGCTGCTAACAAGTTTTGGAGTAACCTGTTATGCAGCAACAGAGAACTAATCCAGGCCTCTTAGAAACATCTCTTCCTATTCCAAAAAGGTGCAGAGTCCCAGGAGGCTCTACAAATGTTCATGCATCCGCCTCTCCTCACCCACATATGACTCACAGGAAGAGAAGGAAGCAAAACCTAGTACTCAGTGTGTCCATTTCCTCTTTATCTCTCACTGATGAGCTGAAGCTAAGCATTAAGGAAGCAAATGTTTTCAATCCAACAGTGCTGCTTACCCAGGGATACTTTTTTTTATTTGCTTCTGACTCTCTATCTAAATTGTGCTGTAAACTTCTTAATGACTCATGTCCAAAATTCCTAAAATACATTTTATACTTTATATATTATATATGCCAAGTTAACACATGTGGAAGATGTACTTCCTGCTGATTTTTTTTTTTTAAACTACTATACCTAAAAGGATACTTAAGAGGATGCTTTCCCCCATCATACTATCCTGGCAACGTTTTAAGAATCTTTTTTTTTTTAAATATATTTTATTGAGTTTTTACAGAGAGGAAGGGAGAGAGATAGAGAGTTAGAAACATCGATGAGAGAGAAACATCGATCAGCTGTCTCCTGCACACTCCCCACTGGGGATGTGCCCGCAACCGAGGTACATGCCCTTGACCGGAATCGAACCTGGGACCTTTCAGTCCGCAGGCTGACGCTCTATCCACTGAGCCAAACCGGTTTCGGCATGGAAATAAAGAATCTTAAAATGGCCGAAACCGGTTTGGCTCAGTGGATAGAGCGTCGGCCTGCGGACTGAAAGGTCCCAGGTTCGATTCCGGTCAAGGGCATGTACCTTGGTTGCGGGCACATCCCCAGTGGGGAGTGTGCAGGAGGCAGCTGATCGATGATTCTCTCTCATCGATGTTTCTAACTCTCTATCTCTCTCCTTTCCTCTCTGTAAAAAATCAATAAAATATATTTTTTAAAAAAAAGAATCTTTATTTCCTGTGATAAGTCTCCTCTTTAGTCAGTAAAGAGAGATTTCACACATTCCCTGGAGAGAGAAGCTACAGAATATGTTCCAAGAGCTCTGGATCTATGATCTTAAGAGCTGAATTTAAGATCCCACTCTACTACCAGCAGTAAAGGCGGTGGCCTTAATTTCCTAATCTGTGGAATGGAAATCACGTGTGTTCTATTTTATAGTGTCATTGTTATAAAAATAAAATTAGACACTATGAAAAAAAACCTACTTGCTTCCAATACACCCAATAAATACAGCTGAAACAGAAAGTTAGTGGTCTTCTAGGTGGGAATCTTACAGTGGGAAAGCTGGAGATCAATAATTGGTTGTTAGATTTCCAGCAAAGACATAGGTAAGAGGATACCTGGACAGTATCTGTATCTGCCAATGAGAACTGTCAAATTACATTTTTTATTTGTGAATTAATGAACTGCTCCAACTTGTTACTATTCCCTTGGGTTTAGCCATCATCAATCTAACTCCTGGGGATCCAACTGAGTTTGTGTGAACTCAAAATTAGGTTCATGTACACGCAAAAATGAAGATGAGATCTTGAAGTTATAAATAGCAATCCCTTTCTAGGCCCACCTTGAACAATTATTGGACAATTTAGCAACTCTCAGTTATCAAATCTCCTCGGTGATGGATGTTTGGGGTGGACAAACCATGGTCACTAACTTGAGTTTAGGAGGCTGTGACAAATGCTTACCTCCAGGGTTTCCTATGAACAGTTTTACTGGTCACTTGAAAAAGACACTATTAACTACTCTTTAACTGAAATGTTTAAATGGCTTTAGACCACATTCATTTTTTAAAAATATATTTTGTATTGATGTTTTACAGAGAGGAAGGGAGAGGGATAGAGAGTCAGAAACATCAATGAGAGAGAAACATTGATCAGCTGCCTCCTGCACCCCCCCTACTGGGGATGTGTCCGCAACCATGGTAAATGCCCTTGACCGGAATCAAACCTGGGACCCTTCAGTCCGCAGGCCGACGCTCTATCCACTAAGCCAAACGAGTCAGGGCCACATCCATTTTTTAGGTGGAGCATTAAATGGTAGCAGCACATTTTAGAAGGGTTGCCCTACCACCACCACCACTAGACACATACAGAAAATGCCTTTACCATCAGAAACTATTAAAGTAAGCTATATTGCTTTATTTTTTTTATATTGCTTTATTTGATGCTAAGGTAAGCCCAAAACTGTGGTATGCAAATCTGAAATGAGTTTAATCATTATAATATTTCTATTACATGAATTTACTATTCATCTTAAAAGGAAATTACTGCTTTGACAATTACTAAAATCTTTACTTTTGACTTTGCCCTGGCCCCTGAGCTCTTTTATTCAAACACTGTGATTCTGCATTCTCTGAGGTCTTTGCTGAAAACACTATACTTTTTCCCAAAAACATTCTCTTCAGATGCAGCACCATACAGAAGAAGAGGTGCTCCCCACATGGCTCATTTACACTGGGATAAACAGAACAAAAAAGAAATATGGCTCTGATCCCATTTACTAACTAGTGGGAATCTCTAAGTTGAAACCTAAAAACATTTTATGGGGCGGGGGGCGGGGGGCAGGGAGGAATGGAATTGTGTCATGCTGCTAAGGTTTTCAAGCCTTAAACATCTTATAATAATATAAAACAATAAAACATAAAAATTAAGCTGTGAGTCAATCAAATACAAAATCTATATATATAAAAGGCTAAGCAACAGTCTGACTGTCCGACCGCTAGCTATGATGTGTAAGGACTACCCAGGGCAGATGCTCTGACCAGTAGCTATGACACACACTGACCACCAGGGGACAGACGCTCAACACAGGAGCTGCCAAGCTGTGGTGACTGGGCAGCGGCAGTTCTCGGGTGACACACCCTGGAACCAGAGAGGAGAAAGCCTGATTCTGCGGTGCGTCACCCTAGAGCCGCCCTCTTGCAATCCAGGACCCCTCAGGGGATGTTGGAGAGACAGTTTCGGCCTGATCCCCGCAGGCCTTGCCGAGGGACCCCACCTGCCAGAAGGACCCCGCTCACTCTGCAGATGCCCTTCAAGCTGTAGTGCCGCCTCAGGTGCAGCCTGCGGGGAGGGACCACGGAAGGTTGTCTCCAGGGTGTGTCTGGCCTGTCTAGCCCAGTCCCGCCCCTCCAGCCACCTTCTAATTAATTTCCATTCAATGTGCACGATGCACATCAGGGCCCTAGTAAGAAAAGAAAATAAAAGCATTAGCCTGGGATATTGTAGAAGGAGCCATATGGGTCAAACTGTTGAACCAGGTAATGTTAAAAGTCATTATTAGTCCCATTATAGTCCTAGGATATTCTAATAAAGCAATCCCTGTGGTAGGGGCAGGGAGAGGATGTTATACTAAATCCCTAGGACAGTGGTTGGCAAACTCATTAGTCAACAGAGCCAAATATCAACAGTACAACGATTGAAATTTCTTTTGAGAGCCAAATTTTTTTAAACTTAAACTATATAGGTAGGTACATTGTTACTAACTTAATTAGGGTACTCCTAAGGCTTAGGAAGAGCCACACTCAAGGGGCCAAAAAGCCGCATGTGGCTCGCGAGCTGCAGTTTGCCAACCACGGCCCTAGGAGAACCATACTTATAGACTCAACTGGATACCTCCTAGGTTATACATCAAATACAAAGCATTAGAATAGAAAAAAATCTAAGGCTTGGATTTTAACGAGATCTCCTTCTACATCTTACATCTGTAGTCTAACACATTCCAATAAATACACCATAACAACTATACAATAATACCAACAATATACCATATCAACAGTCAAATTACAAATCTCAAACACCCAAAGTTACATTAAAAACACATAACGGGCCGAAACCGGTTTGGCTCAGTGGATAGAGCGTCGGCCTGCGGACTGAAGGGTCCCGGGTTCGATTCCGGTCAAGGGCATGTACCGGGCATATCCCCAGTGGGAGATGTGCAGGAGGCGGCTGATCGATGTTTCTCTCTCATCGATGTTTCTAACTCTCTATCTCTCTCTCTTCCTCTCTGTAAAAAATCAATAAAATATATTTAAAAAAAAAACACACACAAAACAAAACACATAACGGGCCCTGACTGGTTTGGCTCAGTGGATAGAGCATCGGCCTGAGGACTGAAGGGTCCCAGGTTCGATTCCAGTCAAGGGCATGTACCTTGGTTGCGGGCACATCCTCAGTGGGGGTGTGCAGGAGACAGCTGATCGATGTTTCTCTCTCATGGATGTTTCTAACTCTCTATCCCTCTCCCTTCCTCTCTGTAAAAAATCAATAAAATATATATTTTAAAAACAACAACAACACATAACGGGCAAAAGTTAAAAGTCTATATTTGTACTTACAGCAAATGATTCCACAATTGTCTCATTCTTCCCTAACTTCCTTTTGTCATAACTCCTCAGATATTTTAGTCAACAAAGAATCAAGTACATTAACAGACCAATTACATCATTTCCATTTTGCAGAGAGACAAATAGCCAGCCCACAGCAGTCTATCCCTAAAGTCTTACCTGGGGGCCTACACTAATGGCACCCAGCACCCACAGTTCATTTGTTAATCAATCAGGTAGAGCCATGCTGCTTTTTTTTAAGTCATTATGCCAAATTAATTAAACTTTATATTTTTTATCAAAATTGCTGAAAGTGTGGGCAGGGAGAGGATGTTAAGTTTGCTAAGTCAGCAAACTTTTCTGTTAGGTTTTTCTGGCCATTGGATCTCTGTTCCAAGTACTCAACCTTGCTATTGTAGTATGAAAGCAGCCACAGACAACATCTAAATGAGTAAATGTGGCTGCATTCCAACAAAAATTTATAGGCCCTAAAATTTGAATTTCATATAATTTACACACATCCCAAAATATTTTTTTCAAAATATTTAATGTAAAAACACTTCTTAGCTCTTGAGTAGAAAATAATAGGCAATAGCAGGTGGCAGGTCAGATTTGGTCTTTGATCTATAGTTTGCTGATTCCAGATCTAGACTACCAAAATTGTGTCAACAAACAACTCCCAATTCCCTACAAGGCCTCCAGCAGTAAATATCTGAGGATTGATCCTGTTCTCTTTTCTTCCATTTTGGAGGAACACTATATATCTTCGAAAAATCTATTCCTCTAAGTAACACATCAAACAGGGAAGGTTTAACTCCTTGTTTCAAGGCCATAGCACAGCTTCAGCATGGATTTAGATTCTCTTTCTCAAAGCAGAGTAACTATCTGTAAATAAAGGTGGATCTGGCCCTGGCTGGTTTGGCTCAGTGGCTAGAGTCGGCCCACAGACTGAAGGGTTCTGGGTTTGGTTCCAGTCAAGAGCGCATACCTTGGTTGCAGGCTCAATCCCTGGCCCTAGTGGTGGCATGGTATGGGAGGCAGCCAATCGATGTGTCTCTCTCACATCGATGTTTCTCTCTGTCTCTCCTCCTCCCTTCCACTTTCTCTAAAATCAATGGAAAAGTATCTTCGAGTGAGGATTAACAACAACAACAAAATGTGGGTGTATAGTGGGGGAGGTCTCAGTGGCAGAGCACAGCCAATGCAACTTTGATAGTCTAAAAACTACTGGACAAAACCAGGCCATAAGCATCGCCCCTACCCCCTTCACCCCCCGCCCCAAAAGGCTTATATAATCTACTCCTGGTGTCCCACCATGTCCTAGAACCACAAGTATTAAAAACTAACTTTATCAGGAGCCAAATAATCAACAATTCGGGGAGAAAGAATCATTCAGACCCCAAAATTGACTTCAATTTGAAATGATTCTCCAGGAATTTTTGCGCGCTGGCATCTTCCCTGGTCAGACCTGTGCTTTGTCTGTATTGTTACATTTACTGTGTATGTGTGACAAAGGTGTCATCAGGGCTCTGGTCTAGCTCTAGATGTTGGGTAGGAGCCCTAGAAGGCAGGATACTACCAAGCCAAAGAGCAATCGTCCTATTATGTAAAGACCTTAAATTGAGAGATTTAAAAATATGTAGTGGTTGTTTCCCAGACTCTACCCCCCTCCCAAACCCCCACCACCATCACCAATCATGAACTACTCCACAGAGCTTTCCTGGTCCATGAAGGAAAACTTTTTAGAGAGTGTAAGTCACCAAAACTTGTAATAATGAGTCAGTAGCACAGAAAGGACCAAACAATTGGGTCTCTATGGCTCTGGGTGCCGGACCTGGGCCATACAGGCCACTATTCAATTAGCAAAGAATCTGTCAGGATGAATCAGACTACCAGCTAATAGAATGGTGAGGAAGGGGCCGCCCAAGCTGAGGGCAATTCAAAGAGTCTTTCAAAAACCAACTTAACAAGTCTTGTGAGCTTTATTTAAATGTGATGGGAAAGCTACAAAATAGTTCTTTCAAGCTTTCAAATCTCCCTTCTGATCTGCCAATCTTGAGAGAAGAAAAGGGAGGTTCTGAGAACAAGTGGCATCTTCAGGCACTGAGTGCTACAAATACAAAGCAAAGCACACACACAAATTTTCCAATGCACAGTCTTGCCTGTTCCCATGCAGGCTGTGTCTAAAACCATGGTAAAAGCAGCTGGGGGTGCCCTAGCCAGTTTGGCTCAGTGGATAGAGCATCAGCCCCGGACTGAAGGGTCCCGGGTTCAATTCCAGTCAAGGGCACATGCCTGGGTTGCAGCCTGGATCCCCAGTAGGGGGCATGCAGGAGGCAGCCAATCATTGATTCCCTGTCATCACTGATGTTTCTATCTATCTCTCTCTCCCCCTTCCTCTCTGAAATCAATAAAAAAATATTTTTTAAAAAGCAGCTGGCGTGAGTGGAGGGTATTTTCAATTCTCAGAAGGGGAAGCACATAATGAAGCTCACAATTTAAAGCAAAACCCAATCACAAAAAGCTGATATGTCACTGATTATCCAGCTTCGCCATGATGTCTACCACAGAGAACTTGGCTTCCCTAGGCAACCTGTGAGGAAGTTACCAAGCAATAAAATACAATCATGGTTGGGGGGGGGGGAGTCATAATCAGATTAAAATTAGATAACTGGCTAACTGAACGCTGGCTCTATCTGCCACTGTAGGGTGGCAGGCACTGGAATAGAGAAAGATGGTAAAAAGAACATCCATCCTAGAGTCCCTTCTCCGGACAGCAGCCAGCTAACCCTTTCTAAAATATATTTTTATTGGTTTCAGAGAGGGAAGGGGAGAGAGATAGAAACATCAATGATGAGAGAGAATCATTGATTGGTTGCCTCCTGCACACCCTACACTGAAGAGCAGGCCTGCAATCTGGGCATGTGCCCCGACCGGGAACCCAACTGTGACCTCCTGGTTCACAGGTTGATGCTCAACCACTGAGCCACGCTGGCCGGGCCAGCGAACCTTTTTAGAAGTAAGTCAAGCACAATCCCCCTGTGCTCAAAGCTCTCTGTTGTGAGTTGACCTGGGTTCCCTCAGAAAGATGTGCTGAAGCCCTAACTCCCAGTGTTTGCTAACAGTATCTTTGCAGATGTAACCAAGTTAAAATGAGGTCATACTGGATTAGGATGGTCCCTAAACCCAATGACTGGTATCCTTGTAAGTATGCCATGCGAAGACACAGACAAGTAGAGAGAAGGCCATGTAATGAAGGAGGCAGAGGCTGTAATAAGCCAAGGAACACTAAGAATTGCCGGCAACCACCAGAAGCTAGAAGAGACAAGGAAGAATTCTTCCCTGGGACGTTTGGAGGGAGCATGGCACTGCTGACACCTTGATTTCAGACTTCTAGCCTTCAGAACTGTGAGAGAACTCTAGTACATCCCTGTTGTTTTAAGCCACCCAGTTTGCGGCACTTTCTCAAGGCAGCCCTAGGCAGCTAACACATCCTCCAAAGGCTTCCTATCTCCCTCAGAAAGAAAACCGGAGCATCAATACAATATGATCCAGACCGCCCCTTACCTGGTTGACTTCAGCAACTACTGCTCTCTGCCTGTCACTCCCCTCCAGCCACACTGTCCCTTCACTGGTCCTCAAACATGCGGCCACTCTGCCACCCTCCCCCCACGGGCCCCACTCCGTCAAGGCTGGCCCTGTCTCACACCTTTGCAGATGCCATTCCCTCTGCTGGAAGGGTTCTCTCCCCAGGCATCTGCAAGGCTGTTCCCTCAATCTTCCTTCAAGGCTCTGCTAAGTCTCCTCATCATTAAACCTCCATCTAATTACCCTTCAGCATCTGCTACCCTCACCCCATAGACCCTATTCCTCCTTCCCCAGCTTCACTCTTTCCTCCATAATACTGAAGAACAGCGGGCATGTATCTTTCACTTCCCCTTTTAAAGGTCCATGGCCCTCCGTAGTGTTAGACGGGTGAGAGCAGAACTTTTTCACTGCTGAATCACAGTGCACTCTACTGAACAGATAAATGAATTCTGTCAAGACAGGTGAAATTTTACCCCAAACTGGCTGCCTGACAAAAAAGATTTCTACTAATTAAGTGGAACAGCAGAAGCTTTTGTAGATGAAGGGCAGGCTCAAGGTTGGGCTCTGAGGGGCTCGGGGAGAATCTCTGTACCAGGTGTTCTTAGGTAGACTGAGCAGCTCACCACCATTCCTGTGTGAGGAAGAGCAGTTCTGAAACAGCCTCTTCAGATTCCGCCTTATCTACAAAACGTCAACTCTCACCTATAATTTTTGTCTCCAGCCACACCCTGTAGAAAGCTACTTAGCCTGGGAAATTCTAAACTTGCGTCCATCACTGCATTCCTACACACATTTTTGTTTTTTAGGGGCCGAGGGGAAGGGCCCAGCAGGAAGGTTTGATGAAGACAATCTCCTCCTACAAATGTACAAACTACTTGGGGAAGAAAGCCTCTCAGACTACCCGGATCCTAAAAAACAAACAACATTTCAAATAAACCGGGAGCTTAAAAACAGCTCTTACGTAATGAGGAGACCATCCAAACCTTTTTTTTTTAATGGCTCTAAATCGACACTTTTCCTTCCCTCGTTTACATTTTCAAAACTTTAAAACAAAAGGGGCAGACACTGGAAGTCTTTCCTTACCTTGGGTGTTGGCCACAGGTCCTGCTAATCCGAGTGACGAATCACAGCAGTCCTTGAGAGGTGACTTGATGGGTGTTTCAACTTCAGGGGTCTCAAAATTACCCTCAGAATCCGAGCTGCCAAGGGGGAAAAATGAGGAATTACCACTTTCAACGGCATTTCCGACAGCCTTTATCACCTATCAAACGGCTGGCTCACGTCCAGGATGTTTGCCTAGCCCTACAACCCACGGGTCCTCAGCCCCGATTGGCCATGGGCGATGCTGCGGGCTTTTCTCGCGCATCCTGTCTCCCTGGATTCGCCACCATCCTCCGGAGCTTTTTCCAGCACCATCTATTTTGATGGCATCCTTCCCTCGGACACCCCAGGAATAAAAGCTCTTTTCAACAGGCTCCTTTTCTCCCAAGAGCCCTTTCCCAGAGCCTTAACAATTAAGATGGCCCCCCTCCCTCTAAAAAAAATAAATTAAGCCAGTTCTCGCCTCGATGCCTTTTTCCCCTGGCAGGCCTCTCGCTACCTGTTCTAACTCCCTCGGCCCGAGGCGAAGGATGCGGTCACCTGCCTTCTGCAATCACACGAGTGACAGCACAGCAGAGACCACCATTTCTCACCAGCTGCCAGCGGCCTGTCATCACGCGACCTTCTCTACCAAGACCGCATTTTTGGGGGACACAGTGGGAGCGACCTCTTCCCCACCGGGTGTGATCAATGGCACTGTGAGCGTGTGTGTGTGTGTGTGTGTGTGTGTGTGTGTGTGTGTGTGTGTGTGTGTGTATGAGAGTGTGTATGCGCGCGCTTAGGGCCGGGGCCGGGAGGGCGAAGCTTAGAGAAGGTGACGGAGGCCGACCGGGGTGCGGAGAGACTGCAGATTCTGGGTTAGGTTCAGAAAGCTCACACTGAAAAGGGAGAAAGAAAACGCACGGGAGGACGGAACATCTTGAACTTCCGAATGCACAGCGGGGACCTGGTTCCGGGCGGGGACCAGCATTGCCACGAATATGGTTACGTGGGTGGGCGACCACACACACGCACACAGGGTGAGCCACAGACTGATGGGCGGGCGGATGAATGAATGGATGGGCGGGTGGGTGGATGGCAGCACGTTTGCATCTCGGCAGGGATGCGTGTACTTGCCTGAAACTCAAGGATTTGGTCTCGGCTTGCGAGTCCTCCTCCTCCTCGGGGTCGCCCTCGGGCCCTCCGGCCTCGTCGTCTCCGGCGCCCCCGCCGCGCACCGCGGACCACGTCCATTTCGCCCACTGCACGGGGGACAGGATCTGCCACGGGCTGAACGCCATGAGCGCGGATCCTCCGGCGCCAGCTCCTAAGGGTAGGGGAACGGGAGAGCCTTTTTTCCCCTTTCAAAATGGAGGGAACCGGTGACAGGCGCCGTTAGGCGTTTCCAGCGGAGGCGCGGATGTGGTTAAACGAGCGCCGTCGGGGCCGGGGTGGAAGCGCTTCCTCTTGGCCGGCCGGCAGCGCCGCTTCCTCCTAGTCCTCCTGCCCAAATGGGGCTGCCCGGCGCCCCGCTGCGCCCGGCGACTGCCTCCGGGAAGATGCTTGTCCTGGGGCCTCCTCAGGGCCCCGGCCCGCGACGCCCGGCAGCTCGGCTACTCGCGGGCTCGGGCTCCCAGGTCCCGCTTCCCCGCCGGCGCGGTGCGCATCAGCTGCCGCGGGAGCCGCGCCCCGGGAGCCGCCCCCTCGGACCGTACTACTTGCGCGGGGGGGGGGGGCGGCCGCGGCGGCAGCGCTTTGATGTCTGTAGCGCGCCCGCCGGACCCCCCCGCCGCGGCGCCACGCTGGTCGCGTCCGCACTGCGGGCAGGGGGTTGCCCCGCTGCGACTTGGGGCTGCGGGCGGAGGACCCCGGCACCCACAGGGCTCCGTCAGCGTCAGGAACTGGGAAGATCCATTCTTCTGGGCCCGCGCACGCCGGACCTTCCCCCCCTTCCCTTTTTATTTTTATATTTTCATCTCGCCACTGTGACTTCAGGGCGTTGCTGATGATGGATCGCACAGAAGTTAAGCCCCTTATCAAAAAAACAAAACAAACTTTGAGGCCGCTGCTGGCCGGCGTTTTCCCTCCCTGATTCTGACAGCGTGGAAGATCTCAGCCTGGTCACCTTCAACCCCGTCACCCGCAGGATTTGGATAATCCGCCAGCAGTGCTGCAGGCGTAGCCAAGGACTGGAAACTTAGATGCTTTGTCCCTCCCCAAACCGCACTCGTGGACGCTTTGTGGCCAGGTCTTGGGCACAGGGTGCAGGATTACCCTGTGAAATGGTAGCCCGATCGGTTTCCCATCCTCCTTTTGAGGCGTTCTTTTCATAACTTCCAAGCCTTTGATTTCTGACTCCGCTTGCTGCTCCGGAGTATGCCCATGGGCCGGGCGAAGGCAGCCTTCAAAATAAAAACCCTCGTAATGATTGAGGGCGGAACTCTTCGAGGACCTCTTCATTTTCCATTCAGTAGGGATGGCTCCCCACCAGTGCTCCCTCAAACACCAGGCTCGTGTCCTGTTATCATTTCCCAGGGTTATGGTGCATCTGTGAGGTGGCTGCAGGTTCCCCCGGGGAGAGAGAGAGAGAGCAGCTCCAGAGCTTAGGAACAAATCTTTGTTGACGAATCATGACTGTTTAAGCAAAAATAATGCCAGATGGGGCGTGGCGGGTTGCCTCACCATAACAGAAGGGCAGGGTTTGGGTTGGGGGTGTCAGGATGGGTATAGAACTCATCCAGCGCCTTCCAGAGATAAACACAACTGCCATGAGGGTTCTGGAGACTATGAGGATGTGAAGTAAGCAGGAGTCCCTTTTTTTTAGGTTCACATGACTATGCCACAACACTATCCAACTGTATTTTTAGGTTTATGGTACACCGCGTAAACCTTTCGATTATAAGGTTCCCCAGGTTCCTGTGTTTAACACAAGTGTTTTGCGGCCTGGAAAGAACAGTATCCCATGTAAATGAGTGACTGGCACGGCCTAGGTCCTGTTCATTCTTCCTCCTGAATAGTTCTCAAATCTGTCCATTTCTCCGCATCGCCGTTTTCCACAGATCTACGGTAAATGCCTCCCAACTGGTTCTCCCATGGGTTTTTCTTACCCAGGGTCACTGCCTGGCTGCTCTGTGACTTGAACTCTAGTCTTGCTGCTTCTGCCGCCCTATTCTCCCAGCCTTTTGTATCCCTAGCCATAATTGGTAGAGAATTGGTTCTGATCCTTTACTATGTCCAAGAATCATCTGGGGCACTCCTTTAAAAGCACCCATTCAAAATGCTGGCAGGAACTGGAAGTCTGTATTTTTACCAAGTGTCCTGGAGAATTTCACAGGATAAATTTGGGGGGGAAAATGACTAGTTTGAACCAACTAATTGCTTCCTTCGGAACAATCTCGCTTTTGCCTGCAGTTTTGCACAGTCCTCCCCGCTTCCTCCACCTTCAGCTCTCTGACCTTGACTGCCTGAACTTCCGCACCGGTTCTTGGAAAGCTTGCTGATTTCTCCATCCTTTTTACCATCTCTATTCCCCAAACATCCAGAAAGACTTACTGTGGCCCTTGGGTAGTTTTGAAAGGAAGCACCATAAATAGTTATACCAGGACAACAGACATAAACCAGGGCATCCCAGGATGTAAGGTCACCCTATACTTAGCATACTATATATAATATACTTGTTTACTTCTCTGTCCCACTTCTGCACCATAGGCTTTAAATGGCAGGGACCAACCACATGGGATTTATGATTCATTTTTGTTTCCCCAGAGATTAGGATGGCCACACATTCCATAAGTGTTTAATAAATGTGCAGAAAATGAATCGTCTAGTTTACTAAAAAACCTATGAGTTTGGCTATGGTGACAAATTCCTTAAACCTGACTCCTCCTGAAGAAATCAAGGTTTCGTACCAGCACAGACAGAACCTGGGACAAGTGATGGCCCAACAAGATAAAGCCTGGCCTATACGGCAGTTTCTTGAAACTGGAGAAACAAATGCTCCGGGTCTAAAAAACCACTCCTCTGCAAGCTCCTGGACTCAATGTGGACAGCAATAAAGTCACTGCTCCATCGTTCACATTGATTTCATTGTCTAGAGGTACAAATAAGGAGATAACTGATACGCGAATTTTCTTGTAATTCTGGGAAAGTGGGCAATGTTTGACAACAGGCATTCTAACCAAAGTAAACAATCATTTTGCTGCTATGTTCTCAACTTCATGGAACGAAATGTCTGCAAATGCATGATCGTAAGCACAGAAAGGACCCCATCTGTTCTCTTCCTTCCTCTGCTTCCCGCCCTTCACAGAAGCTCTGGATCAACACACCATGAAAATCTAAAAGGTAACTCCCTTGACACACGCGACCATGGTAGCCAGGCCAGGCACAGACTTTGCAGCTAATGGATGCTCCAGAAGGATCTGCGAAATGGGTCTTTGAGGTAAATATATATATTCAAACAGGCACACAACTATCCATTTAGTAGCATAATGCCGGTGGGAACGTGGCAGGAGGTGAGGCGCAGAGGCGGGGTGGGGCCTTGTTGGGAAGGATCCTGTACACCTGTTAAGGAGTCTGAACTTGACCCTGTAGTGGGGGGAGCAAACACAAGTACCTACCTTTATAATGTAAGGGAGTGACAAGGCCTGGGTGGTAGCTGCGCTACCCGGTAAGCACTGCCTTGGCTAAGGGGCAGCCCTACCCAGTTCCTGTGCCCAGTGTTACCACTGAACAATTTTCCAAGAGAAACCAAAATCCTGGGTTTCATAAAAATCTTCCAATCTTTAAAGTTCTCACTAATCTAAGTTGTTTTAAACTTGGTGGACGCCAACATGGTGCATGACAAACAAAAGCCATCTATCTACCTGTGCGCCTGAGTGGCCCACGGAGCCTGGAAGGGACCGAGTGAAGTCATCAGGCTTTGAGCAAGTAACATTTCATTTAGAAACTCATTCTGGCAACAACCCGGGGGGGCTGTGAAACTGCTACTTTCCCTGCTCCCGAGCTGCCTAGAGAAGGGGACAGCTTCCCCCCAGAGGGCAAAGGAAGCCAAACTGGAACGAGTGTCCTTATCTTTCCTTCACTCCATTTGCTCACTAAGTATCAGTGCTGTAAGCAAGCCAAGCACAATGGGAACACTTTAAAATAGAAGGGAAAACCTCCTGCTAAGAAAATGGAGTTCCCGACAGCCAGCCTGTGAAACGAGATGGCATCTGTGAGATGATGTTGAGGGAGTGAAGGAGGCAAGGAGGGAGGATAGGGTCAGGATGACACTAAGGAATCACAGAGATAAAATAACTACTGAGATACCAGAAAGGTCAGGCAGGCAGACAGACCAGTCAGCTTATCTGTATTTTCTAACAACTTGAGAATTTGATGAGCAAAAGACACATCTACTTAAACTGAGATTAAATGTCAGATTGGTGAGGTAACCAAAGTGGCTGGGCAGCTTGAAGGGTTTAGGAAAAGCACTGGCTGGTGCGAAATTGAAATGGCCAATGGCAACTAGGATGCCGTGCCTCTGTGGAACCACAATGGACCCTCTCCCACTCCCCCACTCCGCTTTTTGAAAGCCCTCTCTTCACTGCATGAGGTTTCCAAGACATGGTGCGGCATCCCTCCTGTGGTTCCTCCTTCAACCTGATCACTGAATGTCTTCTCCCACTCACCAAGCTAAACACCCTCCATCCTTAGCTTTTTTTTCCTCTTGAATATTGACATGAAGGTCTCACCTTCTATTGCCCAGCGAGTGTTGCTCAGTGGTTGACCGTCAACCTATGAACCAGGAGGTCACGGTTCGATTCCCAATCAGGGCACATGCCCGGGTTGCAGCTCAATTCCCAGAAGGAGGTGTGCTGGAGGCAGCCAGTCGTTGATTCTCTCTCATTATTGATGTTTCTCTCTCTCCCTCTCCCTTCTTCTCTGAAATCAATAAAAATATATTTTTTAAAAGTAGTACCTTATATCAATAAAGTTTCATTTGACCCTTATCATCATTCTCTCATGTAGCAGGGCATGTTCTCTCATTCTCAATTTGCTGGATGAACCAGAAAGGGCGACCACCTGCCCGGAGTCACACAGCTATTTAACACCACAGCTGAATCTAGAACCTTGCCCCCCGCATTTCAGTACTCTCTGCACTATATCAAACATCAAGGAGGCAGAATACCCTGGAGCTAGTGATTCCATTAGTTAGACATTCCTTGAAAATTGTTGTGACTACAGTCCTGCTTCCTGCTTATGTGGTACCAGCTGCAAAATCACAACTAGGATACCTCCCTCCCTCAGTGGAAAACAGTCATTGTCAACAGGAGGCCTGCTTTCCTTACCTACCTCAGTCTAACTAGGCAAGAGCATGCTGAGGTCTGTGCAAGACAACATTGCCAATAACAGCATCTGACCATATTCCACCATGTTAACTTGACAGTCTTAACCTTGCAAGATCTGATATTATCCCCTATAGAATCTTCACTACACTACCTGAACACACCCAAATCAGGGAATTTGTTCTACACATCTACATTGAAAATTATAAAGAGAGCCTCCTCATTTTTAAAAGAGAAAAGCCAGATTTGTGTCCATAGCTAACCAGTACTCTTTCAAAGCGCCAGGAAGAGTAAAAGGAACCAGATTGCATCCATTAAAGACTTGGCCAACGACTCCTTGACTTTGGACTTCCAACCTCCAGATCTGTGAGAAAATAAATTTCGTTGTTTAAGCCAAAATAATAATAAATAAATAAATAAAGACTTGGCCCAGCTCCCCACCTGGGGCCTGCTCAAAGACCCTTGTTTAGGTTTTTCTCTGGTGAACACCTCTTGTCAGATATACCCTCAAATCTGTTTTGTTCTGTATCAAAAAGTAAAGTTTTATTTCCCCAGAAAGTATGCCATTTAACCTATGTCACAATGAGACCTATAGCAGAACTGCCACATAGCAGAATTATATTGTATCAGCCTTCAGAGAAGTGTGTGTCGGGGGGAGGGGGCATATATTTTATGATATTTACGTTAAACTGGTGTTGTTTTAGAGCCATTTTATGAGGTTCTCTCTATTCCCATCAAATATCATGATGATATGTTTACTGACTTGATAAGAAAATTCATGATAGTTCTCTACCCTGGAGTGTAAGAGTATTAGAGAAACAGTTGTTGAGTACAAAAGATATAAACAGAATTAGGTCGGTCTGCCCATTCTACATGAGGAAAATAACCCTAACATTATTCCTCACTCTTCCCACCAACTACTGCAAATCCAAAGTTGAAAACAAGCAAACCAAAAACAAACACAAAAGATCCACCCCAAGCAGTGAACAATCTTTAAATGTTAGAAATACCTTCTATTCCAGTAGATATGTTTGTTTTTTCCTGCCAAACAACATTGCAGTCACAGAGCCAGTCAAACAGGTATGTCCTCTTGTAAAAATAACTGTTAAGAATTTAGCACATTTTGTTTTCTCTGTTGAGCTTACATTCCTTTTCAGCCCACTGGGCAATGAGAGGAGTGATCCCTCCTAGATATGGAAAGCCTCAGATGAGAACCCTTTCTAAGTTGCTTATGAATTTCATTTTCTAACAATGAATATTATTCCAAATTGGAGAGGTCTACTTTGCTTCATTTATCTGGCTTCTGGGGTGGTGGAATCTAAGGCTTGAGTTAAAAAGGTTGAAGGAATTCAGGAATTAGAAACAGAATAATATTCCTTATCCTGCAGCCATTTTATTCCCTCGCCTCTACCCTGCCTCCAAAATAAAATAAATCTCCCAAAAAAATGTCCCTGGAAGACTAGAGGAACACTGATTACATGGCCCAGATTTTCTGAGATCATCCTGATTGCCAATATTCTACCCACTATCCTAGTGAGTGCATGTCCCATATTCAATGTGTGAAACATTATCACTAAGAAGCTAGAAGGTGACAGATTGGGAGGGCACTTGGAAAGGGCAGCAGGGATTCACTGATGGGAGGATGTGAGAAGAAGTGTCTACCAGGAGAAAGAATAAAACCACAAAAAGATTTCCAAAATAATTGAGACACCCACTCTACCTAAATCCTCACTCTGGGGAGCTGGGGGCATTTCATTACTGTAACTCATGTGTTTGTGATGAATAATCTGCCTGTGTTTCTAGGAGATAAAAAGATGGGAAACTAAGAAGCAAATTCCATGACGAGACGCAGCCTTCTGTGTCTTCCAGCTTTCATCTGTTTAGAGTGAAAGGTTAATTGCCATTTTTTGGTTCTGAAACTACATGTGTGTGAAAATGGAAGCAAAATATGTCCTTTTAGTTCTCTGTTATAGTACAAAGTGGGGAGAGGGGAAACCTGTTTCCTTTGTGTCTGCTTTAAAACTCCAAATATTAAAACATCAGTCATTTATTCACCAACTAAACCAACTAGCTGAGTAAATACATCAGACATCACACTGTTCCTAGTTAGTAAAAGTAAATATTGTAAAGATGGTGGCAATACTGCACCATTAATGTATAGGTCCAATGCAAGTTTCATTCAAAATTCTTAGGGGATTTTTCTTAGGATTTTTCAATGTTTAAGAGAGTCAAGAATGGGATTAGGTCTACAAGATATTGACACATTTATGCAAAAATAGGCATATCCTTGTTTTGTAAAATAGAACAGAAATCCCAGAAAAAAGACCTTATAAGATATAGGAATTCGCCATAACCAGTTTGGCTCAGTGGATAGAGCGTCCGCCTGCGGATTAAGGGTCCCAGGTTTGATTCTGGTCAAGGGCATGTACCATGGTTGCGGACACATCCCCAGCAGGGGGAGTGCAGGAGGCACCTGATCGATGTTTCTCTCTCATCGATGTTTCTAACTCTCTATCCCTCTCCCTTCCTCTCTCTAAAAAATCAATAAATATATTTTAAAAAGGATATAGGAATTTATCATATGATTTTCCAAAAATGTTACAATGCAGTTGGGAAGGAAAGATTATTTAATAAAATGGTTGAAGAATAATCGGTTGTGTGACTGAAAAGGGGGTATGTAATAAACCTGACAAGCTCGGGAGGCCACATGCCAGGCCCGACAAGCTCAGCGACAGAAAGTAACCACATAGGCTGGGCTGATCCCAAATTCCGAACTGGGCAGTTACGGCAGGTGGTCAAGTCCAAGGCCTATAGCTTCCTTAGCAAAGGTCAAATCTTTACCTTAAGTGAGCCCTGTCTATTGTTCTTATGCATCTAGGATGCCATACCTTTGAAAGTTTAGAATGATTTTGTTGTTGTTGTTAATTCTCACCTGAGGATATTTTTTCCATTGCTTTTCAGAGAGTAGAAGAGAGGGAGGGAAGGAGAGAGAGAGAGAAAAACATCGATGTGAGAGAGACACATTGACTGGTTGCCTCCTGCACGTGCCCAGACCAGGGGCGGGAGCAAACCCGCAACTGAGGTACCTGCCCATGACCAGAAATCGCACCCACACCCTTCTGTGGGCAGACCAGTGCTCTAACCACAGAGAGCATCACTGGTGAAGGCTAGAATAATTTTCTTTTCCAGATGCCTGAAAGGCACAACTGAAGGCACCAGAGCAGGAGACCATGAAACCCTTTATCTTGCTGCCTGTACACCATCTCTATTGACTGTAAATGTTAACTATCCTCTACCCACCAAAGTAAAAAAAAAAAAAAAAAAATGTGTTTCTCCATTTTGCTTTTTATCCAATCCCAGAGATTTCCCCTTTGCTTTCTTCCATGCCCACTTATCTATCACCAGTGGATTTCATGTAATCTGCATAAAAAGAACTGCAGAATTGCCATTCTCTGGAGCATTTTCTCAATCCGTTGAGATCTTGCTTCCGGTCATGTTCTCAAAATTTTGGCTCAAATAAAGTCTTATAAACATTTTCTATAGGTTTAAATGTTCTTTCATCAATAGTTGGCAATGGGGGAAAAGATCAAGTTAAAATAAACCCTTAGCTCAGAGTTTATACTAAGAAAAATGCCAGATGGATTAGATGGCTAAATAGTAAAAATCAAACCATGGGCAGAAAACAATCTAGAAGCAACAGAATCTGTCACAGCTCTGTTGGAAGGATAACTGTCCATACTTTGGAGTAATTAATGAAATCACACACAAAATAAAGACCTCAGGTTTGGCTACATAAGAAGAATAAGTTTTTAAATGTTCGCCTTCAAATTAAGGTGCAAATCAACAGGCTGTGGAAAATAGTAGCAACCAAAGCTGAGATTGTTCTATCCTAAGGAACTCATGAAAACTTGCCCTAGCCCAGTGATGGCGAACCTATGACACGTGTGTCAAAAGTGACACGTGAACTCATTTTTTTGGTTGATTTTTCTTTGTTAAATGGCATTTAAATATATAAAATAAATATCAAAAAAATATACATCTTTGTTTTACTATGGTTGCAAATATCAAAAAATTTCTATATGTGACACGGCACCAGAGTTAAGTTAGGGTTTTTCAAAATGCTGACACGCCGAGCTCAAAAGGTTCGCCATCACTGCCCTAGCCAGTTTGGCTCAGTGGATAAAACATCAGCCTGTGGCCTGAAGGGTCCTGGGTTCGATTCCGGTCAAGGGCATGTACCTTGGTTGTAGGCTCAATCCTGGCCCGGGCCCTGGTCAGGGTGCATGCACGAGGCAATCAATCGATGTGTCTCTTTCACATCAATGTTTCTCTCTGTCTTTCCCTCTCTCTTCCACTCTCTCTAAAAATCAATGGAAAAATATCCTCAGGTGAGGATTAAAAAAAAAACCAAACCAAAACAAAAAAAAACAACAACCAAAAAACTAGTCCCATCATCCATACCCCAACAGAGAAGTGAATAATAGTAACTGCTTACTCTGCATCAGACACCATCTGCTAAGTGCTTTACATTTACTCCCCAACCTCTTGCGCCATAGTCTCACAAGGAAGGTATTATTATGGACTGGTCAGGTTGGCTACATTTTCAGCTTCTGGAGGCGGGGCTCCTGATCCGGGTTAGCAAAGAAGGATCTCAGAAGATCATAACCTCCTTGAAATTAGATGCACAATGATGTGTGTGTGTGCATATTCGCATCCATCTCTCTACCTCCTCTTCCCTACATACAAACTCCACGCCAGGAATAATGCTTTAGGCTGATAAAAGATTAATTTTCCAATCTGAAAGTGGAACAAGCAGAAGGTTCTCTTTTTTCTAACAGTCACAAGGAAGTTCTCAATGAAGGGCTCTTACACAGAGAACCCAGACCTGCCAGAAATTAATACAAGCAGCAGCAAGCAAGCTTGGGTGACAGGCAGTGAGTGGAAAGGAAAGGAATGTCCAGTGGTCAGCCTGTGAATCTAATATGAGTGACCTGCTGGTGACTCAAGTGTGACATCCATTTTACTCAGGCACTTGCCTGGAGAGCCATAAACATGGGAGCTCTTTTTAACATAAATCCTAAAGAACCTCATGAACACAATGCTAAGGGCTCCTCTGGAGACCTCGGAGGAGACCTGTGCAAGTGAGGGGTCCTGAACTTTACACTCCTTTAGCTTCACGGTAAATTCAGCCTGAGCCTGGCCCAGAGGACAAGAGAGAGCCCTCTGTCTCAGGAGCAGTGCAGCTGGCTTCAACTTGGTAAGTGAGGGGAGGGGTCACACTGACCTCTTCTATCTTCCTAGAGCAGTGGTTCCCAACCTTCCTAATGCCGAGACCCTTTAATACAGTTCCTCATGTTGTGGTGACCCCCAACCATAAAATTATTTTCATTGCTACTTCATCACTGTAATTTTGCTACTGTTATGGATCGGAATGTAAATATATGATATGCAGGATGTATTTTCATTGTTACAAATTGAACATAGTTGAAGCTTAGTGATTAATCACAAAAACAACATGTAATTATATATGTGTTTTCCGATGGTCTTAGGCGACCCCTGTGAAAGGGTCGTTAGACCCCCCAAAGGGGTCGCGACCCACAGGTTGAGAACCACTGTCCTAGAGGAAATGAAAAATTTTAACCACTGGAAACTTGATAAAATGATCAAAAGATACCTCCTACATGAATTGAATTCATAGCTCTATTCCTTTGTACCAGTGAATACACACACTCACACACACACTTTAAGATAAAAAGAAAAATTGCAATGCTTCTTTAGCCCTGTGTGCCTTCTGCACCCTCATCCTTTGAATTTCCACAAGACCACCATGGTAGAGTCTAAACCCCCCACACCCATTATTTCCTTATTTCTTCCAGGGAAGGAACCCTCTGAGTTTTTGCTGGACACTTGACCGCCCAGCTGGAGGCCACATTTCCCAACTAGAGCCCTTCTCCGCAGCCAGGTGTGGCCTTGTGACAGTTCTGGCCTATGGGATGTGAGCCAATGGTACATGCAACTTTGGGGCGATGTCTTTAAAAGGAAGACTGCTTGTCTCACACTCTCCTTCCCCCGTGCCGTAGGCTGGGGGTGAGCCAGCTTCTGTAGTGTGGATGAGGATGAAGGGGCGCAGAATATGCCACCCCAAAGTGTGCCACTGTGGCACATGGATGACTTTGAACGAAAGTCAATCAAGACCAAGGAGATTTAGGAAAACATTTACCTCTTCCTTAACTACCTGTAGGGCATCTGTCTCAAAAAGAGAGCTATTATACGAGATATCTGTGTGGCAGGGCAAATGTCTAATTACCAAATATCTGCTCGTCTATCTTCCTGCGAGTTACCCTCCTTTCCTTTGAAGTCCCAGACCCCATCCCATTCCTTAGGGATGGCATATAAGCCTCAGTGTGCCTGACTACCGTTGGATCTCATATTTTTATGCATATCCCATATAAACAAAATTAAATTTGTTTTTCTCTCGTTGATCTGTAGTATGTTACTAGACCAGCCAAAGAACCTGGGAAGGAATAAGGGAAAATTTTTCCTCCCCTACAAGGCCCACACTTGGGAGATGGTGAAGCAGCAAGACAAATGGGGCCAGGCCAGGCTGACCGGGTGCAGCAGAGTAGCCTGCAGACTAACCACCAACTGATGACTATTCAGTGAGAGAGAAATAAAAGCCTGTCTTCTTCGCACTATTGTACCGTTAGGTCTCTTTGCCGCAGCATTAACTACACAACTTTTGGGGGAGCATTTCAGCATCTAAATTCCCTTAGGCAATGATATAGGAAGAACCTGCCCTAATTTCATTCCACATCACTGTGAGGATTATATTTGGTTTCCTTCAAAAATTCATCTTATATCTCAGTGGTGTCCTTGTCCTAAAGCCAAAATTCCTCCAACCATGAGACTCAAACCTGCTATGTGGATGAGGTGGTCTAACAGTTATGGTCTTAATTAGCTGGTCTATTAATATTGAAGAAAAGGAAGCAAAGGGAAGGCGGACATTCTAAGCACGGTCATCTGGGCAGCTTCACCAGGTAGCTGGTGTCCACTCCCTGCAGATCCCTGGGGGAAGGGATCAAACAAAGCGGAAAAGGAGCTGAGCCGTGAAGTCAGGGCAAGGTAGGGAAGGTGCTTGCCTGTCAGTCTAGCCTGGGGCACAGTGAATGATCTAGAAGGGTGGAGCCACTGCCAGCATGTGAACTCTTGAACTCTTGGAAGATTAAGATCCCCACACAGAGTTCTCTCTCTCTCTCCTGCTTGCTCTTGCTTGCGCTCTCTTGTTCATGACCTGCACTCACACATGCGCTAGCCTGCCATGTGGCCTTAAGCAGACACCTGGTCCATGCCATGTGGACCCCACGTGCAATAGACTGCAGCTGGGAGCACAAGCTAAGCTGGCCAGGTGCTGGACTGGACTGTGCTTTAATATGGAACAGAAACACCCCGGCTGGTTTGGCTCAGTGAATAGAGTGTTGGCCTGTGGGCTGAAGGGTCCTGGGTTCAATCCCGGTCAAGGGCACATGCCAGGGTTGCAGACTTGATTCCCAGTGGGGGGTGTGCAGGAGGCAGCCAATCGATGATTTTCTCTCATCATTGATGTTTCTCTCTCTCTCCCTCTCCCTTCCTCTCTGAAATCAATAAAAATATATATTTTTAAAAAAATATGGAACAGCCCTAACCGGTTCTGCTCAGTAGATAGGTTTTCCTTACTGCTCTTCTCAGTACCTCATCATGTATGATATTGAAGGGGACTAAAGTCTTGCCACCCTAAAGCTACTCTTTCGGTTGTTGATTTTAAGCGGTTATTAGGAAATAAAAGATGAAGAAAGAATGTTTGACCCTCCTTGCCTGCCCAAGAGACTCAGATGGAAAGGAATCCTTCAGATATTCACCTCAGCCAAATTTGAATTGAGTATGGTGGATGGGAGAGCTCCAGGAAGGGGCCTGGTAGCTACATCACCCCTTCTGTCCCATCGAAGCAAGAATTTGCCCTCCATGTGTGTTCTGCTCTTCCTCAAGTACCTCTAAATCGCCCGTGTTCACTCTTGACATCTAAAATCCCACCCCCCTCCTTCATCCGAAATGACATATGTACCCAATTTTGCTTCACTGTCTTTGGAATGTTCATGCTATGTGAATTCCCCATGTGCGTGTGTTAAAATTAGGTTTTCTCCTGTTAATCAGTCTCTGTTACCTTGATTATTAGCTCAGCTAGAAGAACTTAGAAGATGGGAGGAAAAGTATTTTTTTAGCCCCACAGCGTAGTAATAGAATCTGTGTTTTCTATTTCCTTTGGCCAAGGCATAGATAGTACCGAGTAGAATGTATTTGTTTTAAATTGTTTTCTGAACAAGTAATGTCACTGACTCCAAACCTAAGCATCAACCCCAGGTCTCACAGACCAGAGGAATTTTTACTTGGAATGCACCTCTGCCAGAGATCACTGGCCCTGTCTCCTGGTTTTCAGACGCGCAGATGAGCTCCTGAGTCACTAAGCATAGCCTGGAGAGTACTCAGGCACCAGAGCCTGCACGAGGACTCATGACTCTTGGGTGGGAAGCGTGAATTCTAGCTTTGCCCCCAACCCTGAAGGGTACGCACACTCGGTATGTGTAATAAAGACATGTGGGCGAAAAGGGGCCACATGCTAACCTGACGAGCTCAGGGAGGAAAGCCTGGGTGGTGGCCTTGAAAACTCAGAGACGTACTAGTAAGTAGCCACAAAGGATGGCCTGAAATTAAAACTTTAAACTAAAAAGCACTTTATGGTGAGTAGTCATGTCCTAGGCGGGTATCTTCCCTGACAGAGGTCAGTCTTTACCTTCACTGAGCCTACTGTCTTTTTGCATCAATGATAACTTATCGTTGGAATGTCTCAGATAAACTCACAGAAGTCCTTCACAGGTTTAAATGTTTCTTACTTAACAGACACAACTCTCCCCACCCAATGGACCTCATTTTAAATGGCAACAGGGACTATTTGATAAAGCAAAGAATTCTTTTGTATACAAATAATGTCATGGTTTGTTTTTAAAGTATTTTAGTCCTGGACTGGCAGCTCAGTTAGTTAAAGTGTCGACCCACTTGCACCAAGGTTGCAGGTTCAATCCCTAGTCCAGACACATACAAGAATCAAACCATAAATGCATAAATAAGTGGAACAACGAATCTCTCCCTTTCTCTCTCTTTCTCTCTCTCTCTCTCATAATAATAATAATAATAAGTAAATAAAAATTTAAAACTATTTTAAGCTCTAGCTGGTTTGGCTCAGTGGATACAGAGTTGGCCTGTGGACTGAAGGGTCCCGGGCTCGATCCCCAGTGTGGGGCACGCAGGAGGCATGCCGTGGCTCCTCATGCACGGGTGGGACAGTGACTCAGGCCTAACTCAACAGTCCGTCCACTCCACCAGCCACCCCCATCCCTCCCACCCGAGAACACTTGGTTCAGCACAGGGCACAGGGCCCAAGCAGCCTATGTATGTTTCCTGATCATCTCTCTACACTTTTCACCACCACCCCTCCATTTTCTGTCACAAATCCGGGGCCTTTTGGCAGGATCTGAAGAAGGGTAGCGTCCTCAGGGAGGGAGACAGATGAAAAGCGGCCACAGGAGCCACTGCAGAGAAGCGGCCTCTACCCAGCCAACTGCAGCGCAGCCAGCAGGCGCCCCCAGGGTCAGGCAGAGTCCGCTCAGCGGTATCAGCGGACAGCGGGTGCAGAAATGTGCGTCTGCACTGGGATTAGCCAAGATGATGGGCACTTCCATTCGTCACTGGCCTCTTGGTTCAATAATCCCTTTATTGTAAACGCTTTGTGAGCCTCACGGAATGACGGCTGGTAGACACAGTTCCCAGGCTGCTGGTGCCAGGAATGGGCACACGGAGACCGTGCGGCAACGCTCTCCAGCCGCATTCCGCTACCCCTGGTCCATCTGTTTGGTACAAAGCTGCCTCCGATGTTCCCAGAATTCACTCTCCCTCAGCAGCAGCCAAATTTAAACACATTATTTAACTCAGATATTAAAGTGTCAAAATATTGTGCTGGAATCTTTCTTCTCCCCCCTTAGATGCTGACTTTTTTTCTTCAGTAAGATATTCAGAATGGCTTTATCTTCAGCATCCACGCTTTAATTAAATCCGCTCATTGGAAAACATCTATCGAGTGACTCCGTTGGGGCAAGGCACGCCACGGGGCCTGCGTATGCTCTCTGAACGCGACACATGAAACCGACCCGTTATGGACAGCCCGATGCAAGGGCTGCTGTGTCTTGCATGTCCCGAGCCTCCTCCAGGGATGAATGCTGAGGAAAGCTCCAGGATGACCAAAAAAGGAAGCAATGTGACAGGGAGAGGGAGAAGGGAGCGTGGGAGGGGGGAACCCAAGGCTGGTGACGCTCTGACTGCAGAAGAGAAACGCAAACCCCAGTCCACACGCCCCCCCCCCAGATTATGTACGGGGAAGGCAGAGAGCTGCTGCGCCCGGGGAGACAGCTTCCGGCCGATGAGCAATGCAGCGTCAGAAAGCCTCTGCCTGGTGCAGAGCGTGAGCCATCTGGGAGGTGATGCTGTCAGCGAGAGCATTCACCCTCTGTCCCAGACACACAGCACAGCCCTGAATGGAGCCTGGCTCAGCGGGGGAAACCATCGCCTCTGACATCTCTGTGTGTGCAGCTGCCACGGCTTGTGAGGAAGGACCTGAGGGAAAGTCAGGGCTGGCAGCACAGGCGCATGCTCGTGCACACACACACACCTGTGCACAAACATACACACACAAACACCCCACACACCTGTGTACAAACACACACACCTCCCCCACACACCTGTGCATAAACACACACACACACCTCCCACACACACACCTGTGTACAAACACACATACCTCCCACACACACACCTGTGCATACACACACACCTCCTGCACACATCTGTGTACAAACACGCACACCTCCCAAACACACCTGTGCACGAACACACATACCCCCCACACACACCTGTGCACAAACATACACACCTCCCCCACACACCTGTGCACAAACACACACACCTCCCACACACACATCTGTGCACATACACACACACCTCCCCCATACACACCTGTGCACAAACATACACACCTCCCCCACACACCTGTGCATAAACACACACACACCTCCCACACACACACCTGTGCATACACACACACCGCCTGCACACATCTGTGTACAAACACACACACCTCCCAAACACACCTGTGCACAAACACACATACCTCCCAAACACACCTGTGCATATACACACACACACCTCCCACACACACCTGTGCACAAATACACCCACCTCCCACACACACACCTGTGCATATACACACACCCCTCCCACACACACCTGTGCACAAACACACACACCTCCCACACACACCTGTGCACAAACATACACGCCTCCCACATACACCTGTGTACAAACACACACACCTCCTACACACATACTTGTGTACAAACACACACCTCCCACACACATACCTGTGTACAAACACACACACCTCCCACACACACCTGTGCACAAACACACACGCCTGTGTACATACACACACCTCCCACACACACACCTGTGCATACACACACCTCCCCCACACACATACCTGTGCATACACACACGCCTCCCCCCACACACACCTGTGCACACACACACCTCCCACACACACACACACACCTGTGCATACACACACACCTCCCACACACACATCTGTACACATACACACACACCTCCCACACACACATCTGTGCATATACACACACCCCTCCCACACACACCTGTGCATAAACACACACCTCCCACACACACATCTGTGCATATACACACACACCCTTCTCACATACAGCTGTGAACATACACACACATACAGACCTTCCCCACACATACCTGTGCACATAGACACATATACACACCTCCCACACACAGTCACACATACCTATGGACACACATACCTCCCACATACACAGCTGTGCACATGCACACACAAACACATATACAGACCTCCCAGTCTCTCCCTCTCTCTCTCTCTCTCTCTCTCTCTCTCTCTCTCTCTCTCACACACACACACACACCCCTCACACAGTGCCTTTTCCCTGAGGTACCCCAAGTACTCTCTAGGGCAGTGGTTCTCAACCTTCCTAATGCCGTGACCCTTTAATACAGTTCCTCATGTTGTGGTGACCCCCAATTTCATTGTTACAAATTGAACATAATTAAAGCATAGTGATTAATCACAAAAACAATATGTAATTATATATGTGTTTTCCGATGGTCTTAGGCAACCCCTGTGAAAGGGTCGTTCAACCCCCAAAGGGGTCGCGACCCACAGGTTGGGAACCTCTGCTCTAGGGCACCAAAGACTGAGAAAAAGAGATGTTGGAAGAGCCAGTCCAGTAAGCATTGGAGTGTTGGGTGTTGGCGTCTGAAGAATATGCCTCAGGAGCCGGGGTAACCCACTCTGACAGGGAAGGCTCTGCATCCGGCTGGGGGGGTGGGGCACCAGTCTCCCCTTCCTCTCCTTGAATAAACCTTCTGAAAGGACACATTTGCCAGCGGGGAGCTTCAGCAGCCACCAGAGGACACCAGAGAGTGCTGTCGCAAATTCAAACTTTTAAAGAGAATTTCTTTAAGATTTATCTTTCGGCAGATACAAAAAGTCACAATGAGCCTCCTCTGCATCCAACACAGGGTGTTTATGCCAGGATTCAGCCAGTGAGCACCAACGAGCAACAGGAAGGAGGATGAAGACTTCCAACTAATCAGAAGCCACACAAAAACATGCGATTTGGAGGAGTGAAGAGAAGCAACACACCCATGCAAGGTAGGATCCTAGCCGGCAGAAGGAAACAGAAGTATCAAAATGTTAAATTTCATCCTTCTTCATTCCCTAATCTAATCTCTTCTCCTCAGTCAGTATCAGGTGACTTTCTCACTTTAGCCCATCCAGCAACAGAGTTGGTTGAAGAAAGTCTTGCTCACCTCAGGCTAATTTCAGCCAAAAACAAAAACAAAAACAAAAAAACCTAAGCAGATGGTGGCTGGCGCCCCCTGGTGGGAGGACTGGAGAACAGCGCCTTTTACCTGGCAAGAAGCTGGAAGTGGGTAGACAACAGGTGAGAGAGGTCCACTCCGGACTCTACCTACTATCTCTGTCTCTCTTTCTCCCCGCTATTGTCAGTTACCCCTGAAATCTGGGCCCACATCTTAGTTCTATCTTGTCCTCAAGGCAACCTGCCAACTTCCATTTGGGGTATAAACTGTAAAGGTGGCCCATGTTACTCAGAACTTGACTTGTGTTCCCAAATGTCATCATTACGGGCCCCTGGACATTTATAAGGAACCATGGCTTCCCGCAGGGGAAAACCAGTGAACTCAAAGGTTTGAAAAGGCAAAGGCAGGAACAGGGGGAGGGACAGAGACGGGCAGACACTATTGGGCTCAGAGAAACGCCTAGAAGAAGATGTCTAGCAGGTAAAATGTCAGTCTGCTTCCCATTTAAGCCTTTCCTCGTTTTGTTTTCTCCAACTGCTATTTAGGAACAATTTTTATGTAGCCATAGAAACATAACATTTTGCAGTTGTTAGGAAAGTAAAATTTAAGCAAGATTCAGGCACAAATAATTCAGCAAAGAAACCCAGGAGAGGCCTTCTACCTGCTCTGTGTAAATGCAATACAGTACATAGGTATTTACCTACAGGATGGGTCGGACAATGCTTTCTCAAACATTTACTTTCCTGTTATCAGCAGGGAAAGAGCCATAAAAACTTATTTTCTAGTGGACAAACAGAAGCCTCTGCTGGTTAATGAGTTGCCTCTGTGGCAGACCTGCTTTGGAAGGGACTGGTAATTTTGTTTCCTCTGCTTCAGCCCGGTCCACTGGACTGGAATCACAGCTCTACCATTTAGCAGCTCTGTGGCCTTGGTTTCTCAACTTTTCCAGGCCTCAGTTTAGTCATCTCCAAAATGGAGAAAATAAGCCATACTTCACAGGGTCCATGAGAGAATTAAATGAGAGAATGCCTACGCTGCAGGATATCTGACACTCATAACTTTTATGTATTGTGTATGTGTATTTCATTTGGAAAAAGTCTATAAAAGTTTTATTATATTATTAGGGCATCTGTGGTCCAAAGAAGTTTTAAGAGCTATTGCTCTAAAGCAAAGCATCTTTGCAAGATTCCTGGGAGCTCTCCTCAGTGACATAACATGCTGTCAGACTTTTATGGGGACATGCGGTATAAGACAGATGTGTGGATTATATTAGAAACAGAACTATTCTGCTTTCAGAAAATAGCTATGACTCTAAAGCTTCTATGTAACACCCTGAAGCCAAAAATAATTTCTTCTGCCTACAATTGTTATTAATAACATTTGCTGCAGACATACCACAAGATCGGTCAAGGTGAAATTGTACTATGTATAGGCCAAAAAATATATATCCAAAATATTCTTAAAAGTAAGAATTCTGAGGATAAAGAAATGTGAAAGTGAGGGGGTGCTCTCACTCTCCAAGGTTACCAAGTCGCCACAGGTAGAAGTGGAAGATACAGGGGGAGGAGAGAATAGAGGTTTATCATTTGCCATTCCTTATATAAATCTGCTAGAAATCTTTACATATTACCATAAAAATAAAGTCTAGACTGTACATGAAAAGTGTAAGCCTAACAAAGCCTGCAGATGACCTGAGAGTATTTGAAGGCACCATGTTTCCATACAGGAAACCTTGGAATCTGGATCAATGGAAAACCCATGAGAAAAGCTCAGTCATGAATGTCCTTTTTTCTCAAGTTCCATCCACAAGGTCACCTCCCCTCATCTGACTGGCAAATGTCCTGTGCCTGATACTATTAACATTTTTATTAGATTTTTGACATTTCAAAAGGCTTCCCTCTGCTCATGTAAATTCCTACACAAATCATAAATCATATTCACAGTGCCAGGACATAACAATGCAGTTGAGTGAATGAGAATGGAAAGAGAAAAACCATCAAGGGTTGGACAGAAGGAAAGCAGTTGTAATACCACATTTTAAAAATGGTATCACAAAGCTGTGGGAAGAGAACGGATTGTTTAACACCTCAAACTAGCACGGGAGTAACTGGTTAGCTATTTTGAAAAAGAACAAATTAAAGCCTTACCTTACATTAGTGAGTCAAGACATTTCAGACAGAGTAAATAGTTTGTTATAAAGAGAATGAATTCATAAAACAACTAGAAGAAAAAAGTTATCTCCTCCTGGGATGGGGATGAACTTATGAAGCCCAAAGGCAGAGCAAGAAACCCCAAAGGAAAACATGATAGGTTGATTTACATGAAAAAGGAAATGTAATGCGGTATTCTGAAAAAGAAAAGGAACATCAAAGTAAAAACTAAGGACATCTGGATATAGTATAGACTTTAGTTGCTAATAATATACCAATGATGGTTTCATTAATTGTAACAAAAGTACCATTCTAATATAAGATGTTAATAATAGGGGACACTGCTTGTAGAATCTATTGGGACTCTCAGTATATCTGCTTAAATTTTCTATAAATCTAAAACTATTCTAAAATTAAAAGTTCACTAAAAACATCTCTCCCCAAAACAAAAATGGTGGCCAAGGGTTAGCCGATTTACATCACACAACAGCTAGGCTACAGGTCTGTGGGATCAGGCTGTCTAGATGTAAATCTCAATTGTGTCACTCTAGCTGTGAGACTTCGAGCAAGCTATGGAATCTCTCTGGGTGATGAGATTATGGTTGATTAATTTTCTTTACTTTTTGGGAGGTTTTCTAAATTTTCAGATTTTTTGAAAGCACTTTATGATTATGAAAGGAATATATGTTTGTTATAGAAAGTTTGGAAAACTGGAAAAATGAAAATATTTTTACATGCTACTGAATTGCTAATACACAACAATAAAGACAAGGTAAGATGCTGAAACAGGAAGATCTAGCCCCTGAATGCACTGCCTGGGGTAGGCACTGAGGTGCTGGAGAATGACAAGACGCTGTGGTTCCAGGCACCCCCACCATTTGGTTGAGAGAATACTTCTCTGTGAAAATACTTCTCCCCAGTTCATTCCAGGGCTGCTATGGTGGCTTGGCCAAACCCTCAGCTAGAAACTTTTTTTGGTGGCTCCTGGAGTTAAGTCCAAACTCCCACATGACCACAAAGACCTCAGCACCCAGCCCTCACCTACCTCTCCAGCCTCACTTCCGCCTAGACCCTCCCAGCCCATCCCACATCCATCCTACCTCCAATCCTCACCACTCCTCAGATATGACAGGCCCCTGACACCACCAGCCCATATTTCACACAGTGTGGTGCCAGCAGAAGGATAGACATATAGATCAATGGGACAGAACTGAAAACCCAGAAATAAACCCTCACATATATGCTCAATTGATGTTCAATAAAGATGGCAAAACCATTCAATAGGGAAGGATAATCTTTTCAACAAATGATGATGGGAAAACTGGAACCACATGCAAAAGATTGAAGAAACCCTTACCATACACCACCTGCAAAACAACTCGAAATAGATAAAAGGTCCAAAATTAAGAGCGAAAACTCTTAGAATAAGACATAAGGGAAAATCTTCACGACACTGAGAATGGCAATGGTTTATTGGTTATAACACCCAAAGCAAAGAAAGAAAAATATATAAATTGGACTTCATCAAAACTAAAAACATGTCTGCCTCAAAGGACAGTATCAACACAGTAAAAGGCAACCCACAGAATGGGAGAAAATATTTGCAAATCACATATCTGATAAAGAATTACTACCCAGAACATATAAAGAACTCATATAACTCAACAACAACAAGACAAACAACCTATTTCAAAACTGGGAAAAGTTTGGAACATTTGGAGAATGAACAGTCCTCCAAAGAAGATACAGAAATGACCAAAACACTACAAAAAGACGTTCAACATCACTAATCAGTAGGGCGGTGATTTTCACCCTTTTTCATCTCGTGGCACACAAAAATTAAATACCAAAATTCTGCACCCACCAAAAAATATGTTTTTTGCTGATCTGACAGAAAAAAAATAGGTATAACATTGATTCATTCACATCAGATGCTATTGTTGTGTTGGCTGTTGTAATTTTTTTTGTTTGACAATCTAAAGGAAATGAGGTCAGTGCCCCTGACTACATAGTCAGGTATTGTATGTTTTAAAAATTCTTGCAGCACATCGGTGTGCCTCTTTGCAAATCAAAGCAAAATGAGATGCCACTTCACACCTATTAGGCTAGCTATTAATTTTTTAAAAAGAAAAAAACCTCAGAAAATAACAAGTTTTAGAAAGAATGTGGATAAACTGGAACCATCATGCATTGCTGGTGAGAATGTGAAATGTTGAAGTCCAGTGGAAAACAGTTTGGTGGCACCTCAAAAAGTTAAAAATAGAGTTACCATATGATCTGGCAATTTCATTCCTAGGCATTTACCGAAAAGAACTGAAAGCAGGGACTCAGATACTTGCACACCCATGTTCATAGCAGAACTATTCACAGTAGCCAAAAGGTGGAGCCAACCCAAGTAACCCAAGTGTCCATCAACAAATGAATATATACATCCTATATAATAATCCTATATAATAAAAGGGTAATATGCAAATTGACCTTAACACAGAACGACCACTCAACCAGTCACTATGAGGTGCACTGACCACCTCTCGGTCCCTTTCCCCAGCAGGCAGGCTCCCATTGCCCGATGGCGAATGGGGAACCAGAGGTGAGTGGCAGGGGCCATGGGCAGCGACAGGCCAAGGCCCCCACCCTGCCAGTCGCCCCACACACAGAAGGTGACCTGTGGCAGGGGCGGGGCCAGCAAGCAGGCGGGAATAGCCAACCTCTAGGCACCTTCCCTCCGGCCATCAGGCTCTGATCACCCGATGGCAAACGGGGAACCAGGGGTGGGTGGCAGCTTCTGGCAGCCAGGGAAGATGGCCCTGATCACAGGCCAGGCCTAGGGACCATACCTGCGCATGAATTTTGTGCGCCGGGCCTCGTGTGTGTGTGTGTGTGTGTGTGTGTGTGTGTGTATAATGGAATACTATTCAGCCATAAACAGGAAGGAAATTCTGATACATGCTACAATGCAGATGAACCATTGAGGTCATTATGCTAAGTTAAGTAAGCCAGACACATAAATGTTGTATGATCCCACTTATAGGAAAGACTTATAGGCAGATAGAGACAGGAAGTAGAATAAAGGTTACCAGGGGCCAGTGGAGGGGAGACAGGAGTTAATGTTTCCTGGTACAGAGTTTCTGGTTGGTGTGATGAAACAGTTCTGGAAATGGATATACAATACTGTGAATGTACTTACTGCCACTTGTACACTTAAAAATGATTAAAAGGGTGAATTTTATGTTATAGATATTTTACCACAATTAAAAAAAATGCAGAAAAATAGCAGCCCACAATAGCCACAGTGAGCTTCCTCAGAAGATGGATCTCCATGTTCCACGGCCATTCAAGACACTACCGGTCACTTCCTGGCCTTGGGCTAACAACTTCATCCTCCTGCAGCCCACTCTGGCTGCTAACCAACACAGACATTAGAGAATCTTCTTCGCTAGCTCGGGATACCAGCAACTGTGCCCCTTTCCCTCCGCCCCTTTCTCTTCTTGATTTTTAACACATGTACCAGCTGTGAGAAGCTATGGGGTGGAGGTGTGGGGGGACACAATTGGCCACTGACGCTAAAACAAGGAAGAACCTGTGGGACAAAACTACACTTGAACCCCCTTAGAATTTCAACCCTTGATAGAGTATCTATCTTAACCTTTTCAGGATTTTCAGAGTGGAATTCTTCTTCCCGTATTAACTCAACTCCCCTCACAGTCTAGAAGTTATGATATCTAACTTCAACATTCACACACAAACAATTCCCTTGTCATGTAATTCAAACCATTTCCTTTTGGGTTGGCTTCCCTGGAGATGGAGCCAGCCAACATCCCCTAAAAAATATATATATATGTATATATATATATATATATATGTATATATATATATATATATATATATATATATATATATATATATCTCCACATCTCTCAAGTTCCTCCTCCAAGTTAAACACTATAATTCACTGAACTTTTCTTTATATAGCTGGTTTTTCTGGGGTTTTGCCACAAACTTCCTCTAAATCTCTCTCTTAATTGTACACTAAAACATTTTACATGGACATTTAAAATTTTCTATAGCAATTGGGAATGTAAATGTTTCTCATGACAATAAAAATTGTGCGGTGAGAAAGCGGTGAACAATATTGCGAACTTGAAAGCAATAGGTTTCAGAAATATTGTTCCCGAAGTTTACTTATTTTGAGTCACGTTTTCCTGTGTCTGAAAGTTCAAAGCCAGTGCCTCCCTCTTCGTGTCAGGGACATCTGTCCCACAGCGACTTGCCCATCAAGAGGCACTTCGGCTTAGCTGTTGCTGACTTTGAAGTTCACCAGAACGTTGCCGAACCTGCATTTAATTCACACGATCGGAAGAGTTCACAGCAGCAACACTCCAGCCCTCAGAAACCCTCCCTGACTTTGCCACTGACCTACTCCATTATGCTATGTTCCAAATGCAAACACAGATGGGACCAGAAACTTAGTAAGAACTGACAACAGGTGCACATCTTACCAAGCACACAAGCTCAACAACTACTAGATGAATGAGTTACGCACCACATTCCCCAATGAATAATAGACTCTGCTCTATGCTCTCCTAAGAGCAGATGATTTGCTGCTCTTAGAAAACCCGCCCTGGACACATTGCTGAAAACAATCAACTACGGAATCAGTGCTTTCAAACATTTCACCAAACTGCCTTCTCTCCCAACACATGTCCATCCTCTTGATCTTTCTGGGAAATGGAAATTAACAGAGGAGAAAACTGCTTCTGTAAGACACCTTGCTGAATTGTACACAGGTCCACCTCTTCAATGGAGATGCTGCCTTCCTCAACAATACACATCTCCTCTTCCCGGGATGGTAAGTGCAGGCATTCAGACTGGTCCAGCGTTTGACATGCCATCAGAGGCTGTCCTACAACACGGCCTCTGCAAAACCAGGCTGTCCCCGAGCCCAATACTAGAACTGTTTACCTTTATACCAAGAAGGCTGGGGAAGCAGCACGATCTACATGTGCCTCGGTCGGCTTCGCAGAGTTTGTGCGGGGAGGCCTAAGCTCTAATAAGGTTGTCTAAAACGAAACATGTCAGCAGGGCCTATGGCGGGTCCACGTGTGCTCAATGTGTGACAGGATCAAGCATATTGAGGAGCAGAAAATCGTTGTGAAAGTGTTGAAGGCACAAGTACAAAGCCAGAAAGAAAATTTCAAAATGAAGCTTTTTTTTTTTTTTGAGAAATAAAAACAATCAAAAGGCCAATTTACACATATCCCAAAGAACCTAGCATAGCGTCTGCTTTATAGGTACATGTACATGTGAATGTGTTCATGGTAACCAGGCCCTGCACCAATCATATATACCACTTTAAGAAGCAGCTGTGGTTCTTACTGACATTTTAAAGATGCAGGCATTTGCCCAAGTGAAGAGTTACACGATTACTTTCCAAAGCTTCCTGAACTAAGTTAGCATGCAATCTAGTTGGAATTTCAGCCCAAGCCAGCCTCATTCTCCAGCTTCTGCATTTAATCACCACATTGTGCAGGCAGGCTCCCCGAGTAAATGAAGAGAAATTTCCCCTAGATTTTACCAAAGCCAGCTCACTTGTTTCCTTGGGCCTGGGGAAAGTAGACAGCTACGATATTTAACAATGTTGAGCTTCATCTTAAAATCAGACATCCCTACTTGTTTATATTTCACAATGGAGCTCTGTTTAGAGGTTTATCTGGTTACATTTAGTACTGGATTAAATTATTCTGAAACGTACGTTGGGAACATTCTGAAACATAATTTCTCTTTCAAAAGATAAAGGCCAACATTAGTGCTTTACTTGTGAGTTTCATGTATTTATGTATCTACTTGAAAAAGGAACAATGGATTTTGAAAATGCAACAGCCTGAGCAGGAGAACTTCCTTGAGGCCAGTGTTATCCGACAGCCACATGTCCGGCAGGAAATCTGCAGCAGGAGTGGCATTAACAATGAATTCCCTACTTTCTTCGACCCTGGAGAGACTTGTGGCTTGTCCATCTGAACAAGGCAGGCCTTGGACAAAAAGCATACCTTTTGCTTTTCATGTATATTACAGGCATGAAATCATATTTCTAAAGAGACTTTCACCAGCTCCATGCCAAGTGGTTTGCAGGGTCGACACATTAAGCACGGCCCGCACACTCTGATGAGTGCACGGCATTTGTGCACTTATGTGCTCTTAAAAAAAAATCTTATTTTTTAAAAATATGTTTGTTTGTTTTTTTTTATAGAGAGAAAGGAAGGGATCTCAATCGGCTGCCTCCTACATCCCTCCCCCCACACTGAGGTTTGAGTCCGAAACCTGGGCATGTGCCCTGACTGGGAATCGAACTGGCAACCTCTTGGTACACAGGACGATGCCCAACTAGCTGAGCCACACCAGCCAGGCATTATGTGCTGCTTCTTCTTCTTTTTTCTACTGATATTTTTCTTAATATATATTTTATTGATTTTTTACAGAGAGAAAGGGAGAGGGATAGAGAGTTAGAAACATTGATGAGAGAGAAACATCAATCAGCTGCCTCCTGCACACCCCGCACTGGGGATGTGCCCGCAACCAAGGTACATGCCCTTGACCGGAATCCAACGTGGGACCTTTCAGTCCCCAGGCCGACGCTCTATCCACTGAGCCAAACCAGTCAGGGCTATGTGCTTCTTAATGTATTCACTTGAGTAGTGGAGGGCATTCCCAGGCTTTATTCCCAAGTGAAGACCAAGGATGAAACTTCTATGTTGATCTTTTTAGGTAAGCTTTGCTAAATATATAGGTACACGTGAAAACACATTAGAGAGAGAGAGAGAGAGAGAGATCCTCTATCTATTGCCAAACCACTGGATAATTTAACAACTGAGAATTGAATTCCGCACCTTAACAATCCTACACAGAAAGCACTGTGTTCATTTCTTCAGCACGCTATCAGTGAGTGGTTCCAATATTTACTTTCAAGTTATACAATAAAACCTGCCACATGTTCACAAACATTAAATAGTTAATTTTTATCCTTGGCTAAACAATATATTGCTCAGAGATAAAACTGTAACTTGTTATTCATATATACATGATCCTATGTCATCCTCAGAACAGCCTGTGAAGTGGACATTAAGGAGCAGGGCTATCGGCCTCCAAAACTCTTAACCTCATCTCAGTGTTCTACTGATCTTACGTTTGTTTTTTTAAAAGTTTGGCTCAGTGGATAAAGCGTTGACCTGAGGACTGAAGGGTCCCAGGTTTGATTCCGGTCAAGGGCATGTACCTTGGTTGCAGGCACATCCCCAATAGGAGGTGTGCAGGAGGTAGCTGAATCTCTGTTTCTCTCTCATCGATGTTTCTAACTCTCTATCCCTCTCCTTTCCTCTCTGAAAAAAAAAATCAATAAAATATATATTTTTTAAAAAGTTAAATCAGCCCTGGCCAGGTAGCTCAGTAGGTTAGAGTGTTGTCCTGATATGCCAAGGTTACGGGTTTGATCTCCAGTCAGGGCACACACAAGAATTAACCAATGAATGCATAAATGAGTGGAGCAACAAATTGATGTTTCTCTCTCTCCCTTCCTCTCTCTGAAATCAATAAATTTTTTTTAAGTTAAATCAACTTTGGCACTTTCCTCTGATTTGGTCTTAAGCACTGTTAATTCTGATTTCTCCCTTATTCTTGAAGAACTGAAGAAAAAAATGGGGTGTATTCTGCCAGCAGAGATAGAAGGTTGTTTCCCAAGATAGTTCCACCTCTCCTGTAGGAGGCAGCTGCAGCCCAGCTCCGGATTTAAGCAACCTGGGTGCACGATCTAGCTGTGTGACCTTGGACAGGTCACTTAATCTCTCTGCGCTTGTTTCCTCACCAGTCAAAGGAGGCAAGAGGAGAAACTAACTCCGTGTTTGGGATTAAATAACGCAGTATTGAGAACCGGGTTTCCCACATTTTATATGTTCGATCAGCCTCAGTTATTCTTAAACTGCCTGAACTAAGTTTAGTTTAGCGATCATACCTAAACACCAGGAGACACAACTAACACATCTACCATTTGGACATTCAGGAAGCTACTTCGCCTTGAAAATATGATCAAAAAGCCCTCCGGTGGCCTAGGCTGCCTATATGTGATGGCCAAGTGTCTCTCTCTCAAACTAAACAGCTTTGGTATTGGCTGAGTTCAAATAGTGTGGATTTCTTGACGTTACCTCACCTCCAAGACTCATACACTCTCTACATTTTATTTTAATTAAACAAAGATTGCTTGGGTTCTTAAATAAATAGCTGTCAACGCACCCTTTCTCTGGCAAGAAGCATGGCCATCTTTCAAACCGTGCGACTTGCTCTAATCACTCTCTAAAACTGTCCCTTTGCAGCTTGCATTTCAGCACTCGGTGTCCCCAATTGTTGCGGTCCCAGAACAAAAGCCCAGTTGCTGCGGGTACAATACAGCCCTTTCTCTGACATCACCACGAAGCCCTCGGAACAAACAAGCAGAGAGGGAGCCCTTGTAGCAGCTACACTGCCTCCAAACCCCTGGACCCCAAACCCCTGGGCCCCCCGAAGGCCAGGATGAGCTGGTATCTTGGAGACTCGATTCCCACGCTCATCTCCCCATTTCCCTACAAGCAGCTCTGTCTCCCGAACGTCTCGGAGCTCTTTAGGACACGTGTGTTTTCCTGCTGCCCCGAGGGTGGAAACTCGAGGTCCTCTTCTCGCACCCGCGCAGCGAGAAGGGGAGCAGGACAGCAGCCCCGCTTGGACGCGCTGTAGTCGCGGTGGGGTCCGCGCCGGGCGCGCCACCAGAAGGGCTCGGGGCGGGATGTCCCACCAGGCCGACCCCAGAGTCCCTGCGCCCCCGCGGGCGCGAGCGGGAGCCCCACCATCCCAGCCCTAGAGAGATGGGCGCCGGATTTCCACTCCCGGCCAGCACGCACACCCCCGATCGGCGGCCCCGGGGAGGCCTCCGGGACTCACGCGGTCTCTCTGGGTCGCGGGGGCCTCTCTCCGGCCAGCTCCCGGCCCTTCGGGGTTAGAGAGTGGGAGCCTCCCATTGCTCGGAGCTCGCGCCTTCGCTGCGCCCTCCCGTGCTCCGCGGCGCGCCGGTCGGACCCGGACCCTGGGCGGGGAGGAGGCGGCGGGCGGGAGGAAGGGTGGGGCCGAGGGTTGGGCGGGGATGGCGGGGAGCCCTGGTTCAAGGTCCCGGCCCCGGGAAAGCCGGCGAAAGGACGGCTGGAGACGCGGCCAACTTCTCGGCCAATTGCAGAGCTCAGCCGGCGCCACCGCCCGGGCACCCGCCGACACTCCGCAGGGAGATGCTGATGCCCAGGTCACGCCGGGCCGGGCCGGGGCGGGCGCCGCACCTCCCAGCCAGGGAGCCCCAAGGCGGCGGCGGGCAGCAGGTGGAGAGGACGGGGGACCTGGGCGCGCCCTCGGAGCCCGACAGGCTGGGGAACGCCTCTCTCTGCCCTCCCAGCCCAGAGCGGTGGTGGCGCCTGGGAGCCCCCCCCCCGCCCCCCCCCCCCCCCCCGCCCGCGCGAAGCAGCTCTGCAGAGAAGCACCAGTAGCTGGCGGTGTGCGCCCAGCGGGAGACTTGCTGCCTTCTGAGCCCCAGCTTCTCCCGCACGGGGGCAGGAGTGGGCCTGGGCTGAGTTCTACAGGAAACTGGGTTGATCCTGGTTCTACCCCAGATTAGCTGGGTGAATTGGGACAAGCGTCTTCACCCCTCCAGATTATTTCTTCACTAGAGGCCCGGTGCACGAAACTTGTACATGGGGGGTGTTTGTCCCTCAGCCAAGCCTGCACTCTCTCCAATCTGGGACCCCTCGAGGGATGTCTGACAGCCCGGGATCGGGCCTACAGTCGGACATCCCTCTCACAATCCAGGACTGCTGGCTCCCAACCACTCACTTGCCTGCCTCCTGATTGCCCCTAACCACTCCCCTGCCAGCCTGATCGATGCCTAACTGCTCCCCTGCTGGCCCAATTGCCACTAACTGCCCTCCCCTGCTGGCCTGGTCACCCCTAACTGCCCTCTGTTGCCAGCCTGGTTGCCCCTAACTGCTCTCTCCTGCTGGCCTAGTCCCCCCAGGTGTCCTCCCCTGCAGGCTTGGTCCCCCCCCCCCAACTTCCCTCCCCTGCTGGCCTGATCGTCCACAACTGCCCTCCCCTGCCGGCCATCTTGTGTCCACATGGGTGTGGCCATCTTGTGTGTTGGAGTGATGGTCAATTTGCATATTACTCTTTTATTAGATAGGATTTGTAAAGCAAGGGAGCACATTTATTTTTACCTCTAATGTCCTTTCTGGGTTTGACAACCAATGAATGGATGCTCTTCCAAACCTGGGGAGAGGGGGGAGGGATGGGAGATGGGGGGGGGGGGAATGCCCGCTATCCCTCCCATTGCGCCTAATAACTCCCTTTCAGAATATTTTATGCTCTGTCTCAGCCATTCCTGCCTCCCACCTCCCTCCTCTCCAGCCATCTGTCCACCTGTGTTTAGGTTTTTAGGGTGTTTCTTTTGAGGGAGAGGGTTTTATAAAGATTGGAGTGTCGTTTTTCACTAACACCTACCTATTTACCCTTCCAGATCTAAAGCAAACCCCCCTTCTATAACACCGTCCTGAATCCTGATATTACATCTCTTTTTTTGTTATTACTGTCTCCTTCGCTGGGATGTAAACCTCGTAAAGACAGGAAATTTATGTTGTTTTCACTGTTCCTGCGTGGCGCTCACCTGTTGATAAATGTAGTCATCCTACAAGCCTGTTACCACCTTCTTCCCTGTGTTCCCATAACACTTGTTAATTTCTCTAACATAGCATTTACCAATCTTGTTTTGTAATTATCTCTTCACTCCTTCGTCTTTCCACTAGAATCTGAGTTCTTTAATGGCAAGTATGCTTTCGTATCTCTGTATCCAAGCTCAAAGCCTGGCACAGTGCCTGTACCCTGGCTGGTATACAATGTTTGCTGAATGAATGAACGAGCCTCTGGGTGACACAAAGAATGGTGTTCAACATTAACTGTCGTTCTTGATTGGAAGCGCTAAGAGAATAAAGATGTATGTGGCTACATTTTAATGTCTCCAGAAAAGATCAGAAAACTCAGAAACTTATATTTACAACGTAGTTCTCCTTTTTTATGTTTAATGCTGACTTCCTGTTTATACATTATCTTCACTCTGTTATAGCCAGAGGGTTCCTTGAGTTCAGGGTGTTGCCACATTGTAGACATACACATCAGAGTATTTGGGGGGTAGGAAAATACACATCTCTATATATAAAAGCCTAAGCTACCAGAACGCCGGAACAACTGGAACGACCAGTCATTATGATGTGCACTGACCACCAGGGGGAAGACGCTCAATGCAGGAGCTGTCCCCTGGTGGTCACTGCGCTCCTACAGCCAACCTCCTGGGCCGGCCAACCTCCCCTGGTCCCTCTGCAGCCAGTAGCTGGCAGGAAGGGCCCAGCCAGCAGCTGGCAGCCAGCAGGAAGGCCCCGATCAGCCCTGATCTCTGGTCAGGCCTAGGGACTCCACCCGTGCACGAATTTTGTGCACCGGGCCTCTAGTTAATTCATAAAAGTGTAATGAGACTGAATTGAGGTCTTATGGGAAGGATTTCAAGTAGCTGAAGAAAAGTTAACTCTTAGCAGATACAATTTTTTTGTTTAAAATTCTTCATGCATTCTACTGAAAATACTTTGGCAATGTGATTGAAAAGCCAATGATATCACAAACATGACCCTGTCAAAGCCATGGTCTCTCCAGAGGAACACTTAGCCTCTCTTAGTGAGAAAGGTCTTTATCCCCAGTGGGTCATTCCAAGGGAAACGGGAAGGGGAGTGGCCCGAGAAGAGGGGGAGGATGGGAAAGTTGTTCTTCTACTGGGTGGACAAGACAGGCTGTTGGGAAGAGGTTTATTACTGTGAGTGCAGAAAGGCTCAGGGTGGTTTAAAAGAAAAGGGAAAAAATGAAACCCATGCCCTATTGTGGTGCAGAGAAACTGAGATAAAGGTGGGGAAAAGGAGTCTATAAAATAACATGAAAGGCGGTCTATACAGGACCCAAATGCATCTCTGCAGAGATGCTTGTGTTGACTGATTTGCTGCCCTGGCTGGTACAGAGACATGGGCTGTCGGGGCTTTAGACCCAGGGATGTGAAGCCAGTGAAGAAGATGAGATCCCTTGCCCTTCGAACATATGAGGACGCAGAAGGCACTGGCTATGAGCCAGGAGAATGGCTTCATCAGAATGCAACCAGGCTGGTGCCCTGATGTGAAAGTCCAGGCTCCAAAATTGAGAGAAATAAATTCTGTGGTGTTTTGTTGTTGTTGTTGTTGTTTGTTGTTATTGTTTTTTAATAAGCTATCCAGTTTGTGGCATTTTATTTTAGCAGTTTGTGGCTAAATGGACTGAGATAGGAGGTGAGCCCATGCGGGCTCTTTCTTTTCCCTGCTGGCTGGAATGCTGATGGGATAGCTGAATTCACGCAGCCATGCTTAATCCTGAGGTTGAAGGAGCCTGAATCCATTACACCCTGGAACCTCTGAGCCTGTCCTGGATTGCTTACCTACAGATTTCCTTTATGTAAGAAAAAAAATGAATAACACATTGGTTAGCCACTAATATTTTGAATTTCTGTGAGACTCAGATAATGCAAAACCTAATCAACATTCTGGCCATTACATTGGGGAGAAAAAGAGTCCCATTATCTCGTAGTCAAACTACATGTACCTGGAAGAACTGTATTACTTAGCGGCTTGCCAGCAATCACTCCATCCTACTCTACAGATAAAGAGTGCTATTAAATGAGCCCTAACCCTAATACAGGTTACCTCACTTTATTGCACTTCGTTTTATTGTACTTGCCAGAGATTGCATTTTTTTACAAATTGAAGGTTTGTGGCAACTGCGAGTTGCACAAGTCGATTGGCACCGTTTTTCCAACAGTGTTTTCTCATTTTATGGCTCCGTGTCACATTTTGGTAATTATTGCAATATTCCAAAGTTTTTTCGTTATTATTATACCTATTTGTTATGGCAGTTTGCCATCAGTGGTTGTGGTTGTTTTGGGACACCAGGAATCATGCCCATATATGTGGCAAACTTACTTGATAAGTATTGTGAGTGTTCTGACTGCCCGGATGACCAGTCATTCCTCCATCTCTCTCCCTCTCTTCATGCCTCCCTATTCCCCGAGACACAATAATATTGAAATTAGGCCAATTAATAACCCTACAATGGCCTCTCAGTGTTCAAGAGAAAGGACGAGTCACACGTTTCTCATTTTAAATCAAAGCTAGAAATGATTAATTTTAGTGAGGAAGGCATGTCCAAAGCTGTGATAGACCAAAAGCCAGGCCTCTTGTGCTAAGCAGTTAGCCAAGCGGTGAAGGCAAAGGCAAGCTATTTCTGTTTACAACACGGTGTACTGAATCTTTTAAGCAGATGCTATGGAGGAATAGCTTGTGAAAGGAAAGGTCAATTGATGCAGCAAACTTCATTGTTCTCTGATTTTAAGCAATTTCTACAGCCACCCCAACCTTCTGCAACCACTACCCTGAGCAGTCAGCAGCCATCAAGGCAAGACCCTCCCCACCAGCAAAAAGATTATGACTTGCTCAAGGCTCAGATATGGTTAGCATTGTTTTAGTAATAAAATGTTCTTAAATCAAGACCTGTAAATTGTTTTTCAGAGATAACTCGATTGCCCACTTAATAGACTACATACAGTCTAGCATAAGCATAACTTTTATATGCACTGGGAAACCAAAACATCGTGACTTACTTTATTGTGATATTCACTTTATTGTGGTGGTCTGGAACTGAACCCACATTATATCTGAGGTGTGCCTGTACTTCCTGAAGTTTAGCTCTGTCTGAATCTGCCCTTAAAATCTCCCTCCTCCCCCATGTCCCCCAGTCATCATTGCTAAGCAAAATAATGCCCTATTCCAAATAAGCTTCCTCCATCTCACATCATTGTTTTGGCACTGCCTAACCATAAGGAAAAAATCAAAACGAAGAGACTGAGTCCTAGAACAAAGCCGGAAAAGCCTTTAGGTGCCATCGAGTTCCACCTTCTTATATTTATATAACTGAACCAAGGCCAGGATGCTAGGGACTTGCCCAAGGTTACAGAAACGGAGCCAAAGCTGGAACCAGGACTCAGATTCCCCCCACCCCCACCCAGTCCTTTGTTCTTTCCTCGATCCTGATTTCCTTCAATCACACTTAACCCAAACAGAAAGATTACATGTCCGTTATTTTGATTAGAAAATTTTAAAAAATTACTTTAAAAACCATCTCAGTTATACTCCGCGTCAAAGGGAGAAATGCCCTTTGGTGCTTTGTCTTTGAATTTATTCTCAGTTTACTCTGAAAAGTGAACACGCCCACAGCCCAGGTCAGGACCTTTTCTCGGGCCTTGAAACCCTCCGGACTGAAAAAAATTAAGTCAGATGAAAGTCACATGCTTACTTACAGGGTAGGTATTCGGTGCAAGTTCCCAGCCAAATGCCTTTTGCCTAAGGCTAATTCTCAGAAATTCCTCTATAATTCCACCAGCCACTCTGTGTGTGACTGTTCTCTAATACTTTGTGCCAGCAAAATGGAATTCTGGCAAAAAAAAAAAAAAGTCTTTGTTCCCTGTTTCAAGGTGATGCATCTGTCACCTCTAATAAGTTGGCAGTTTCCAGAAGAGAGCTCGGGCTTCTGACCTGTGACCCTCCTCTTCTACTGTGGAAACAGCCGCCAAGTTCACAGTTTCAATCTGTATTCTCAGGGAGTGGAATGCAAGCACTTTAAAAAAAAACCAAAAACTTCTTTCCTTTTTCATTTCACTTACTTGTCATTTATATTCCTACATAATGGTTCGTGGACAGTATGCTCTCTGTGTGCTTTTTATTGATTTTCTTTTTAAAGCAGGCTATTTTTTTTTCTGCCCTGGTGTTGTTTTCAGAGAGAGAACCTGCCTGTAATTCCAACATCCTGGACTCAGTGACCACAAGTGTCATCTTAGAATATTAACTCTTGTTACTTGTTTGGGTCTCGTGCAACTTTGGAATAGTGGCCTGGAGCAGCCTTTGGATATTTAAACGTGGAGGCCAACCTCCCTGACTGGTCTTGGGGGTGGAGGGTAAGGAGAGTTCACCCGCCAATTCTTTATTTCCACCCTCTCACCCAGCAGGTTCCCGCTTTAGCCATTCAAAGGAGAAATGACAAAGCAGACAGGAAAACCAGAAGGCTGGCAAGAGGCCTGGTGGCCTGGGTTCCAGGCAGTGCTTTAATTTGTGAATCTTTGAAATTGAAATCATTATGCCAGGTTCATTGTATAAAAATAGTGCGAATATAAAAAAAAAAAGCTACTGTTCTCTAGCTGGGCAAAACAAACAGAGTCTGTGGAGTCTGAGTGTGCTACGAAGAAAGTAGAAGCAAATATTTAAAGGGAACCTCTAAAGAGAGACAAAGTAAATACACAAATGTCCTCAGGCTTAGAAGTTAAGACCGCCCTAAGAGGTCATGTGAAGACCTGAATTATTTATCTGAGAGCATTTGTGAGCCAGACAGAGCTGTCAAGTTACAGGAATAAACAGGCTTCTAACCTTAAGCAGGTTAAACAAAAGGAAGAGTAAGCACAGGTAGAAGAGGACAGAACCACTCTTTCTTCAGGAAGTCTGCACGCTCTCCACCTCCCTGCAGAGAAAGACCAGAACTGCATCGGAAAACTCTGCACCTGCGGATGAAAACCCCAGGGCACCCATGGGCATGGGAGTCAGGATGGAGAAAATAAAGCTATCAGACCTTGCTAGCTGTGATATATGCATAGCTCAGTAGGGAGCACTGTTGTTTTGCTTTTTCCATGTTCCAAGGAGGGGTCATGTCCAATCAGGACTTGGTTTCTGTATAGTCTTAGCTTTGAATTTTTCAGCTTTCAACGCGCAAGCTTCTTGTCTATGCTCAAATCTGTGGTCCACATCGCTATGGATACTATAACCATTTTCTTGAGCATCTAGGGATCTAAAAAGGTGTGGACAGCGGAAGTGAGAGCTATAGACTCCAACTTTTGGTCCCCAGGAATCACCATGAAGAGTCCCGGAAAGAAAGGAGGAGCTCTGACCTACTTGTAGGACAGGACAGGGCATAAATGGTCAGTGCAGGAAGGAAAGCAGGGGCTTGAGCAAGATACAATGAACATGAGAAACAGAATACCTGGGTTGCCTGGACCAAGGCAGGCCGAAGGACAGTCCTGGGGCCCAAGAGCTGAAAGGGGCCAATGGGATCATCTGATTCCAAATCCCACCTGATGCAGGAATCCTTTACTCGGGATTCCTGGCCAATGGTCAGCCAACCTCTGTTTGGAACGTTCAAAGATATTTCTGGTGACACAGCGCTGCAGCACTCAGATCCCGCTCCAAGAGAGGCCTTAGCAACCCAGCATCAAGGAATGTGGTGATCTGATCATCTCCAGCTGTCAGTGCCTTCAGGGTCTGCCTCTGCTTTTGAGCTTAGATCAGTCTTCTCTGGCAAGCCCCAGCCAATGGCTGAGCAAGGTGGTAGTATAAAGGCCTGACCATTTTTGCCCAACATGGGATCCCTCTAAGCCAGTGGTTCTCAACCTTCCTAATGCCGTGACCCTTTAATACAGTTCCTCATGTTGTGGTGACCCCCAATTTCATTGTTACAAATTGAACATAATTAAAGCATAGTGATCAATCACAAAAACAATATGTAATTATATGTGTGTTTTCCGATGGTCTTAGGCGGCCCCTGTGAAAGGGTCGTTCGACCCCCAAAGGGGTCGCGACCCACAGGTTGAGAACCGCTGCTCTAAACTGTCAGTCTTTGCTTTGGAGCTCCGCATTGATCAGCCAGCGACTTAGTCCCACCTACATCACAGAGTGATGGCTCTCCTGCCCAATCTTACTTTTTTGCTCCTTTTTCCTTCCCAGGTGTTATTTCTCCACAAACCTTAATATGTGAAGCACAGCGATTATTTTTAGGGTGTGAAACTATTCTATATGATACCATAATGGTGGGAACATGATACTACCCATTTGTCAAAACCCATAGAATTTTATAGCACAAAGAGTGAACTTAATATGTGCAAATTAAAGAAAAACAATTGAGGAGACCAGGAGATCCCAGGATCGAATGCACACCATGGCAAAACAATCTAACTGTATTACAAATGTATAAAGCAACTTCACTGAAGGGGCTGGAGAGGAAAAGGTGCAGACCTAACTAACTCTGGAAATACGTGGCATCTGTAAGACTAAAAGCAAAAGGAATTGAACATATAAACACTGTAATCTAGGAGATAAAGTTGTTTTCCAGGGGAGTACGTGTTAACAATTCTAATACCACTAGATTAGTATACTGCAATTGAACAATGAAGTAAACGGATGGCAGATGGTGGGAGCCAGATTTCTCACTGTTGGAGTGGGAACTTACAGATAAGCAAAGGGAGGTCTAGAAAGATGTGGTAATGGATTAGAGTTGGAAACATTAGTATCAGTTCATGTTTTGCTTAATAGAGAGTCAGATGGCTGCATATAGAAATAGTTATAAATGTGTGTATATGCACAGGTTAGTATGCACACATGTATCTTCTTGCTCTATTAACTAAAAGGGACTAGACGCAACAGCACCGCAATAGCAACAAGCATACCTGGCACCCAGATCTTGGTGTTTAATACTGTTCTCTAATAAAAGAAGCTAAGGCTGCTTGGAGAAATGGCTGATTCTAGTACCGGGGCAGGAACCATACAAGATGAGCCCTGATCATCTTACAGAGATAGACAGTAAAGATAGTGCTCAAAGCCAACCAAACAAGAAACCACCAAAACCCACGTTGATGGGGGTATAACAAAGGGACACAGAAGTCAATTAAAAGAGTTCCCGGGGAAAAGACATAGACAGGAACCAAGATGGCGGCATAGGTTAACGCCGGAGTTTGCTGCTTTGAACAACTACTTCAAAAGTGAAACCAAAAAACGGAAGGGACATCACCCAGAACCACAGGAACGCTGGCTGAGTGGAAGTCCTACAACTAGGAGGAAAGAGAAACGCATACGGACACTCAGAGGAGGCGCAGTGCTGAAGTCAAATTCTGAGGTGCGGAGTGCGCGGAGCGGGCTGGCGGCGGAGGGCGCGGTTGTTGTTTTCAATCGGGAGGGAGTCGCAGACTCTGAGCACCAGATCCGGGCGAGTCTTTAGGGACCCAGACTCAAACGGGAGAAGTGGGACTGTCTGGCTTCGGTCAGAGCGAGTGCAGCTTTCTCTCCGAGCTTTGCAGGGGGTGCTGGGACTCAGAGAGGCAGAGCCCCTGGGGACAGGACTGAGAGCCGCCATAACTGCTCTCTCCGGCCCACCCTGTTGATCCTGTGCGACCCGCCCCGCCCAAGCCCTGCACAGAGGCATTTGCCGGATAGCCTCAGGCAAAGGCTAGATTAGCACCTCCCTAGAGGACAGAAGTTCTCTCACTGCTGACACAGCTGATTCTCATAGCCACTTGGCCTGGAGGTCAAACCCTCCCTGGAATTAGCTACAACAATCAAGATTTATCTATAAGACTGCGAACAAAGACCACTAGGGGGTGCACCAAGGAAGCATAACAAAATGCGGAGACAAAGAAACAGGGCAAAATTGTCAAAGGAAGAAATAGAGTTCAGAACCACACTTTTAAGGTCTCTCAAGAACTGTTTAGAAGCTGCCGATAAACTTAATGAGATCTACACGAAAACTAATAAGACCCTCGATCTTATATTGGGGAACCAACTAGAAATTAAGCACACACGGACTGAAATAACGAATATTATACAGATGCCCGACAGCAGACCAGAGGGGCGCAAGAATCAAGTCAATGATTTGAAATGCGAGGAAGCAAAAAACATCCAACCGGAAAAGCAAAATGAAAAAAGAATCCAAAAATGCAAGGATAGTGTAAGGAGCCTCTGGGACAGCTTCAAGCGTACCAACATCAGAATTATAGGGGTGCCAGAAGATGAGAGAGACCAAGATATTGAAAACCTATTTGAAGAAATAATGACAGAAAACTTCCCCCACCTGGTGAAAGAAATGGACTTACAGGTCCAAGAAGCGCGGAGAACCCCAAACAAAAGGAATCCAAAGAGGACCACACCAAGACACATCATAATTAAAATGCCAAGAGCAAAAGATAAAGAGAGAATCTTAAAAACAGCAAGAGAAAGAAACTCAGTTACCTACAAGGGAATACCCATACGACTGTCAGCTGATTTCTCAACAGAAACTTTGCAGGCCAGAAGGGAGTGGCAAGAAATATTCAAAGTGATGAATACCAAGAACCTACAACCAAGATTACTTTATCCAGCAAAGCTATCATTCAGAATTGAAGGTCAGATAAAGAGCTTCACAGATAAGGAAAAGCTAAAGGAGTTCATCACCACCAAACCAGGATTATATGAAATGCTGAAAGGTATCCTTTAAGAAGAGGAAGAGGAAGAAAAAGGTAAAGATACAAATTATGAACAACAAATATGCATCTATCAACAAGTGAATCTAAGAATCAAGTGAATAAATAATCTGATGAACAGAATGAACTGTTGATTATAATAGAATCAGAGACATAGAAAGGGAATGGACTGACTATTCTTGTGGGGGGAAAGGGGTGTGGGAGATGTGGGAAGAGACTGGACAAAAATCGTGCACCTATGGATGAGGACAGTGGGTGGGGAATGAGGGCGGAGGGTGGGGTGGGAACTGGGAGGAGGGGAGTTATGGGGGGGAAAAAAAAGGAACAAATGTAATAATCTGAACAATAAAGATTTAATTAAAAAAAATAAATAAATAAAAGAGTTCCCAATGGCCAAAGTTGAGACAAATTGAGCAATAAAATTAATAAATTAGTATTGGATTACAAACTTAATGTATAAAATAAATATGCACGAGTCTCTATGAATATAAATAATGATTTAACAACTATATAAATCAAGAGATGAGACAAATATTCCATGAAGAAGAATTCCAAGTAATTTATATAGATACTCCACCCTCAATGAGGCAATGCTTAACTTCCACTCAGTTAGCATGAACTGTGCATAGTAACTTCCTTCGAAAAGTGCACAGGGGAAAGGAGAGAAGACTTTACATGGAGAAATCTGACAAACACTGCTTCAGCCAGGTAATCAAGATTAACACCAACAATGATAAGTCATGTTGATAGTACGTACCTGTGATGGGACACAATGAAATGGCACGTGGCTTCTGTGACATTCCCAAGAACGCACAACCCCAGCGTAACAATGAGAAAAACGTAAGACAAATCCCAATTGAGAGATGTCAAACAAAATACTGGATTAGCAGTCCTCAAAGAGTTCAAGGTCATTAAAAAAAAAATTCTGCCCTGACTGGTTTGGCTCAGTTACTATGCATAGAGCATTGGCCTGTGGACTGAAGGGTCCCAGGTTTGATTCTGGTCACGGGCACCAAAAATAAAAAAAATAAAAAAATAAAAAATCCTGAGAAGCTGTCAAGCCAAGGTAATCTGAAGAGTCAAGGCTATAGATTTTTCTTTCTCTTACAAACAAAGCCACATGTATCCGTCAGAACCCTGGCAGATAACACTCTCCAATTTGAGAGTTTCATAAAGGGACTGTTTCAAAGGCCTGAGTCAGTGGTTCTCAACCTGTGGGTCGCGACTCCTTTGGCGGTCAAACGACCCTTTCACAGGGGTCGCCTAAGACCATCCTGCATATCAGATATTTACATTATGATTCATAACAGTAGCAACATTACAGTTATGAAGTAGCAACGAAAATAATTTTATGGTTGGGTCACAACGTGAGGAACTGTATTTAAAGGGCCAGAAGGTTGAGAACCACTGGCCTGAGTGGAATGTGAGTGACCTCAAGAGATAGCCATTTCCCAGGGACGTAGAGTGGGGAGACTCTGCTCCTCCCTAGGCCTGAAGGGTCAGAGGGACAGAGCCACGTGGAGAGGGCAGTCTGAGAGGAGTTGTGGTCTTCAGTCAGAGGACCCCCCCACCCCCCCGCCCGCCCGCCAGCGCCCGCCCCCTCCGCCACCGCCCCCCACCCCCAACTCAGCAGGAAAGGAGAAAGGGGAATAAATAGCTCTGAATCACACTCTTCCCTCCCTCTGATTTCCAACCGAGGCCTCCTTTGGCAGAACCTAACTGAAAGTCAAATGCAAGGGAGATCAACCTCCTGGACACAGAGGAGACTGGAGAAGGCTGGAGAGTGGGTTTATAAGGGTAAATGAAAATATCCAGCACCCATATAGTTTTAATCACTTTTCAAGAGCATCCACACAACAGATTGGTTTTATGAGATAAAGGGTCCCCTGGACCCTAGTTCTGTGATCTTGGGGAAGTGACTACTATAAGCCTCATTCTCCTCATCTGTAAAATGAAGGGTTTAGACTAGAAAGTCTCTGAGATCCCTTTCCGCCCTGATGCCCATGATTCTGGAAGCAAACTAAATGCCTCACCAGGCTACAGCATACGTGCCTAGAGTCCTGACAGCTGTTTATTTTCTAAAGTATATGCAGGCCTCTTTTTTCCATGACGTATCTCTGCATCTGTGCGAGGCTGTGCAGTGCATGTTGGTTACTGAGCCACTCCAAAGAAAGGAGCAGGCTTTGCTCACTCACATATGCAGACATGTCACAGGCCTGCTGCGAGAGGAAACCCGAGACTGAGAAACCAGACTAGGCTCTGGACAACCAACTGCAAGAGGCAAGGAGGCAGGCAGAAGAGCAAGCCACTCACCAGCGGCCGGGCCAGCAGTCAGCGGGCATGCCTGTTGTTCCTGAAGAACACTTGAGGGGGCCTCTGCAGCTGGCAGCAGCTGCTGCAGCCCTCGGGTTGGCCCGGCAACTCGACTGGCAGGCCCAGCAAAGGGTCGGCTGCCAGCAACCACGCAGATGGTAATAATTAGCCAGAAAGTCAAACTATGGAAAGTTCCAAGCGTCCAAGAGAGCCTCACATTGAACAATGAACATGTATACAAGCCTTCCCCGGCTGCCTTGGGACATTTTGTTCTGTTTTGTGTCTGCCTTCTCAGCTACTGTCTGCTTCAGTCTCTTCAAACCTCCTGTTTTGAAAATAGAGGGTGAGGCTAGGAAGGGAATATTCCTATTACCTCTTCAGGAATGAAAATGCAGAAGGTGTAAGCCCACCACTCCCAACCCCACATATCTTGGGTGGCCTGGGATACACAACAGATTTCCTCCCTTTCCCTAACTCCACCCCTAGTCATTAAGCTAAGACTCTCCATAACTACCGATGGGCCCCACATGAGTGCTGGTTCATAGTGTGATTGGGGTGTCTAGAAGGACCCATATTCCAAAATCCTTAAAAACCTTCCCCAAAACATTGGATAGATATAGCAAGAAAATGAAACCAGACCACCTTCTTACACCAATACAAGAATAAATTCAAAATGGATTAAAGATTTAAATGTAAGACTTGAAACCATAAAACTCCTAAAAGAAAACATAAGTAGTAAAATCTCTGACATTTCTCTTAGCAGTATTTTTCTGATATATCTCCTTGGGCAAGGGAAACAAAAGAAAAAATAAACAAATGGGACTATATCAAACTAAAAAGTTTTTGCATAGCAAAGGAAACCATCAACAAAATGAAAGACAACCTACTGAATAGGAGAAGATATTTGCCAATGATATATCTTATAAGGGATAAATATCCAAAATTATAAATAACTTATAAAATTCAACATAAAAACAAAAAATCCAATTAAAAAATGGGCTGAGGATCTGAAAAGACACTTCTCTAAAGAGGACTTACAAATGCCAATAGACATATGAAAAGATGTTCAATATCACTAATCACCAGAGAAATGCAAATTAAAACCACAATGAGATATCACCTCACACCTGTAAGAATGGGACTATCAATAAATCAACAAACAACAAGTGTTGGCAAGGATGTGGAGAAAAGGGAACCCTAGTGCACTGTTGGTAGGAATGCAGATTGGTACAGCCACTGTGGAAAACAGTATGGAGTTACCTCAAAAAATTAAAAATGGAACTGCCTTATGACCCAGTGATTCAACTTTTGGGTCTTTATCCAAAAAAAATCCAAAACACTAATTTCAAAGAATATATGCACCCCTATGTCCATTACAGCAGTATTTACAATAGCCAACATGTGGAAGCAATGAAGTACTTGTCATAGACAAGTAAATAAAGAAGTTGTGGTACATATATACAATGGAATATTACTCAACCATAAAAATAGAGTGAAATCTTTTCATTTGTGACAGCATGTACTTGTATGAACTAGAGAGGGCATTATGCTAAGTGAAATAAATCAGTTAGAAAAAAGATAAGTACCATATGTTCTCACATATATGTGGAATATAAAGAAAAAATAAACAAACAAAATAGAAGTTGACTCACAGATACAGAGAACAGACTGATGGTTGCCAGAGGGGTGGGTGTTTGGGAGGCTGGTGAAGAAAGTGAAGGGATTGAGAAGTACAGATTGGTAGTTACAGAATAGTCATGGGGGTGTGAAGTACAGCATAGGAAATATAGTCAATAATCCTATCTAATAAAAGAGAAACATGGTAATTAGCCATAACTTCGCTACCCTTCCCATTGGCTAATCAGGGAGATATGCAAATTAACTGCCAACCAAGATGGCGGCCAGCAGCCAGGCAGCTGAAGCGAACATGAACATGAGGCTTGCTTACTCCAGTGATGGAGGAAGTCAACGTTCCCCACCTGCCGCAGCTCAGCTCTGAGCTCCGGATGAAACAATGTTGCAATTATAGAACCTAAACAAACCCCAGAAACCTGCTTTCAGCCAGCGCAGCCTCAGAGCTTAGAGCGGCCAGTGATGGCAACAGAGTTTCAATTATAGAATCTAAACAAACCCAGGTACCTGCTTTCAGCCAGCAATGCCCTCAGAGCTGGAGCCTGCTCTCAGCTCCAGCGACAGCTATAGAAGGTAAATTAATCCCAGAATAAAAAAAAAAAAAGAAAAAAGGAGAGGCTGGGAGCTTCAGTCGCCCACCAGCCTGAAAACAGCCCTCAGACCCTCACCCAGACTGGCCAGGCACCCCAGTGGGGACCCCCACCCTGAAGGGGGTGTAACCAGCTGCAAACAGACATCATCCCCTCATCCAGGCTGGCCAGGCACCCAAGCGGGACCCCCACCCTGAAGGGGATGTGACCAGCTGCAAACAGCCATCCTCCCCTCATCCAGGCTGGCCAGGCACCCAAGCAGGACCCTCACCCTGATCTGGGACACCCTTCAGGGCAAACCAGCCGGCCCCCACCCGTGCACCAGGCCTCTATTCTATATAATAAACGGGTAATATGCAAACTGACCCTAACAGCAGAAGGACTGGGAATGACTGGTCACTATGACACACACTGACCACCAGGGGGCAGACGCTCAATGCAGAAGCTGCCCTCTGGTGGTCAGGGTGCTCTCACATGGGAGGAGCTCTGCTCAGCCACAAGCCAGGCTGATGGCTGCCAGTACAGCGGTGGTGGTGGGAGCCTCTCCTGCCTCCTCAGCAGCGCTAAGGATGTCCGACTGCAGTTTAGGCCTGCTCCCTGCTGGCAAGTGGACATCCCCCGAGTGCTGCCAGGCTGCCAGAGGGATGTCCGATTGCCATCTTAGGCCTAATCCCCTGGGGAGCGGGCCTAAGCCAGCAGGTGGTCATCCCCTGAGGGGTCCCAGACTGCGAGAGGGCACAGGCCGGGCTGAGGAACCCCCCCATCCCCCCCGAGTGCACAAATTTTTGTGCACCGGGCCTCTAGTCCTATATAATAAAAGCCTAATAGGCAAATTGTCCCCTCAACTGGAAGTTCGACCCAGGAGTTCGACTGCTTGCTATGATGTGCACTGACCACCAGGGGTCAGCGCAGAACATGGTGGACATCGGCAATGTGGCGCTGGCAGCAGTGGAGGCACTGCCAGCCTGATGGGCCCCAAAAGCGAGACCATGGCGGGATGGTGGAGCAGGTGAGCGGGTGGCGCCAGGCCAAGGTGGATGTGAGCAGGGCCCAATTGCCCCACCAATCACCCCACAGACAGTGACCAGCGGTGGTGGGGGGAGGGGGGCGCATGCTCGGTGGCAAGGCCACCACCTGGCTCCCAGGCGCCAAGGGAGTCAGGCGGGGCCCCGATGACTCAAGTGGGGGGGCGTGCATGGGGGCCTGGGGGCTCAGGTGCTGCCCAGGGCACAGAGGTCAGTTGGGACCTCCCTTCCATGCTAGACGCTCACACTTTGATTGCCAGCTAGGCCTAGGGACCACACCGGTGCATGAATTTTGCTATGACACTCACTGACCACCAGGGGGCAGTCAACTTGGACGGCCGAAAAGAGAAACAGGCGATTGAGTCTATAAAAGATCACAAGCAGGTGGGGCCGAACTGCAGTTCCCACTGGGAGGCCGGGCCATTGGCCCAAATTCTGCTGCTCCCCAGGCATGGTGTCCCCCTCACCCCCATAAACCCCTCCAACCGTGTCCTCCCTGGGCAGCAGGGACAGAGGGATGGAGGGAGGGAAAGAAGAGACCAGGAACTCTGTCCCTAGCACCCACCTCCTCCTATTAGACCAGAGCCACCCCAGGCCTTGTAGGATAGCATTCGAAGTGGGCGGCCTCGCTGCACAGCTACCGCGATTCCCCAGTCTGCCCCAGGTTCCCCTCGGGCACTCACCCCACTTCTCCTAGCCCCAGTCTCTGCTGTAGGGACCCCCTTCTCCATAGCTGGGTGTGGCAGACCACGAGATGCTAGGGTCGGCGGTTGAAGATGGGGTCAAACACTCAGCTGGCGGGGATGAACAGGCGGGGATGAGCAGAGCAGCTCCTCCCCGGCTGCCTGCCACTTGGCCCACTACTACATCCCTGGGGGATTTGGATGCTGGTTTCAGCCCACGGAGGGACCCCACTGGTGCACGAATCCGTGCACTGGGCCTCTAGTAGTATAATAACTATGTATGGTGCAGTTGGGCACTGGAAATATCAAGGGGAGCACTTTGTAAAGAATATGATTGTCTAACCACTATGCAGTACACCTGAAACTAATAAAAAATAATATTGACTGTAAACTTTAATAGAAAAATAAACTTTAGGTAAAAAGAACAAACAAACAAAACATCCCCAAACGGCTGATTCCTAAATTCTATTGTCATCTTGCTTCCAGAAAGAAAAATTGAATCCTGTTGTAAACACACCCACACTTGGGACATGAGTGCTTTAAGGTTGTTGAGGGAATTAGGGTCCTAAAGGCCTTACTGCATACAGCTGAGGAAGGAAGGGGAGTGTAGGTGTGAGAGGCTGAGGAGTGGATGGTAAAGGGCCAGTGGAAACAGAAGAGGACAAAGACAGTGCTCTGAGCATGAGGAAGGACATCACATACTTCAATGGCTCCTGAGCTGTCCCAGCTGAGTTGGTGCTCTAAATGTTTTAAAATTTAAAAAAAGCAACTTCTCTATCAAGTAACAGGAAAAACTTCCAATCTGGACTGCAGGCCCTCAGCAAGGAGTTTATCTTTCTAGCTTTGGAGAGTTTAACAACTGTGGTGTGTGATGAGGGCTACCTAGGGCAGTGATGGCGAACCTATGACACGCGTGTCAGAGGTGACACGCGAACTCATTGTTTTGGTTGATTTTTCTTTGTTAAAGGGCATTTAAATATATAAAATAAATATCAAAAATATAAATCTTTGTTTTACCATGGTTGAAAATATCAAAAAATTTCTAGATGTGACATGGCACCAGAGTTAAGTCAGGGTTTTTCCAAATGCTGGCACGCTGAGCTCAAAAGGTTCGCCTTCACTGACCTAGGGAGTCTCCTTACTCCAATATGCTTCTCTTCTTCGCGGTCACGGAGAAATCAAAGTCTCCCACTAGAGCTGTACCTGCATATTGTTTCATTTATTAATTAATGGTTTGCTAAAAGTCAAGCGGAGGCTTTGGTGAACAACAATTAGGATTAATTTTAGATATGGGCTCCTGGGGGATTACGGGCACAGCAGGGCTCAGTGAGAGGCCACTGCTGGGACCCTCTGTGTTGTTAGGGAGTGACCAGATCCATTAAGAAAAGGAGAGAGGCCGCCACTGCGGAAAGCAGTATGGAGTTACCTCAAAAAATTAAAAATGGAACTGCCTTATGGCCCAGCAATTCCACTTCTGGGAATTTATCTGAAGAAACTGGAAACACTAATTCAAAAGAATATAGGCACCCCTATGTTCATTGCAGTGTTATTTGCAACAGCCAAGATTTGGCAGCAGTCCAAGTGTCCATCAGTAGATGAGTGGATAAAAGAGCTGTGGTATATTGGAATACTACACAGCTGTAAAAAAGGAAGGGAACCTCACTCTTTGCAATAGCATGGATGAACCTGGAGAGTTTTATGCTAAGTGAAACAAGCCAGTCAGAGAAAGACAAGTGCCATATGATTGCACTCACATGTGGAATCTAATGAACAAAATGAACTAACAAGCAAAATAGAGGCAGAGGCATAGATAGAGAGCAGGCTGAGAGCTGTGTGGGGGAGTACTCGGTGGGCGGTTGGAGGGATTGAACAAAACAGAGAAAAACTCATGGACACAGACAACAGGGTAGTGACTGTCCGTGGAAGGAGGTGAGAGAGGTAAAGGAGGGTGTAGGGAAATAAATGGTGATGGAAGGAGACTTGATTTGGGGTGGTGAACACACAGTACAGTGTAGAGATGATATGTTAAAGAATTGTGCACCGGAAACCTGTGTAACTTTGTTAACCAGTTTCACGCCAATAAATTCAATAAAAAGGAGAAAATAAATAAAAAAGAAAAGGAGAGCGGAATCCTGGAGATGGGGGCCTCGGGGAGTGCACCAGGAAGGGTTAAGAAGACAACCTGCCGGAACCGGTTTGGCTCAGTGGATAGAGCGTCGGCCTGCGGACTGAAAGGTCCCAGGTTCGATTCCGGTCAAGGGCATGTGCCTGGGTTGCGGGCACATCCCCAGTGGGAGATGTGCAGGAGGCAGCTGATCGATGTTTCTCTCTCATCGACGTTTCTAACTCTCTATCTCTCTCCCTTCCTCTCTGTAAAAAATCAATAAAATACATTTAAAAAAAAAAAAAGACAACCTGCTTCACAGGTTCGCCCACACCTGGCTATGCTGAAGGTCTGCTTACACAGGTACAGTGGCCTCCCCTGTCACGTGCCCTTTCCACCTGCTGACCCCTGCTCTTCAAAACGGCTAAGAGTGTCACACTTAGACCAGTGGTTCTCAACCTCGGCTGCACATTAGAATCACCTGGGAATCTTTTTAAAATCCTGATTTCTGGGCCTCATCCTCCGGAGATTCTGTTTCTTTGTCACTAATGTTGTGGCCCCACCCCATAACAAAGAAACAGAATTCCGGAGGATGAGGCCCAGAAATCAGGATTTTTAAAAGTTTCCCAGGTGATTCTAATGTGCAGCCAAGGTTGAGAACCACTGACTTAGACCTTGTGCTGTAAGAGTTATGGCCCTCTCCATCCACTTCCAAATACAGCGCCCTTCAAAAAAACAGAAATGACTTCTATTAGGGAGGGTTCAATGGACTAGAGCCATCATGTGAGATTTAGGCACCCATACCCAAACCAGACTGTCCTGAGTTAAAATCCCAATGCTAGCACTTACCAGCTGTGTGTGTCCATGCATGTTCTTTCCTTCTGTTCACCCTTCTATCATCATTTGTAAACTGGGGGGTAATAATAGCTCTCACCTGATAGGTGGTCATGAGGATTAAACAAATGAGGTAACGCACATGAAGCACTTAGCACAAGGCATGGCTCATAGTAAGTGCTCACTAAATGGCAGTTGTTAATTTACTTCTTGCCTACTTTTACTTCCTGGGAAAGGTTGGCCAACGCATGCACCCTACTTTCAAAATCACTGCAAATTTAATCTGGACTTAAGCTATGCTCACGTATTTGTTCTTTGATAAAGCCACAGCATTCTTCTGTAAGTCACGCTTTCCTTACTGTTTTTCTTTTTTAAAATCAGCTATATTTAGCTCTTAACCTTTATATCTCAGCTTGAAATCCTAAAGTCATCCTTCCAAAAATACAAGTGATTCAGCCAATGTCATTTAGTCATTGAGAAAAACAAAGCAATTTTTTTGAAATAACAATAGGTCTAATGGTTGATACTAATTTCCATAATGGCAAGGATAAATAAATTACATTTCATTTAATCAAAGATCCAATTTGGCGAGGCCAACCCTAAAGATGTGTCGTTTCAATTCTGCCTCTTTAATCCCTGGCAGAACATCTAAGCTCTTTCACGTGGGTCCTAAGTTATCTCCCAGGGACCTGGGTCCTTCCTGGCTGGGGTCCAAGCACAATCTTTTCATCCTCAGTTCGAATGATTAGGGCCCATTTTATAGTCTCAAACATCAGTTACTTCTTATGTCCAGACTGCACCCAGCTACCTTACCTAAATTAATCTCACAACCTCTTTTACACATAATAACATATTTACTGAGTGCTTACTTTGTGCCAGACACAGTTCTAAATGCTTTATGTGGACTAAGGTATCATATTATCTTTGTGAAATAGGCACTGTTATTTTCATCCCTCTACATTAGGATATCATTATTTTGATAATTTCCCTAAGATGACCTAGCTAATATGTGGAGGAGCTGGGATTTGAACCTGGGAGTCTGGCTTCAGAGATGGCTCTTTCTCACTAAACCCCACAACCTCTCAGAGGAGAGGTCAAGTTTATCAGAGATGGACAAGAATCCTGAGTCCACTCTTTCACAGAGGTACCCTCCCTCCCAGGGAACTTCTTGCCCTTGCTCTGTCACTGTTCTTCTCAGCCTATTCTCAGGGGCATCCGTTGCCAAAAATATGAAAGAACTATATTCACAGTATTCCTCTTACCTCTGTCAAAGAGGGCTACAAAAATATTCAAGGCAGTTTGCTCAGACTCAGGGGCTATCGCTTCAATCCCACCTTCACCACCACTAACTGGCTGTGTGACCTGGAGCAAGTCGCTTAGTGTCTCTGCCTTTAGCTTCCTCATCAGCAGAGGGGACATCATGCTGAAGGCTGCCTTTTAGGGCTTTTGTGGGGAGGGCATGAGTTAATCTGTGTAATGTGCCCAGCACAATGGCTCAATAAGGAAGCTGTTATCATTAAGGAAGATCTACACTAGCTATTACGATAATTGATCAGGCAGCTCATAACTATGAGCAGAAGTGAGGAGGGCACATTCAGAAAAAACTCAGAGAGAGGCCAGGTTGTAATCTCAGCCATCTGGGGCCCTGCCCCGTGTCTGCCCCTGCACGTGAGGACGGGCTGCCCGAGAGGGAAGCTCGCTCTCACCTCCCGAGCCTGCAGGCACATACCTCCCCAGGGCAGGAGATGATCATTAAGTAGGAGGCAGATGGGGAGGCCCCAGTGAAAGTCTAGACAGGACAAGCTAGAATCCCTCTGAAAATCCACTCAGTCCCACAATCAGTCATTTCAGCTGAGACAAAACATTCCTTGTTCCAGGCCAGCAGTTGAAAAATTTTCAAAACTTTCTTTCAAATGGCACCCCGCCATGTAAGTCAGTTAGAGAGGTAGCTGCTTTGCTGGAAGTGGGAAGAGGCGGCTCCTGGAGCACCTACAGGCTCCCGGTTGAACTCCTCCCCAAAGGGGAGCCTGTGTCCCTTCTGAAGAGCAATGTCCTTAGACGGAGGCTTAAGAAACATTTTCTAAGAGAAACAAATGTACATAAAACACGAAGCCTGTCCTTAGGGAGCTTAGACTCTAGTAAGCTGTCAGCTACAGTCTTGCACTGGCTGGCAACTGAACCCCAATGTCCCTGATGGAAGGTACAAACCTAACAGGGCCCCATTGCTACATTCTGCAGAACTTGAGCCTTTCAGTTGCCAGGGATTCCTCCACATTCACATAGCACACTCTCGGGTCGGGGGGGAGGTAGGGGGGAGGAAATGTGTTTGCATTGTTCACCTGCTTCAGAAAAATAATCTTTTACAGTTAACTTACCTTTCACAACACCTTGTGAGGTGGGGTTATGACTATCCCATTTCACAGATGAGGAAACTGAGGCTGACGACATTGAACTTGTCCAAAGTCACCTAGCTAGACAATGCTGGAACCAAGATTTAAAGCCCAGTGTTCCTGGTCTCAGAGCATGGTGGCATGGACTCCAGACTGGAGCTACCTCAGTTCAGATCCCTCCTCTGCCACTTGCCAGTTGTGTCTCTTGCCTCGGTTTCCTCATCTGTAAAGTGGGGATGATGATGATGATACCGACCACCCTTGGAATGATGCCGGGCACACAGCAAGTGCTCAGCAAGAGTTAGTGGCTGTCTTGGGATCACCAACTAATCGGTTATAACTGGATTTGTTCATTTCATTCTGCCATTAGCTAGGCTGTTAGAGGACAGTGCACAGCAGCATGTGGCGAAGGAGAAAAATGTGTGGTTCAGAGAAGCCAGTGCCGTGGGAGTGCCCAGAAAGGGCATTTGAAATGTCTCATTTATGGCCGCTCCATCAATTTTCGAGTACTCCTCACCAGAAGCCATGCTGAGCCCTTCCAGTCAGTCCAATGGCAGCACATGTGTTGCCACAGCTAGCCTTTCAGCGACGACAGCTGGGAGCATGTCCCCAAGGAAGCCGAGGGCCACATACGGCTGTCCGGGTAGATCAGTTAGCTCTGCCGCAGACACTGCCCCTGGGCTCTGCCCAGAAACGTGCAGCACGATGCTCAACGTGCCACATCTCCATGTCCATGTCCCGAGGGACAAGTCAAGGGGTGTCCCCATCCACGATGGTGGGTGGGAGAGGGAAGGAGAGAGCAGTGGGGAGTGAGAAGAGCACGGTCCAGGTCCTGGGAAACAGCTGGGCCCCAGTTCATCAGGGCGAAAGTGCCTTTTCCCAGCCTTTCCATTCCGGTCATTTCTCTCTGAATCTATTCAGAGCTGGAGGTATTTGTAAATGCTCCTTGGCATTCCAGGGACTCAAAAAAAAAAGTAAAGTAAAAAAAGAAAAGAAGAGAAAATAAAGAAAGGAAGGAAGGAAGGAAGGAAGGAAGGAGGAAGGGAATTCCCAGAATTCTGCCATAACACTTTTCACATCAGAACCCAAACAAAACGTGTGCTCCCAGGGACCCAGGCATTAAAGTTAAATTTGGAAAGAGAGTGGGAAAAGAAACGCCTGACCTTATTCTCTGTCTGAGTCCACCCACCCACGACACACACCCATCCGCGAAAATGCCCTCGCCCGAGGCTTAAAGGACAAGCGCCTCGTTTTGCGCAATAAACGTCAAAGGATCGCAAGAATGTCCAGCCCCTGGTTCCTACCTCTTCGGCCTTGGTCCCAGGGTCGTTTCTCTCTGGTTTCGCACCACCTGCTACAGATCCATCATCTCTCCTTGGAAGGCCGAGCCGCTGGTCAGGGAGGGGTTCCGCGGAAGGAAGGGGAGGGCAGGGCTGAGATCACGGACGTGCGGAGGGGATGGTCTCTGAACCAAGCACTTGGTTTCGGGGAAAAGGATGTTTTGTCATTTTTGGCTTGAATTTCCAGAGGCTGAACAGGAAATGTCCACTGGGGTCCCAAGAGAGAAACCGGCCGTGGTGTGCCTGCCGAGGGGGGCGAGCCCTCGCCCAGGGCCCGTCTGGAATTTAAAATGGAAAGCTCCGTCGGAATCCTGCTGCCTTTCCCCCCTTACTCTTCCCTCCAGCCCCTTTTATTCCTTAGTGGAATGTCAGTTTCGTTCCTGACATGCTGGAAAAATTTTCCTCTGCCGAAGCTTGGCTCAGGAACACGCTCTCTTGTGAGAGAATTTCTCCTGTTACACAGTTCAGCTTTTTTTTTTTTTTTTTTTTTTTTTTTTTTTTTTTTTTTTGAGAGAGAGAGCTATTTGTTTTGCCAACTCTTGTACTAAGGACATTTTTGATGGATTTCCACCCCTTCCCCCATGAACCTCTGAATTCCAAGAAATATACATGCCCACGTCCCTCTTGACTGTTTTCCCCCTTCTAACAACAACAACAAAAACAACAATAATAACAACTGGTCAAATGATCGCAGTGAAAATGTTCTTAAACTGTGGGCTCAGGTCAACCTCCTGATGTTCCCATCTGGGCCCACAGTGCAGTGTGTGTGGTGTGTGTGTATGGTGTGTGTGTGGTGTGTGTGTGGTGTGTGGTGTGTGGTGTGTGGTGTGTGGTGTGTGGTGTGTGGTGTGTGGTGTGTGGTGTGTGGTAGGAAGGGTAACGATTCTCTTCAAGGCCCTCTCTAAGTTCTAGGTCTTTCTATGATGGTAACAGAGGAATTAACTACATTTCCCAAATGGGGTGCCGTTCCAAGTTACAAACTCTGCCTCCTTGGCCCCCCAGGAATGGGGCTGGAAGACTTGTGGCTGTGATTCTTGGAGGTGCCGGAGTGGAGGTGCATGAAGGTGAGAGGCCATCTTACGATTCAGTTGTTGGTTGATGCCTGGAGAGGGGCATGTCTGTGAATTGTCAAATGCCACCACAGATTGGGGACCTTGAGGGGACTTGTTGGCCCTTGCAACAAAACTGGGCAGTTCTCACAGGGCTAATTAGAGATTTGTTCATAAACAGGAAATGACATTGTCTCCTCTGCTCTATTTATTTAAAAAAGTGAATAATAAAGAAATTAATAGTGTAAACAAGATTATAAGAAAAAAAATTTTTTTTTGCCCATTTGTCAGATTAGAAAGCTTCCAGTGTTTTAGAAGTACCCTGAATTTAAAAAATTACACTGCTTACATAATAGGCTGAGGCTGGTAATTTTTAGACTGTTGATTTGATGTACTGGTTACATATTATTTTTTATCCCAGTCAGGAAAGTAAGACTGACCTAGGTGATGTTTTCTGTTCTAGCCTGAATTTTGTACCTGAACTTGAAAGTAATTGAAATGCATTAATATTTTGAGGTTAGAGATTCTGTCATTTTAAACTCGTTTTAGTGTGGAAATAATCCTATTACACAACATTTAACCCACCATTAAAAGGATTCAACTAGATGCCTATTTTTAAACATATTTAAACATAACAGTAAAATAAACATATAATTCCCTCACTCGGTTTTGTCTCCAGATGGTTTCAAGAATCACACTCCGAAAAGAGGTAGGCAGATTGGGTCTATTTGATATCTAAAAATAGACAACACATGTTTTTACAAGATCGGTCGAGCCCCCAACTGAGGGCAAAAATCACAGACTTGAGGAGTGCGCAGCTCACCACAAGCTTGTGGGGCTGTCGCCAGGCAGAACTGGGGAGGTGGCACTTCCAGTTCTCATCGTCAGAGCACGATTCACTAGCTTAGTCACCTCCTTTTACTTGTTAAACTAGCTGCTTTGGTATCCTGAATGTAGACACAAGCGTAATGATCTCATATTGGGCAGCAAAAGACAGAGCTGAAGGTGAGAGGAAAACCCAGTCTTTTAAAGGAGAAAGCTAGGCAGGGTTTCACAGAAGGACAAAGCTTGGATTGGTTTGTGGGTGAAGGGCCATAATGAATTTACCTACAAAACATTGATTGAGTACCTACTGTGCGTGCCAGGTCTGTTAGCGTCCTCCTCAGATGAAAACAATTTTAATACAACAACCCTAAGAGGTATTGTTGCTGTCATTATTCAGACGTGGAGCTGGGGTTCTGAGAAGTCCGCATTGCAATTTTACCTGTCAGTGTTAAAATTGTTCATGATTTCAGTTTGTTTTTTTTAAAGAGCCATTTTATTCACACTGCCTGTCTAGTCTCCCAGCTCCTTACCAAGTTTCACGTTAGAATTGCAAATATCTTCCACTCATTCATTCTAGTCAATCAACATTGACTGAGCATCCATGTGCATAGTCCTGGGACAGGAGATGAATGCTTCAATCTCTGTCCTGGGGGTGCTTTTAATCTAGTGGGGGGAGGAAATAAACACACCTATATCATTCAATGCAGAAACTCCACCCCTGGATATATACCCAAGAGAACTGAAAACTTATGTCCACACAAAAACCTATACACCAGTGGTTCTCAACCTTGGCTGCACATTAGAATCACCTGGGAATCTTTTTAAAATCCTGATTTCTGGTCCTCATCCTCCGGAGATTCTGTTTCTTTGTTACTAATGTTGTGGCCCCACCCCATAACAAAGAAACAGAATCTCCTGAGGATGAGGCCCATAAATCAGGATTTTAAAAAGATTCCCAGGTGATTCTAATGTGCAGCCAAGGTTGAGAACCACTGCTATACATGAATGCTCACAGTAGCATTATGCATAACAGCTGCTGTGGAAACAACTCAAATATCTACCAGCTGATGAAAGGATAAGCAAATGAGATATAGCCACATAATAGAATATTATTCATCCATAAAAGGAAATGAACTACAGGCCTGGCTGGCGTGGCTCAGTGCTTGAGCATCGACCTATAAACCAGGAGGTCATGGTTCGATTACCGGTCGAGCCATATGCTTGGGTTGCAAGCTCGATCCCTGGTGTGTGGTGTGCAGGAGGCTGCTGATCAATGATTCTCTCTCATCATTGATGTTTCTATCTCTCTCTCTCCCTTCCTCTCTAAAATCAATAAAAATATATTTTTTAAAAGAAAAAAGAAATTAAGTACAGATATATGCTACAACATGGATAAACCTTGAATACATTATACTAAATAAAAGAAGCCAGTTCACAAAACACCACATTTTATATAATAAAAGCCTAATATGCAATTCAACCAAAGGGCAGAATGACACACACTGACCACCAGGGGGCAGATGCTCAACGCAGGAGCTGCCCCCAGCCTGCAGGCGGGTGTCAGCGGGGGCAGGGGAGGACAACCACCCCACTGGTGGCCCCACAGATTGGCCCTGATCGTCAGCCAGGCCTAGGGACCCTACCTGTGCACAAATGTCGTGCACCAGGCCTCTAGCATTATGTAATTTTATTTACATGAAATGTCTACAACAGACAAATCCACAGAGACAAAGAGTAGATTAGTGGCTGCCAGGGGCTGGGGTGATGGTCTGTCAGTAGCAGAAACTTGAGGGTTGATAGTGAAAGCAATATGGGGTTTCTTTGGGAGATGATGAAAATGTTCTAGAATTGATTGTGGCAATGGGTGCACAACTTTGTGAATATACTAAAAACCACTGAATTGTCTACTCTAAAAGGTATGTAAATTTTACCCAAATAAAACTATCACAAAACAAAATAACCTGAAAAAAATAACTATACCTGTTTATTTTGTAACCCACCCCAACTTCTAAAGTGCCATATTCCATGTGTAATTTCTTATTTCCTTGACTAATTCATTTTGGGGCTTTATTTTGAGAAATTCAAGACATTGCCTGAGCAAAGAAAAGATGATGTGGAAAATTAAAGGAAAGAATCACTCATAGGAACAAATTATTCTGCATGCTGGGATTCTTTGACAATCTTCCGTCTTTAGTGAAACAACTATCCCCAAGCTCTTTCCTGCCCTCTACCAAAATTCATATCCACAGGACTTTAAAAGTGTAATTACACTGAGATTTAGGAGTCTGGCAATGACTTCTATGTGAATATCATTAATGAACAAACTTTTTAGTGTCTTAAGCTAATGAAATACATTTACTCTAATCTTTCGTCTCTCAGAAGTGACCAAATCCCCTTTATATTCTAAGTATCCTAAAGGTGCCGGAGCTGGGAGTCTACGGAGGAAGCAAGCAAAGAAACAAATGCCGTAGGCAGCTCCAAATACTATAATGGAAAACACAGGTACCAGAAGGGCCCAGCGAGGGCAAGAAGTGGGGAACAGCTGGTATGGCAGGTGGCAGGTGTGGTAACAAGGCGGTACCGAGAATGGTGAAGCTGGACCTTTCACTCTAGAGTTTCTGGCAAGTAGAAGTTTTTGTTGTTGTTGTTGTTTTTAAGGATGGGCTATGTATGGGTAATTTAGAAGCAGCTTTCTGGCACCCAAAACACAACTCGACAGTTACCTGTTACCGAAGGGGAAGACAATCCCGCCGCCCTTCTTAAGAATCCATTATGGGGCAAACTTCAGTTCTCTGTGTGGGCCAGGCGTCATTCCGCGTGTACCCAGTAGATGGAGGCATTGCTGTTCCAGAAAGAAAATTCTTTCAAAACTTGGTCTTGCATATCGTTCAAGGCAGCTGAGCACCAGAATCGGCTGCCATTTGCTCCCTTTGGCCCTGGGCCGCAGGCCAGACAGCAGCCCGGGAGTATGCAGTGGAGAGAGCATGGGCTGTGGAACTGGCTGCAGCTGTGTCGGAATCCCGACTCTTTGCCTTTGTGGAGTGACCTTGAGCACCTTATCTTGGTTCTCTGAACCTAGGTTGCCTCATCCAAAAAGTGAGGGTTTCACAGGTCCACGGTGTCATTCAGATCCACCACCAAACCCCCACATTCTGAACACCAGAAGCATTTCCTAACTCACTCGGCAGCAAGGTGCGATGTATCTTCCCACATGGTGTGAATATTCTTACGTTTCAGTAAGAAAAGGGATTATGTGCTTCCTTGCAAGGTGCTCCCCCACTCACTGAGGTTTGATTGAATAAAACATGTTATGCAGTATTACCTTCCCAAAATCTGAGTGCGGGGGTGGGAGGATCAGAATCCTGAGGGGTTTGGGGTAAGAGATATTGGACCTGCCATACTGACAGCAAGGGTGTGGTTAGGATGGAAGGAGGTGACTTGTCTAAAGCTCTCAAGGGACCTTTTCTCTCCCACCGGAGCCATCAGATTGGGGGTCTGGAATACACGAGAAAGCCGAGGAGGAATAAAAGGCAAAGAATTCCTCTTGTTGCCTTCATGTCATTCATTCAGACAACGGAGATATATTAAGTACCCGCTGTTGCCGGCAGCGGGAACAGCACCAGGTGTCCAACTGGACCTGGGTTTGGCAACATCAGTAGTTGAGTTCTGGCTAGGAAAGAGTGCAGGGCCAAGACTCCGACCATAAGAGACCACTAGTTATAAAACCACAGAGGTAGGAGAAGGAATTTGTGGAAGAAATGGGCTGAGGAAACAAGTTATAGAGGTAAAGGGAGGGCCCTAGGAGCTTGGGAGTGAGGAAGGTAATGGCCCTGCACCTGGGGGTTGGGAGGGAAAAGGGAAAGGCGAGGAGGACATGTTCCCAGGAGGGAGAGTCCACTGGGTCCTCCTTCCTGAGGGTTTAAGGGCGGAGATTTTAGGGGAGGTTCCAGGGGAAGATCCCAACAGAATAGTCACCAGTCTTCCACGTGTGCCCTTTCAGGTTTGTGGCCTCCACTGATGGATTGGTCATTACTCAAGGCAGCTGGTCCTGAGGTCAGCTATGGTTGGCTTTGTCTGGTTTTGCTGCTTTTCTGGGCCTGGAGCTGAAATACAAGGGAGGCCTAGATATTATCTCTAGGGAAGAAAGGTCAGGGGATCCAAACCAAAGAACAGCAATATGCTGCCCTAGTGACCTTCTGTACTTTCCCCTCGTCCTGGCTCTGCTCATGTCTGTCTAACTGCCTACCACACTAGTGCGTGCCAGATACTTTGTGATTAATAGGCTTATAGTCTACTGCTGAGTTTCTGCCCTCCTCATGGGTAAACTCAGGGATTGTCTTGGTTGGACTCCAGGCATTACTCAGGCCATAGCGTCACTGGGTGAGGCAAACGTAAGATCCAGAAGGAGGTGGCTGCGCCCGAGGCTGCGGAAAGAGAAGGGAAAGATCCTGTTCCTAGGGCTCGGCCACACGCTGGCTGCCTTTTCCATCCATTCTAAACCTTTCATACCATCTTTGTTTTTCACTCTGAAGATTTCTGGTTAAACTTCTGCCCTGGAAGAGGGGTGGCTGATGGAGTCAGAGGGCAAAAGATGTGCTTCAAAGGCAGCTCACCTGTAGGCCTTTCTCGACTCCTCAGTAAATAGCCCAAAGTCCTGGGAATCACTCTGCTGCAGATTCCAGTCTGTTACAGACTCACCACCAGTATAACGGAGACAACAATACCTGGCTCTGCCCACGGCATCGTCTTCTCCCTCCCTCCCCCGCTATGCTCCGGTGATATCAAGTGCTTGCAGTTCTTCAAACATGCCAGATTCTGCCTTCCTCTTTTGCCTTTGCACATGCTCTTCCCTTTTCCTGAAACTGCCTTTACCACCCCTCCCTTCTCTCCTGTTTAACTCCTGGTAGTTCCTCAGCACAACCCAGGGCTCAGGTGCCGGAAGCCAATTCCAGCATGTCATAAGTGCAAGAGTTTCATCAAAAGGTTGATGGAACTTGGGGACTAAACAAGGACTGAGTCACATATGTTGTCACCTGTTGGGAATGGCTGAGGGCATTTCCCCAAACCTGAAAAGCGATGATTGCTTGCTGCCAGACAGTTCAGGGCATCTTAATCTACATGTTATTGCCTCCTACTGGCCAAACACCTGAACAGCTATAGGCAAATTCTTCCAGTCTGACAATGGACTCTGTACCTAACCCTACCCTTTGAAGTGTATATCTCCACCTTGCCTTAGGACAATTTGTGTTAATAAATAGCAAGGGGTCCTGAGACAAGGAGAACTTAGTTCCTTTAGCTAAGTCTTCTCTGACTCCCCATAATGCCTCTCAAAATTATGTTTCATCTCTGGACTCTTATTTAATTTCCACACAGCCCCTCTCCAGACTTCCGAACCCTTATTGATGCCGGATCAAGATCACCGGTGTTACTCAGGTGCTCCAGATGCCTTACCTACCCTTCTTTTCCAGTCTGTCCTGAGTCCTCCCAAGTGACCCTTTGCACATTGCCAACACATCACTGAACAGTGTCCCTCTCACTTCCAAACCCACCTCACCCCACCCACCACACACATACACTGGCAGCACCTTCAGAGCACACCCAATTCTTCTTTGTGTCCTTAAAACCACTGGGCTTGCCGTTCAAATAACTGTTGGCGGATTGAACGAATAGTGGTGAAGATTGATGTTACTGTGTTTGCTTATTTTATGTATATATATATAATGTATATTTTATTGATTTTTTACAGAGAGGGAGGGAGAGGGATAGAGAGTTAGAAACATCAATGAGAGAGAAACATCAATTCAGCTGCCTCCTGCACACTCCCTACTGGGGATGTGCCCACAACCAAGGTACATGCCCTTGACCAGAATCCAACCTGGGACCCTTCAGTCCGCAGGCTGATGCTCTAGCCACTGAGCCAAACCAGTAAGGGCTATTTAATATATTTTTATTTATTTCAGAGAGGAAGGGAGAGGGAGAGAGATAGAAACATCAATGATGAGAGAATCATTGACCAGGTACCTCCTGCACGCCCCCTACTGGGAATCGAGCCTGCAACCCGGATATGTGCCCTTGACCAGAATTGAACCTGGGACCCTTCAGTCCGCAGGCCAATGCTCTATGCACTGAGGCAAACAAGCTAGGGCAATGTTACTGTATTTATGAAAGAGCTTTGAGCTCTTGGGAGGTATGATAAAGTTCTATAGATCAGAAAGTAACATAAATCTTGCACTCGGGACCCATGCCTTTCACTAGCCAACTGTGAGATCACATCACTGACAGTCACATAGCACCTTAGCCTCCTTCTCTGGGCGACAAAGAGTCAAAGCAACTGTTCCTTGAAGTTCTAATCTTCTGTGGCTTTATTTTGAGTGCGTGGAGCTGTGGGTTATTTGGACATATGATGACATCTAATTTAATTTGCTTGTTCTAAAAATAGGATGTGTATGGGAATATGCACCCAAGTGTCTACAGAGACAGGATGGTGGATACAGATGCCAGCAGTGTGGTTGGTGACCAATTCGAAGACTCACCCAAACACTTCCACCTTTACAGATTGATTCCTCTTCTGTCTTCACAAAGTCTTCTTCTAAAACGCAAATACTCCTGGGTCCCACCTTTTTACCTTAAGATTATAGCATTTTGAGGCTGGAAAGGAGTTTAGTAGATAATAATTCAGTCATCTTGTCAAAACCTTGCAGGGATAGTTGATGGACAATGAATAGGACAGGCTCTGATGGGCACCTGGGTAATAAGCTGCAAGCTGCTGATGGGAAAGTAAGAAGGTAAGTTAAGAAGAAATTTCTCCTGCCTTGTTAGTTTCTCCTCTAGCCATTATCACTAATGTAGGCACTTCTACAAAACCAGAATTTCTGCTCCAAATACAAGGTATTCTCCATTTCCCCATTCCACCACACACCAATTGCTCAAACCAAAGACCTATAAATCATTCTCTCTTTTCCCTACCTCTAACACTCAATCCATCAGTAAATGCTCTCATCTTTTCCTTTAAATAGATTCCCAGTCTGACCACTTCTCAAAACCTCCACTGCTAAAACCCAAGTCAAAATCACTGTCATCTTGCCAGAACTAATGCAACAGCCTTCTGGTTGGGCCCCTGCCTCTGTTCTTGCTCCCTGGACATCATTCTCTACATGGCAGCCAAACCATCTTCTCCAGCTTAAAGTTCTCCCAGGGCTTCACATTGTTGGTACAGGAAGATCCAAATGGCTTGCCCTGGCACAAGGCCCCTGCCCACCTCTTCAACCTCACCTCCCAGGCTGTAGCCACCCTGGCCCTTCTGTCCCTTCACTATGCCAACCAAGCACTTTCTATTTCAGGACTTTTGAATGCATTATTGCTTCTTCCTCCAGATCCTCTTACACAGGTCCACCCCTAACATTCGTGGGGCCTAGACACATGGAGGCCCCCATACCACTAAAAACTGTTACATAACCTATTTTCTATCCTCTTACCATGACAAATGCCTTCATAATGACAAAATTGAAAAATTTGTGTAAATGTATGTGTTTTTTATGACTGTAAGTTTGTGAAACAGAAAGGACAATTGGATTTAATTATTATTGCGCATATTTGGGTGTTCGTGGGTGGTGATACTTAAATGAGTAACAGAGACAGACACTATTCATAACATGTTTGTTTCACAAAAATTTATTTTTGGTTTTCACTTAGATGAAATCAGGAAATTAATCATTTTCAAATAATTGTGTTCTATTGAAAGGAGTGATGTAAAATATTTTTTAAATGTTATTGTCTTCAAGTGTACCAAATTTAAGTATATTATCATTAAAAATATAACTGAGCCCTGGCTAGTGTGCCTCGGTTGGTTGGGTGTCATTCCATGCACCAAAAGGTTGCTGGTTTCAATCCTGGCCAGGGCAGATGCCCTGGTTTTGGCTCGATCCTTGGCTCTCACATTGATGTTTCTCTCTCTCCCTCCTTCTCCTTTCCCTCTCTCTAAAAGTCAATTTTAATTTTTCTTAAAATAACTGAAAATATGTATAAAAAATAAAAAGCTAAAATGTTTTCACAGGTGCTTTCAAAAAGTTATTTTTCTTAAACAATTAAAATTTCTTAAAATTTAATAAATGCAAATTATAACCAGTAGATAGGAGTATTTTAACTTAGAATTATTTAAATAAAGGTGAAGAACTTTCTTGGAAACTTTATCTAAATTATATAAAATATTCTTATATTAACAGAATTATTCTCAATACTAGTGTTCATGTGGCTGTCAAAGTAAAGAATTGGTATGATTTCAGCATCTTACATTTAGATCAATGTACATAAAAGTTTAAGAGATATATGAATTATTTAACAATGTAAATGTTTCTCACATACCATGTGCAAATGTTGCAAATACCACCCTAATCCAAACATCTCCAAACACAAGAAGAACAACAACCACAAAATGGATGCTCAGAACTCTGGGAAATAATTCTTTATGCAATCATCTATTGCATTGATGCTATCTTGCTGGGAGCCGGTCCATTCTTGCTGTTTCAAGGGACCTGGCATATATGGCATACGGTTCTTAATATGTTTGCTCACCTTCTTGGCGCTGTGTTTTAACCAAAGTCACCTCTCCGAGAAAGGTTGAATCCCCAGGTAGGGATTTTCCCCTGAAGTTAGGGAGGGAATAAAACCCCTCAACTAAGTGCCAGGCGGGTAATTAATCCCTTTAACTACGAACAATCATGCTTAAACTACATAATCTTTTCTCCCTGGAATGGAGATAAGAAACGCCCTAACCTTTGTAATAGAGATTGATAGGATTGAATCAACTGGTATAAATACAGTTGTAACAAGACAGAAACACTCAGAACTCAGAACACAGAACTAAGGACACAGGGCTTGGAAGACAGGACCAAGAGAGACAGAGCCTAGGCACAGAACCTACAGACAGAAGAACTTCGCTGGAGAGAACATGGCAAAAGATCCTGGACTGAACCTGACTACAGAAATATGGCAAGAGAACCTGACTAGAACCTGGTGACCGAACCTGGCTGGAGATCTCAGACAGAATCTGGCTGGAGAACCTAGCGAGGGAACATGGCCACAGAACCTGGCTGGAGATCTGAAGCAGAACCTCTCTGGAGATCCAGACCAGAACTTGGCTGGAGATCCTGGCTGGAGATCCTGGCTAGGCTGCTGATCAACTGAACACTGTCTCCATGTCATTCCTTCTTCGCCGACTCCGTCCACACCTTTGGGGACCCCTGGACCTGCTGGGGTTGGACCCCGGCACTATCTGAGAAAAAGGGCTAGCCCAGCGGTTCTCGAACGACCCTTTCACAGGGGCCACCTAAGACCATCGGAAAACATATATATAATTACATATTGTTTTGTGATTAATCACTATGCTTTAATTATGTTCAATTTGTAACAATGGAAATACATCCTGCATATAAGATATTTACATTACAATTCATAACAGTAGCAAAATTACAGTTATGAAGTAGCAACGAAAATAATTTTATGGTTGAGGGTCACCACAACATGAGGAACTGTATTAAAGGGTCGCAGCATTAGGAAGGTTGAGAACCACTGGGCTAACCCAATTTATTTCTCCTTTCTCTTATCTAAGTTTGTGAAATGTAAAGGACAATTTAATTTAATTATTATTGTGCATAGTAAGGTGTTCATGATTAGTGATTCTTAAATGATTAACAGAGACAGACATTATTCATAACATGTTTATTTCACAACATGTTTATTTAACCCGAGTCATTTGTCCTTCCTCTACTTGCATCATGCTCATCCTCTCCATGGTAGTTTTTCATTTGGATGCAGAGGTGCAAAAGCAGTTCTCTGGAGCCCAAACCGTGTTAAATAATGAGGATGCTCAGGGTCTTCTCACACAGGTGCAGACAGAAGCCCCTATTGCCTTGGTTCAAGGGTAGTTCTGTTCACAAGGTCATTTCCTTCCTGGACTTACAGGCATAGAAAGGCCTTCCCTGACCACGCTGACTAACTGAAATGGTGACCACCTTCCCATCTCAGTCATTCTCTATCCACTCTCCTAGTTGCTTTTCTTCATAGCAGTTACCACTCTCTGGAATTCCATTATATCTTATTTGTTGATTGTTTATTATTGCCCCTCTACACACACACATACACACCATGGGTTTTGTCATATCTACTTTACATACTCAGCTGTTACAAGAGAGCATGACACGTGACAGGCCTCAATACTGTTCATTAGTATTTAAGCATCTCCAGTCTTAGAATTCTAGAGGTACAATAGCAATGTACATTTCCTTATGTGATGCTGATCCACCCTTACATAGTTCCTGCTCATTCATGCCCACAACCTGTGAATTATAAAGGACTCAGTGGGGCTAAGAAAGGTTTGAAGGTTTGCTAGTGTGAGCACATGGCAGAGCTGGGATTTGAAACCAGTAGTCTCCTAACCACAAAAATGGGGTTATACACCCCGAGTGAAGAAGGAGCCTTGAGGGTTTATCACATTGCCTTGAAACATACACGGTGAGCAGCCGTGCATTTCTTCCCCTAGAGGGCAGTGGCTGCCCATACATGGACATCGGAGTGCTAGGCGCCTCTAGAAGGTAGTGATGGGTGCCCACATCTCCACCGAGATTTTAGAAATCCCTCCAGACAGTCTGATCACACCAAGACTGTCACGCCAGTTCCATAGATCTTATTAGCTCTCCGTGTGTCCAGATACTGGGGAACTCCCTAGTAAGGACCGCCCCCCCCCCCGCCCCTTTACCCTTCAGAATTTAAAGCCAAATACATCTCTGCCCCTTTCTGCTTTCAGACACCTTATTACCAGTAGTTCTCAATCTCCCCACTACCGACATTTGGAATGTTTTTTGTGGAGGGGCATTATAGGATGTCTAACAGCATCCCTGGCCTCTACGAACTAGTTGCCAATAGTACTTGCTACCCTCTCTCCCCCACCCTAACACACACACACACACACACACACACACACAGCGTGATAACCAAAAATGTCTACAGACATGGCCAAATGTCCCCAGGAATGGAGGGGTGGAATCACCCTGTCACCCTGGTTTGAGAATCACTGCCTCTATGTTGTAAAAAAAAAAAAAAAAAAGCAAACTGCCCATGGAATAGAATAGATGTCATGGAGTCCAGTTGCTTCAGGAGCTTGCTGAGGAGGATTCACAAATGTTCTCAGCACAGGATCTTGCGATTTTCGTGTAAACTTTTCTGCCAGCGACATTTAATTTTTTATCATCTCCAAATGGCAATCATTTGCAAATTAAATGGTGTTTATCCTCCTGGCTATGAACTCTAAAAGGAGTGTGTGTGTGTGTGTGTGTGTGTGTGTGTGTGTGTGTGTGTGCGCACGCGCGCACGCGCGCGGGCCTATAGTTCTTAGTCCCTGGGAGTCATTTTTCTGCCTTTTATTGTTGTCGTTTCTCTCCTGGCCTCTTCCTCCACCAGACAGACTTAATAACTGGCAATCATCACATGGCAGGGCCAAGCTGTCGGCAGCCACCTCCGCACCAGGGGAACCAGTCAGCCCAGAGCTCCTTGGAGCCATCGCTTCTTTTGTTTTCACAGGCAGACTGCAGTTTTGTCTCTTGGCTCTCCCTGAATGAAGAGAATCTTAAAGCATCATGTGGCTGCAAATGGTTCATATAAGCTGGAAGGAGAAGTAAACAGGAAGTCAATGGCAAAGGAGAAATAAAGCTGATTAATTAGACTGTTTAGTCCCCCCCTTGGCATCTTTGGGGAGAACTGGGCTGCGCTGTTCAGGCCTGGGCATCCAGACCCCAGAGCAGAGCCGCAGGAGCCAGCCAAGGGATTGAGTACCAAGCCCCTCTGAGAGCCAAAGATCTGCCAGGAGGGGCAGAGCAATGCGGCCCACATGCGTGCGTGGAAATCATCGCGGCCAAGCTGCAGAACTTACATGGCAGTTTTTTTCTCCTTTCCTGGACTCGGATGAAAGGCCCCACTGTGAGTGCAGAATACAATTGCCCGGGTATTCCAGTCCCACATCTGGCTGCTCTTGTTGTGCCCTAGATTTTCACATTCAGAGAGAGGCAACCCACTGTGTTCCTGAGTCACACCGAGCACTGAGCCTCCCACTGTGCCCCAGAGTCTACTTCTTGGCACCCTGGCTGCCCTTCCAGCCACCACTCAGTGTCTATGGCTTCTGTGCCCGGTATTGTGACCCAGTGATGTCCCTCCAACAACAGGAATCACTGCCACGCTGCTTTAAACCCTGGCCCATCCTGCCCACGGTGTCTCCTAAAAACAGTATCTAACAGAATTTGGGAGATGATATAGTGACTTATTGACATCGGTCTGAAAGGAATGCCTCACAAATCTGAGAGACAAAAAGGGAGACACCAGATTCTTGGTGTCTCTTTTCGAAAGAAAGGTCTGATTGTGCAGACAGGGTGTTTCTTGTTTCCTACCTTCCTTCCTTCCTTCCTTCCTTCCTTCCTTCCTTCCTTCCTTCCTTCCTTCCTTCCTTCCTTCTTTCCTTCCTCCCCTTCTTTCTTTAGGATATAGGAAGTAACAAACTAGTTTGAAGTCAAAAGGGTAAGAAACATATTTTTAGGCAAATTTCTAAGCCTGCCTGGAGGAGGCAGGGTATGCAATATATAGAACACTATGATTAAAAAAGAACTCCCTCTCCAATCAAAATTCCACTGGTCTACTTATTTTGTCACAGGTTATACTTCAAATCTAAACATGGACTTGGACGTGGCTGGGTTGCGTCCCATACCCAACGTTCATCTGTAGATGGTGGGGACATTGAAGGAGGCCCCAGACAAGACTCAGATTACACATGATGTGAAACAACGGGATGATGGCGGAGCACTGACCTCAGTGCTCTGAACTAGAGTTAAGCAAGTTGTTTTCCAACACTTGACACCCTTGTGACTAGACCGAGGAGGAGAGATCCCGACCAGGTGTGTGGAAGTGGCTGGTGTCCAGCTTCTGTTGAGGCAAAGGCTCACCTTCCTGGAAGCACTCTTGCTGTCTGGCCCTGGGCCACAGCAGCAGAAGCACTCGCAGGAAGCAGCCGTGGCTGCCCTCCCCAGGCACTGCATCAGGAGGGGCCCCAAGGAGGGGGTCACGAAACCTCCCGCCCAGGCTCAGGCTGCTCAGTTTCATCAACCTCGGCGTGATTCTCCATCGCCTCCGTAAGCAGCCCCAGCAGGAATCAAGCAATCACAGATAGATGACTTTGACAACAAGCTGGACACAGATGTGGTAAACACGGATACACATCTGCTGAATGGGGAGGGCTTCTCAGTACAACTTCCATCTTCCAGGTAAGCTAAGTGCTAAGACTTGACCCAGCCGGTCTTCATGGACAATAAGTGAATCAATGAGCCTCTGCCGAGTGCCTGGGCTGTGTTTGGTACTGTGGGTCACATTAAAGAAGCCAAAGCAAGTCCTGGCTTCTGTGAGGTTGCATTCTAGCTCAACTCACAAGGCTAACAAACATTGCAAGGCTGAGATCATAATGTGAGGCCACATGACCATTCCGGCCCTTGTTGAGCTCAAGCTTTGTTCCGTAGTACCTCACATTGTTACATAATTTTTCTTTTATGTCCTCTATCACCCATTGAGTTATAAACTCCTCCAGAGTAAGAAGGACAGTTTCCCCTTCTGAGGGTCTCATCACACACACATGCACAGCAGAATGCTACACACGCCGTTAGGTGCTTGTCCTGCTGTTCCTGACTGCTCCAGTAAGCTAATTGTGTGGAGCAGAATATAATTGCAATAGGAGTTTGTGTCAGGGAGCCAGCTGGGTGGGCAGGAGGAGTTGTAGGAGGAGACACAATGGAGATGCAAGAGGCCATTGACAGTGAACACCAGTGGTCCTTAATTTTCTCCTTTTAAAAGTAGTGATTAGAGATAACAATTACATATTATAAAAGGGCACATATTCATTATAGAAAACTTGTAAAATGAAGAGAAATATAAAGAAGGACATTTAAATCACAGGCAATTTGACTCCCAGACATTTGTAAACACACAGAATATATGACTATAAACTGTAACAAGTGTTAGGAGGGAACAGGTTAATAAGAGACTAAATAGTGAGGACACATTTGTAATACCTTAACCAATAAAGAAATTTAAAAAAAGAGAGAGAGAGAGACTAAATAGTGGAGGACCTGATCTAGAGGAGGCCTCTCTGAGGGTGTGGCACTTAGGCTGAGACCTAGAGGATGAGCAAGGGTTACCCAGGTGAAGAGAGGAAGAAAGAGACTAACAGGCAGGTGTGTGTTACAGAACATATATATTTTTAAGTAAATCAATGATTAGACAAATATAAAATGGGCATATGCCAAACATTGTATTTAACTCAACAATTAATGAAGGAATCAGTAAGATGTTACAACTAATTCAAAGGAGAATTCAAAGTACCAGTTAAGAACCTGAAATGAAATATAAAGAGATGCCAAGTTGGGTGAGGAGGAAAATCACCTGTCCCTCTCCTGGACAGAATTCACTGGCATATGGAAAATTATCTTTTCCATTTACTCCATCATTACAGCTTATAGAGTTATAAACTAGCTCAGAGAGAATGAAAAATGGATGTAACCAGGATGGGTAAGCTAGTCAGGACACCCACAAGTTTTTTTCTCTTTATTTCAAAATCTTTCACAGTTTTTTTCTGACATGTGCAAATACCCTGGGAAAGGAAAGGGCTTAACAGAACTGAAAGGAGAGGAATGTTTCTGGGATGTCATGAGTAAGGAGAGTGGGCTGAGATGGGGGCCATGCTTACTTTCTTGTGTATAGTCTGCTTTTTTCATTTAACAATAAAGGATGAACACTTCCCCATGTCATTGAAGATCCTTTCGAAGTACGATTCTTTTAATAGCCACACCATATTCCCTGTAGTGGACTCACCACCCCCACTGTTGTCCACTTAACTTGTTCTCACTTAATATTCTTGTACATGAATCTTTGTTCTTACATATCTCTGATTAGTCCTTTGGGGTAGAATTCTCTAAGTAGAATCTCTAGATCAAAGACATTTTCAAGTTGTTGATGAACAAAAACTGCTTTCAAATGACAAGTTTTAGGAACATATTGAGATGTGAGGAGGTGGAGCCTCTGAGATTGCCTAGAAGGCCAATGTACCAGGGAGGTGTGAGGTGGGAAGGGTCTGACCTAAAGGACAGCAGTGGTGGAGAGGAGGGTCAGAAGTGGGAAGGGTTAGCAGCAGCCCCACCCTGGGAGTCTGGGTGTGTAGAGTGGAAGGGGGTAGAGGACATGGCTCCAAAGCTTTGGGCTTGCACTTGCCTTAGATACATGTTGGAAATGGGCATGTTTGGAAGAGTAACTTGAGGGGAGAAGACACATTTATTTTTGGACATGGAAGGTGTGGGAAAACCATAGAGTATCGAGAAGCCTGGGGGCTGGAGAGGTTGATCTGGGAGTCATACCGAGATCTGCTGGTTCAAACCGGGAGAGAGCAGATGCCTAAGTGAGAGGAGCCCTGGCAGACCCCACACTCATGGGCATGTTGGAGGACCCAGCAATAAGCAAGCAGGAGAGAGGAGGGTAGGGAAGGGTCCTCATGAGGTGGGTAATAAAACCATGTCAGATATTGCCACAAGGTCAGAAAGAATGGGGACTAAGGAAAAAACCATTGTGTTTGGCAAAAAGAAAGTCATAGTGACCTTGACGAGAGAAGTTTCAATAAAACTGTGGGGGTGGAAGTCGGCGGTTAAGGAAATAGGAGATGGAGGCATTGAGTGTTGGCCACCACATGGGGAATTTTGGCAGCAAACAGAAGAGGAAAGTCTGGAAATTAGCTAGAAAAGAGGAGAGTCCAGTATTAGTTAGTGTATGTGTCTTGTTCATATTCCAACCCAGCAGCTTCCGTCCGCCTTTCCACATCCCTACCACAGTTTCTCCCATTTAGTTTTAGATCCCAAGTATTTTTTCAACTTCAGAGGATATTATGTGGCTTCATATGACAAGCATGTAACACAGAGCCGGTCACATAGCAAGTGCTCAGTACATGTTAGCTATTGATATTATTTTTTATTTAGAGTCTTTAGAAACCAAATGTGCAAACAAAAAGGAAAAACAGTATACCAGGGAGGAGTAGAGTGAGAATGGGGATGAGGTGAAAGAATGACCTCAATGCTAGATCTATGTTTGACTTAATTCTAGGTATGCTGTTTCTATATAAGATGGCCCAAGGAACCTGCATTTTGTCAATTGGCATGTAGCTTTGAGACTCTGCTTAAGGGCTTCTTTTTGCATTTTCCTTCATTGCTTTGGGGTCAGTCTGAGGTCTGGCCCTGCCCCTTGGAACTGTGGAAGAGAACAGAGGAAAACTCCCCAAGGGACAGGAGTTAGGAAGAGAATGTGCAGAGAGGAGCTAAGCAAATGACAAACATGTGAGCCACTTGCAGCAAACGCATGTGAGGGACCGCGGAACCCAAGAGCCCAGAAATGGACTGAGTGCAATCCCAGCTGGCCATCCGCAGAGAGGGTCTGAGCAGGAGCAAAAGCCCGGAGTGTCCTGTGTGCAGGTCAACAGTGTGGGCCAAGGAGCAGAGGGGGCAGGCGCAGCTTTTCCTGTAGCAAGATGACAGAATTAACCCACACTGCAGTGCTGCTGTGCAGAGAAGACACAATTACTTTATTATGTCTAGAACTTGCCTGGCCTTTCTCCTGAGCCATCGTCGTCCACTGATTAGAAGGCAAAAAAGTAACTAACTGCTCAACCTAGTTAAAGCTTCAATAACTTAAAGAGTCACTTTAGGTTGAGTTTGGTCTCTCATGAGAAAAATGCTTGTCCTCACCCAGCTGATGTGCCTCAGTGGTTGAGCATCGACCTATGAACCTGGAGGTCCCGGTTCGATTCCCGGTCAGGGCACATGCCTGGGTTGCAGGCTTGATCTTTGGTGTGGGGCCTGCAGGAGGCAGCCGATCAGTGATTCTGTCATCATTGATGTTTCTATCTCTTTCTCCCTCTCTCTTCCTCTCTGAAATCAATAAAAAATATATTTTAAAAAAAATTCTCCTCCTCCATCTCACACTAAGATAGTGTCTGCGCTGGAGAGGAAGAGCTGTGTGGCTCCCATGAGGGAGGGCCTCGGATGTGTCCTGAGCGTCCTGGGAGGCCCAGTGCACTTCCTTGTGTCTTCCTGGTTGCTACTGGCCCCGGTGGCCTCCTCAGGCGAAGGGAGCAGGCTGTTTCATACATGATCTGGCCTCGCTTGGCTTGACCAGAGCTTGTAAGTTGGCTTGGCTCTCCTGTCGCTGCATGCCCCTCTGAGGACCATCTGTGACTGCCATTAGGGTCCTGCCTGGATTCCATCCGGTAGCCCCGGCTACCAACCACCCTTCTCTATGGTAATTTTTGTCTTCCTCACTGGTTGCATTTATTTTCAGTAGCAGAAGCCCTGCTGGTCCCAAAGCTGACTGTCTCATTGCTTGATTTTATAAGTGGGTTAAATGTCAGCCTGGGGGGAAAAATCTACTATTAAGGCTACCCCTAGAATAAGACCTGAGCCCCTTCAATTCCTCTGCTTGAACTGGTGCTTCAGACCATTGTTTGAACTGACCAGTTGTCTGGGCATCTGGTAGAGATGGCCTTTTTTTTTTTTTTGATGGGCCTGAAAACCTGACAGGCCTTTTTCTTTCAAACCCTCTAAACTCTGTGCTCAATGAGGGTGGAAAGTGTTGCATATGGAAATTGCCTGGGCGACTGGGGAAAACTTGCCAAAAGAGAAACTTTCCAGCTCTTAGCTTTCAAAGTGTGCACTGTGCCATATGTCATGAGGTAATACGGATCCTTGCATGGGGCTGCACAGCCAGTGAAAGCAGTGGCCTGACAGTCAGCAAACACAGTTCTAGTCACTAATCAGAGGCAAAGGAAGAATTGGCAAGAGAAAGCAAAAGAAGAATTGATAAGAAGAGCAAAGGAATGGGCAACCTGGAATCTAAGCTCCACAAAATGGAGGGAAGCCGCCCTCGGGCCCAGAGCTTCGTTTTGTGTAGAAGAAAGTGAGCTTGAAAGTGTCCCCGAAGCAGCAGTGTCAACGTTAACAGATACCATCTGGAAATCCAGAAAACTCAAATTTTGTTTTTACAGACTTGTACTGAAAACCAGTTCCAGCCAGGGAACCTCAAATCTCAGAAGTTTCCAACAGGGCACTAAGATATAAACAATCATTTGGCAAAATCCGCAGTCAAAATGACAGATGAAGGCTGTTGTCTTCTCTATTTAAATCAAGAGATGAGGTCAGACGTGACCAAGTGCCTGGAGATGTGATGGTCTGTGGAGATGCATCTTAAGTAATTTTTAACTTATAGAGACTGGCCTCGGAGACAGGCAAAATTTATCTTCAAGACTTCATTCCCCTCAAATATCTGGTGTCCTCATTCTGGCCTCTACTTAATTGCCCTCTCTGCCCCCCACAGATTACAGCTCTTGGAGGATAATGACATGATGGGTTTGTTAGCCTTTTTCCTCCACTACCATACCCTCACCTCTTATTTGCATTTTAACAGGGCTTTTGGGAGATAATGCCTCTGAAAGCATGTTGAAATTGTGGGGATTTTAGGCAGCAACCTGGTGGGCTTGTGGGGAAGGAGCTGGTTGCATTTGGGGGGTTGGTATGTCTCTAAACCACCACTCTGCAGACAGGGGCTGCCTGCACAAGAGCATTCCCTGGTTTGAGGCTGGCTCTCACCTCCTTCCACTTCCTGGCAGGATTCCTGTGAAAGCCTTGCTTTCCTGTGCAGCACAAACCATGGTCTAGTCTACGTTGTTGGCTGAGAACAATTAGTGCAGGTTTCCCTAGGTAACCAGGGGAAAAAACAGGCCTCATGCATCATTCCTTGCCTGTATACGGCCATTTCCAAACAAATTTCCCCAGCAGAAGACAGCCTCTTAGAGAGACCCCAGGCCTGGCTTCTCTCTCTGGCCCTGTCCCGAGTGGGATTCGGCAGCACTGCGATTCCAGGGCTGCCCAGACACTCTCGGGTGCTTCCTGCCACTTTGCGCTGGACTGTGGGTCATTCCCGTGCAAGGGAAGGTCACAGGCTTGTTAATTAGATGGAAAGCAAAGACAGACAGGATATGAATTTTCCTAGAAAGACACTAGCATGGTGTGACGTCAGTACTGTTTCCAAACTTCAGTGGTGATTATGGCCACTACCCTTTCCTGCTTCCTGAGGACAATAGTTCAGCATGACTTCCAGCACAATTAAAACAAACTGCTTTAGACAGAGCCAATGTTATGGGGTGTGTAGGCCTTAGAGCCACAGTGCACTAAATTCTTAAATTTGATTTCTCAAGGGGGTACACATGCAAAACCTGCAATTGGGAATACACAGAATTTCCTGGTTTTCGTTGTATTTGTATGCAGCATATATTTGCATGATACTTTTTTTTTTGGCAAGCACTTTCTCATTCATAATCTCATTTGAGCTTTACCAGACTGCCTTGAGGTAGGTACGGTGGGGATTAATCTTTCCCTTTGATGAATGAGATAGCTGAAGCTCAGACAGCTCCCACAGGTAATAGTGAAAAGGTAGGACTAATCCCAGACTTCCTGGCTCGTAGACCCTATTCCTATTGTATCACATCGCCCTTCATTAAGACCCAGAGGGAGCTGTGGGTGGTCAAAACCCAGCACATCTGCTCACGTGGACATGTGCTTTTTTTCTGCCCAGGATCCCTTCTTTGGGGAATCACCTTGCTCTTAATTCTGTAATATTCATTTAGTTTGACTATGGCAGAACCCACCAGGCTTCTAACTGAAGATATGGAACTAAAGCCCAGCCAATCAGAGTTTCCTATTTTCCCGGACACACTGATTGGCTCATGAATGGCCCCATGACCGAAGCTGAGAGCAGTCTCCTCTGGGCCTTTTGTTAGGCTCGTGGGAAAGATGCACTCTCTTTCTCTGGGTCCTTGCAGACACGGAACGAGAGTCTGACTGGGAATGAGAGTAAGCAGAGGCAACCAGAGCTGAAAGATAGAGAGAGTCTTGATATTATTTGAACCATGGAGTCCAGCTGTGCCTGAAACTATTCAGTGAGCCAAAAAATTCCTTTTTTGTTTCAGCCAATTGGAGTTCTATTTATGACACTTGCAAATGAAAGGAGTTATTGACTAATAAAACTGCCATTTCTGTCTCCCCCAGAATTAAGATATTACCTCTTTAAAACTGTTTATTTGTAGTATGCTTTATTCCTCCACACCCCCGGCCCCCCCTAAAAAAGATTCTGAGGCAGCTTATAAAAGTAAATAGGAAAAATAGGCAAAAAAGCCAAAATTCAATGAAAGGATAAGTTTAATACATGAAATCCATATCATATGTAGAGCATAATCTTTATATTAAATTGAAAATATTATTTTAAAATTTATAATTCCAAGTATCATGAAGGGTACTAGGAAATGGATACTGTTGGAGAAATTATAAATTGGTTCAAAATTTCTGGAGAAAAACTTGACAATACTTATTTATATCCAGTATTCCCACAATCAATAATTCTACTTTTAAGAATAAATCCAAAGGAAATCTATAATAAAAGCATAATATGCTAATTAGACCAGACATCCTTCCCGATGACCTTCCCAATGAAGCCGGGGTGCAGTGAAGCCTGGGTCCCAGGTGCCAGAGGGAAGCTGGTACCAGCAGCCAAGGGAAAGAAGGCCTACTCTTGCAGAATTTTCGTGCATCAGGCCTCTAATAATCAAATAAAAAAGCATGCATGCAAAGATTTACCTACAGGAATTACTATTACAGCCCTCGTCAGGTGGCTGGCTCAGTTGGTTGGAGCGTGGTTCTATACACCAAAAGACTGAGGGTTCAATTCCCAGTCAGGGCATATACCTAGGTTATGGGTTCAGTCCCCAATTGGGACATATACAGGAGGCAACAGATCATTCTCTCTCTCTCTAAAAATCAATAAAAACATATCCTTGGATGAATACTTAAAAAACAAAAGAATGACTATTATAATCACTAAAAATTGGAAAACAGCCTGAATACCCAATAATACATTATGAGCCAAAAACTGATATGTCCACTCATTAGAATATCATTTATTTAATTTAATAAATATGCTAATGTGTTTTTAAGATAATGATGTGGAATTTTATTCACTGTGTTTAAGATAATGATGTGGAATAATAATCACATATTGTAACATGGCTTTGAACTAGTATGTCTAAATTCTCCCTAGGCCACAGCAAGATTCCAGTAAATGGTTCACTTTTAACCCCATGTTTTTAAAACAACAATAACAAAACAAAACAATCAGAAAAGCTTTTTTAATTTATTGGTTGTGGTAATTAAAAATGAAAAAATATAGAAGTGGCAAAAATTGCCCTTCTATTCTTACTAGTACAGTTTGGGCATTCTTGTTTGGGTCAAATTTGGCTCTCCATAAACTTGGTGTTAATTATCCCTTCTTGGACCATATACTATCTCTACACTCTCCATTTTTAAACACTTGACTAATATTGGGAGATTATTTATTGGCAGTGAGATGGGACTCAACTATCACCTATTTCTAGACCAATATTCACCAAATTTGTACATGCTCAAAACAAACCACTGAGCTATCAGAAGCAAATTTTAGAACTTTCAGTTATGAATAACCCTTTTTTATTTTATATTTTTGTTTTATAATGTATATGATGTAACTGGATAGTATACAACAAATAAATAACAAAGATTGCTAAAATGTTTTTGATGATAAAGCTGTGTTCTGGTTATCTATTGTTGTGCAACACACAATCCAAAAACTTAGTGGCTTAAAACACCATTTTATTTTGTTCCCAATCTTGTAGATCAGAAATTGGTGAAGGACTAATCTGCATAGTTTATTTTTGCCTCAATCACTATCAGTTGGAGCAACTCAATTAGATCTAGAAGATTCACTTCCAAGATGGCTTATTCACATGGATGGCAGGCTGGTCCTGGCCCAGTTGGGACCGCACCCAGGGCTGTTGGCTGTTGGGGGAATGGGAGGTCTCAGTTTTTTTCCATATGGCTTCTCCATTGGGCTGCTTAGGCTTCCTCATGATATGGAGGCTGGTTTCAAAAAGGAATGTTCCAAGAGAGGAAGTAGAAGCTATCAGTTTCTTAAGGCCCAGAGCAAGAAAACAGTGTACCTTCCGTCATATTCTATTGGTCAAAACCATCTGAGTCCATCTGGGTGGAGGTGTAGATTCCATCTCTCAATGAGTGGTCTGCCAAAGAATTTCTGGCCATCTTTATTCCACCACATGGTATGTGATAAAAAATGTCTGAAGACCACTAATTTAGGTAAACAGAATGTATACCAGCAGCTCAACCCCCAGATTAGGGCTCAGTTTTCTTATATAAGAAACTCATGGGCCTCAGAAGTTGGTCTGCTCTCACTGGTGCACCTCCTCAAAGCTGTTCATCAGAAATGAGCTCAGGTTTATTCTCTTAATGACTTTTTTACTCCAAAGGCATAATCAGAATAATATGCAGCATAATGTGGGGGAAAATAGAGTTTAACTCATTGGTGCCACTGCACTTTCTTGCTTAATAAAACTGAGTTTAGTTAAAAGTATAAATAAAACATTTATCTGGCCAGGTCTTGGTGACCTATAAATAATGTATCTTTTACATAGTCTACTATAAACCAAAATATGTTGAATATTAACCTAAATGTGATTAAAATGACACATTTCTCAAAAGGATCTATATATATAAAAGCCTAAGCAACGGTCTGACTGGTAGCTATGAAGCACAGTGACCACCAGGGGCAGACGCTCAACACAGGAGCTGCTGAGCTGCAGTGACTGGCAGCTGCAGTTCTCGTGTGATGCACCCAGAACCAGAGAGGAGGGAGCCTGATTCCGAGGTGTGCCACCCGAGAACCACCCCCTTGCAATCCGGGACCGCTCGGGGGATGTCGGAGAGCCTTTTTGGCCCAATCCCTGAAGGCGAGGCTGAGAAAAAATTTCCCAGTGCACAGGTTGACACCTGCTTTTCCTTTCTCATCAATCAAGGAAAATAATTATAAACAGAGCTTAAATATTTCTCTTCTATAACATGATATACTCTTGAGAAAAATAAAGTAGGTTACTGAACAGTAGAAACTCATTTTTGTAAGAAAGTGTGAGTGAGAAAGACAAGAGTAAATTTTTCCTTATTCACAATCCTAACATCTGTCATTAGGAAGAGAGGATCCTGAGAAGAATCTGCTGTTTTCCTGAGGGGGCGGGCAGCGGGGGTAGGGGTATGAGGGTACAAATTAGAAAAAAAAAAGAGAGAGAGAGATAATGAAAAATTGTTTTTCATGAGAAAAAGAAGAGCTGTGTAAAGGAAGTAAAGTATCAAAGATGAGTTGTTTAAAGGGATGGGTGGGAGATAATTTTGGTACTTTGGCTGCAGGAAATCTCCAGGTTGCTACAAATCTTTTAGTAAAACCCGCATTGTTCAGCACTTGTTTTTGGTATTGGATTATGTTCTTTTGGGGCTAATTCTAAGTGATGTTGACATCACTGAGAGTTGACCCAGGCCCGAAGGGAACAAGAGTAGCCTAAGAAAGTTCAAGTCACTTGTGAGTAATATCCAAGTAGAAAAAGTCCAAAATATACATACACCAGATTGTGACTGCAAGTATCTCTGAGTATTTGATTACAAATAGTATTTAATTCATTCCCTCTTCATTTTGTATTTTTTACAGTTTTCTATTAGTTGTGTTGTTAAAAAGAAATTATTTTTGAAACATACATGGACAGACAGACCTATGTTAGAACCCAGCTCCCCAACTTCTTAAATTTGTGACTTTGGACAAGTCCCTTAGTCTTTTTAAGCCTCAGTTTTATCATTTGTATATAAAACAATAACAACAGTACCTTCCTCATATGTAGTTGTGAGAATTAAATGAAATAATCTATGTAAAGTTCTTCAAACAGTGCCTTAGAAGCATACCATAAATAGTACCAGCTAATATTGTTGTTGAGAACTAAAGCTTGCTGATAGTTCTCAGATCCTGGAAATTAGCAACTTTTTCTACTCACTGCCAAGAAGTTAAGACACATAGCACCTGGCTATGTGTCTATATCCTCTAAAGAACCAACAGAGTAAAATCAATCAAGTTTTATCCCTACCACCAGCATGTCATCACCATAAAGAAAACCCTTTTTGAGTACCTACTGTGTGCAGGTCATTTAAGTTCTCTGGAAGTTAGTAGCTAGGTCAGGTCTGGCCACTAAAGCCCAAGTGTCTCAAATCTTAATTCCAAACACTGTAAGGGTAGCTTATACTTAGGCCTGGGCCCACATGTTCTTAATTCCCAGGGAAGAATACACATTACTTTTCAGGACTTCTACACTAGCCAGCGCGTTCTGATGTGGGGTTTGCGTTCCTTGGCACTGTCACGTGACTGGCTTTTGATGTGGTTTCTGTTCCAGTAAGTTAAACTCTGGCATCTCAGAGCTGGCGCGGCTGCCATGCTAAAGATGAATTCTGAGCACAGACTAAGGCTGAATCTGCATGCCTGCGGGCAGACGGACCACAAACTGCCATGGGGTTAATTAGCCCGAGGCTGTTTCAGGCGGCGTGGCCCCACTACTCAGGGTTCCCGGTTGCTGCTGCCTGTAGCTTGGCTATCTCCGACAGTGCACCTCGACATGTTTTTGGTGCTCCACCTCTTCAGTGGGAGGGGAAAAAAAAAACCAGAAGAAAAAAAAAAAACAGAAAAAAAGAGAAAACTTCCTTTGAACCCCGCATGTTGCTGCTCAAGGCTACAGAAGCAAAGTTACTGAGATTCATGAAACATCTCATCGCTAGGGGTGAGATCTTCCCTGTGGTGCCTGGCATTTATTTATTATGTTAAGTAAATGAATAATCCATGCCTAAAACAAAAGCATAAGCATTGTGGTAAATAATACTAGCGCCCACCAGTACCTGGTTCTCCTATCTTTCCAGGCACATGGCAGACTAGACTGCCCAGCCTTCTGTGGTTGGATGGGGCTGTGTAGCTGGTTTAGGCCCAATGGGGTGTGAGCTGAAGGGACACTGGTCACCTCGGGGCTGAAGCATTGAAGTGTTGAAAAGCAGATGAGACATCCAGTCTCTTTTCTGCTGAGGAGACCGCAGGAGTCCTGTGTTCCAGATGTTGCACCTACAGATAGTAGAGCCTCCATCAGCCTGGATCCTTGTGTGAATGATGGAGTAGAACTTCCCCAACACATACACCCCTACCCTCGACTTGCCATGGACATGTAACATATGCAAGAAATAAATCTTTTTTGTGTTCAACTTTGGGATCTAGGGGTTACTTTGTTATCAGAGTACAACCTGACGTGACTAATTCTAACTAATAAAGTTATCTCAGAAATATTAGCAATATAGAAACTGGTCTGCAGGTTACTGTGGAACCTGTACTGGGGTTAAGCCAAGGTTGTCTGTGGTGAAAGATAAAGGACAAAGGGAATGCTTTCAGGGAGGAGCAGTAGTCCAAATTACCAAGTTCAAGGGGCCTGGCATACTGCAGTCTACTCTGGGATGGCTGGAGGCTGGGCAGAACTTCCAGGGGATACCTTCTCTGGAAGTGCTCATCCCAGAAACAACACACTCCAAAACCAGGTCAGCCAGGTGGAGCAGCCCAACCCTCCAGGAGAGAAAGCGTTGCAGTAGACAGTGTAACGTGGCCTCGCTGGCTCAGAGCCTGGAGGTTAGTAGCATGTCTAAGGGCCCCAGAAAGTGAACGATGCTTCACAGGCCCCTTCAGATGCACAGGCTGTTAGACCATGATGAGACTTTATTAACTGGTCTGTTTGGTTTTTCTTTCCATAGAGCCTGAGTGTCAATTTTCCGAAGGGGAATTAAGACGTGCTGCACAGACCCCATCTAAGGCTCTTCGAACTGCACCTGTTAAATGATAAACTCACAACCCGGTGTGAGGGGAGCCAGTGCTGCACTTTGCATTTCTAAACCTGAAATGACCCAGCTGCCCTCATGAACGTTTCAGTAAATTGGACAGAGAAGAACCCGGAAAGGGAATGAGGAGAAGCTCTCCCCCTTACCATCACTGATGACATGGTTCACAGTGACTGAAAGCCAGTATTCCCATCTATCTTTTGTTTGACCAGCCTGAAGTGCAGTGGTGTTCAATGAGCAGCAGCAGAACCATGCACATGACCACACTCATCATGGCTCGAAACTTCCGTCTTGTTAGAACTGGAAGAAAGAAGAAAGGGTGGTGGGTTCATTTGCTCATGACTCCCTGGGCTGGACTTGCAGAAGAGTTTATACTTCTGTGTAAAAATGTCCTCGCAGAAATCTGCTTCTCTGAATTGGTTGGGAATGCAGAGCCAGGCACCTGACAACACTGACATGAACGCACTTTCTAGGACCAAAGGGGGTTTTGCTACTTTGCTGCTTAGCAGAATTTTTATGCTAAAGTCTCTCGGGGTTTTTAATTTTTACAAGGTAATTATTTTCAAAGTCGAGAAGGTGCAGTCTCTCCTACTGAAAACCTCCTGCTGCAAGAGAAATGGGATCTCGTTGCAAATTACTTAAATCACTCGGCTCCCTCTGTCTCTATCCACTCTACTGGGCAGGCTAGCTGGAAGATTGAGAACCACAGTGTGGTTCCCAGGTACCCTGCTGTAAAATAATTACATCAGGTGTTAATGTGGTGAATCCATTTAAACAGAGATAAATTCCATGTGCAAATATAGTTTTACATTGAATGCAATGCACTTGAAAAGAAAATGCCAACGTGTTTAGAATAAAAAGCAGATTCGTAGCCCCACCCTGATTAAATAAAATATTTAGTGACAGTGAATACTGTCAGTTGAAAAGTAATAGCAAAAATCCATCTGGTGGTTCCCCACCTTTTAAATCCATTCTCAACAGCACTACAAGGGTATTTTAATTATGATTTCCAAATCACACCTTGATACTCTGTGAAGTGAAAGAAAAAGCCCCACCTTCTGAAATAGACCATAGTTACATTTCATTTTGCAGCTGCTCCAAGAGTGCTTCATTCCCAAAGGTTGCTGATACAGGATTCCTGGGAGCCAAGGCAGGTAGAGCCCTTTGCTCAGAGCCCCAAGGTCTGAGCAGAACTGGAGCCAGTCCCCTCTACTATGATTGCCACAGCCCAGGAGGAACGGGGCCAAGGACAGGTCTTGATTTATGGAGCTGTGCAGGCTTGTGGGTGGAAAACATACTTCTGACTTCAGCTTGGTCTTGTAACTGAGGTGTAGCACAATGGCTATCCCAAATGGATGTTTGTAGGGAAAATTATGAAGCTGGTGTCCTTTTGCCAAGCAACAATTAGAATTTCCAATACCTAAATTGAGCTTACAAATAAATGAATGTAACCTCCAAACAATTAGAACTGCACAAATAAGCCATGGAAGGAAGGGAGAGAGGGTACTGAGATGCAAGAGATGTCTTTCTAATATGCCAGGTGAAGGTAATGTCGACTTAAATCCTTGTTTCTTTCAGGTCCAAGCCCATTACAGAAGTAAGTTCTGTAAAGGAACACAAAGAGACTAAGGAAACAGACTCTTATGAGCTCACATAACGGAAGTTCATCCTTGCTGCCTAAAGCAGCACACCTGATTGAAGGGCGCCGTGAACTCTGCTCCCATCTTGCCAACCCGGGAGCTGAGACTGGCATGCAGAGTGGGAACGAGAGCCCTGAGCTCCACAAGTAGTCTGAGGTCAAATCAGAATCTGTTCCTGTTCTGCCTTTCCAAGCTTTGTTTTTATATGAGCCATGTATACTAACGGCTCAGCATTGCTGGACCGGGGAAGGCCGGGGTGGACAGTTCAAGGTGGACATTCATTAGAAATGAGGAGGGCTGGGGCTGTTCCTAAAAGGATTTATTAGAGCTGGAAATTCACAGATTAACCATTCACCTGGCTACTCTACCCCACCAAAGCCTAACCCACTCTGAGGTTGCCCTACCAAAATAAATAGTAAATGTGTAAAGCTCAATAGTGATTCTATTTAGAGTTACTGCCACCCATGTCTAAAGCCCAGCCCAATATAAAGTCACCCAGGACTTCTCTGCAGAGGGCTACTGAACGTCCTCTGAGGCAATTAAATCATGGAACCTGTGCAAATGAGATTTTGATGGAATGAACTGAGTATTCATTCTGACCATCACACATAAATGCAGTATGGTTCGTTAATATCCTATGAATGATAGCTACTAATTAATACCTTTCCTTTGTAAAACGTTTATAGCTTACAAAATAGCTTCACATGAATCATCTCTTTTATTTTCAGAACCCCATGATTCTGTATTATTATTGACATTAAGTGAATAAGGAAACTGGGGCTTCTTGGAGGTCAAGAGCCTTGCCTTGAGTAACAGAACTAATTGGTATTGGATGTAGGATGAGAATAGAGACTTTAAGTCCAATATATTTTCTAATCCACCCCACTGTCTCTACAAAAAACAAACAAACCCACAAACACCTTTTTTTTTTCTTGAAAGCATTAACATTTATATTGTTTTAGCACTTATTTTATTTGATAGAAATAAATAGCTAACATTTATTGTCATTACTAAATAGAGTCATTGTATTAAGTGTCAGATGTTCAACACAAACTTTCTCATTTATGAGTTGGTATTATTCTGCCTATAGATGAGGAAACTGGGCACAAAGAGGTGTTTGTAATTTGCCCAACCACACAGCTAGTAAGCAGTGGAACAGAGATTTGAAAACAGTCAGCATGACTCCAGAGCCTTAACTGCAGTGTTATGCAGCCTCCCACCCTCACATCCATCTGGTGAGATAGGGAGGCTTGTGACTTCTTTAATTGACAATTGAAGAACCATAAGTCTAGTTGCTAGTAGACAGAACCATCCACATTGCCAAGATGTTTGGCATCTTTGGGATCTATGTTGATTGTTTCAGCTGGAAGGCTAAGCTGGAACCAATAGAAATAACCAATAACTAATAGAAAGACGCCAAATAACCAGTAGAAACCAACCACTCTGCTTTTAGATTGGGTCCTTCCCCTGCTACTCTTCCACTCAGGACAGCTCTCCTTTCCTGTTAGCTAGCTTTTTCTTCGCAATGGCATCACTATTACTCCCATTCCTGATACTAAAAATCATTAAGTTCCTTCTCCCTCATTTTCCATATTCAGTCAATTATCAGGAATTCCTATTTCTTTGTTGTGTATGTCTCTAGAACCTGCTTTTCCTCCTCTCACCTACTGCCCCTACCACAGCCCAGTTCAAATAACTAGACAATAGCCTCTCTAGCTTCAGGTACTTCCCTATATTAGTATAATCACTCTTGTTTCCAGTCATCCAAAAAGCACAGCTGTCGTCATCACATTTTGTGCTTGAACCTACAAATAGCACCCTCTTGTCTATCACAAGCCCTGTTTTTTAGATCCTTCGTTGTCTGTACTACTTTTTCTACCGATTTGTTCTCTCTCCCTTCTCCTCTTGTTAAGTGAGTCTCTTCACAGTACCCAACACGTGCTCATCTCCACATCTCTGTGCCTTCCTTGTTATTTTCCCTCTTATGTTATTTCTCTTCTCTCATGCTTTTTCCAATCTAGATCTCCTCACAGCCTTCTATGAAATCTTCTCAGACTAGTTTTTCTTCTTGGATTCTATTGTTCCTACAGAAAATGCGCCCAAATTTTGTTTAATGTTTAATTTTGTTTTCTGATTGTCTCACTATTAATTTTATGTCCTCCACTAGACTGTAAGTTTCCCAGGTCAAGGACCCTCTCAGATGTTTTTCATGATCCTCACTGGTAATAAGAGAGCACTGAACTCAGAGATGGAGCCTGTTTGGTTGACTGATTTCACTTGGTGGAGGTAATTGGCATCAGCCCAGAAAGCAAACTAGCACAGGTTGATTTAGTAGCTTCACTGAACAACTCAGTGGCCTGGCTCTAGGACAGCGGTTCTCAAACTGTGGGTCGCGACCCCTTTGGCGGTCGAATGACCCTCTCACAGGGGTCACCTAAGACCATCCTGCATATCAGATATTTACATTACAATTCATAATAGTAGCAACATTACAGTTATGAAGTAGCAACGAAAATAATTTTATTGTTGGGTCACAACATGAGGAACTGTATTTATTTAAAGGGCCAGAAGGTTGAGAACCACTACTCTAGGACAAGCATGTCAAACTCAAAGGCTAACATGGGCCAAATAAACAACGTTTAAGTTTATGTGGCCGCAAAAAAACAAAAGCTTTAATTTTCATAAAAACATAGGTTTATTTCAATAGAGACATGCTGAATACTAAAGGCTGAAATAAGTGAGTAATCATTAACATAAAATAATAGAACATTTTATTAAAAATTAATATTTTTCTTGAACATTAACTTACCAGACACTGAATAACTGCACAAATTAATAAGCATAACGCAAATAAACCTATTTTTCTTGTTCTCCAAAAGCAAAATATTTCCTGTTGCGCACACCAAACAAGTCAGTACAAGACTAATGACATGGCAATCGGCTGCTAAAATATTCGCTGCTAGTATTAGTGGAGAGAAATAGTGTGCCTGTGTGTAAGGCACATAAGGGAAATGAATGCAACACGATTATAGTAATCAGTCATTAGCGAACATTATAGTTTGTTATTAATAATTATGTATAGCAGGATATTGTAAAAATTAAGTTATGAAATTTTTATTAAAACATTTCTTACGTACCGTTATATTGGCTGGGCCACAAAAATAGTCATTGTGGGCCTCATGTGGCCCGTGGGCCTAAAGTTTGACATGCTTGCACTAGGAAATTTATGTCTCCAATACTTGATACCAACATAAATTCATTTGAAGGTCAGGAGATTACAAGAAGGCCAACTCACTTTCTGTAGTAGAGTTGCCTATTTACCCACCTCCTTGAGCAGCTGAGGAACCATCTCCTCTGAGTCCTTTGCCAGGTCACAGTAGCTATTCTTTACAGAGACATGATAAGGGAAGAATGAGAGTGAAGGCAAAGTGAGTTATCCAAGTGAAAGACCACAGCAAGCAGAATCTGATTTATAATCTTCAAAGCAATACGTTAGAGAGTGGGAAGTAGCTCAAGGCAGATGTTTAAAATAATTCATGAAACAGTTTTTACCAGAGAGAACTTGTTGGACGCTGGTAAGCATTGTTCAGAATCAGCCTGTTAAATCGCCATTCATCAACGTTAAATTTGCCCCAGGCCAACTTCTGAGACTAGTGCTTTGGAACCAGAGTATTGATAATAATGATAATAATAAAGTTAGTAAATATGTACACATCTGAAAAGTTTGTCATACTTTCCAAACTGCATTCTCAAGTACCATTTTAGGATTAAATTCTTTAGAGTTGGAAAGAGTGCTGAAGGTTATCTGGTTGAAATAGGGGTAGCATTTTTGCATATTATTATATATGCTTCTTTGGTATTTCATTGACTGACCTATCCCTTTACCTTCCCATTTTGTCAGAGACATTACTAGTATGTCTACCTTTTAGATTTCTACAGCATGAATGCCAAAAAAAACGTTAACGTTTAAGATCTCACAAACAAAAATGGATGTTGTAGGAATAACAGTTGCAAAACTAGGTTTTGTTGAGAGAGAAGTAGGACTTTCTACATTTCGTTAGCTCCCATTTAGCGTAACAAGAACCAAGCCTGTAGGTAGGTCTCAGATCATAAAACTGTTTCCATGGGGTGCAAGTACTGGTTCTATCTGTGATGACTAGGCCACGAGGCTAAGTGCTTTAGGATTAGCTGAGAATGATGAATTGTAAAGGCAGGAAGCCTGCTCATTTCTCTAAAGGACCATGAGAAGGAGAAGGGAGACAGATGCTGGAGACACACATTGATCTTGATTTTCTGTCTCTGGGCTATCCAGAGGGGGAGGTTTGTTACATAAATTAAAATCAACACAAGGCCTTTCCTCCATTTAAGACTGCATGGAGACAGGCTCCCCACACTGATCTGGGAGTGGCCACATCAGAGTAAACTCAGCAGCACAGCGTGGTTAGGAGTGGAAGGGTTGGGGTTTAACTTTCCCAAACTACCCTCATTTCCTATGTGGTGGGGAGGGAACACAAAATATCCTGCTTGCCCTGCGGGGGGGGGGGGGGGGAGGGTGCGCACAGATGTTACTTGGAGTCTGGCTAGAGGATATTCCAGAGAAGGGTGACCATGGTGGGCAAGATGGCCCCATGGCCAAGGATACACAATGAAGTGCCTGTGCCCTGGCCTCACAACCAGACCCAGGGGCCAATAGCACCAACGGAGTTCCAAGAGGGGCTAAATTAGGAAAAACGAAAGCTGGGCTCTGACTCAGCCAAGAGAGAAAATGAACCGCAAGCTACCCAACCCATACTTCAGCAGCCCACACTGCCGAGAGCCAAGGAATGGGACAAGCTGCACATCAGTGGCCACCAGTCCTGGGAGCAGCCCAGCCAGCCACCCTACAGCAGACCCAGTGAGGACCCAGGCCTGTTCCCTCTACCCAAGAGAATACAGTAAGCCTCCCTCATGCACCTAGACACCCTCTTGGTGAGAGAGGGAAGGGGAGAGACATCTGAAACGCTGGGCATTTTTCCAAAAAGGAAAAAGAAAGAAAGACTGAGTTATCCAAAGAACAAAGAATGTTGTTCCAGAGCATGGGGTTGGACTGAGATTAGAGGGTTGCAGTAAATTCAGTTTCCCACATCCCAGTGGGATGAGGCTCATTGAAAAAAATCAGAGCATTTCTACAAGTCCTCTGTACTCTACTCTGAGAGTAGGGTGAGTGCTTTGGTGACCCTGCTCCCTAGCCTGACCTTCCCCTTTCTGTGCAGAAATAAAGCTCATATGGACCACAGGGCCAGGTGAGGTGGATGTTACATATGCAGAAACCAAGGTCCAGCAGTGAGAGATCTCATCCATGGTCAACTGGGTGGCAAAACCACAACAGGAGCTAGTCCTCCTCATCCCACCACATGTTCCCCCTGCAGGGCCTGAGCCTCTCCAGCGACCCTGCAGGAGGTGCCCCAGTACCTGGGCCCAGGGAGCAACGGCGAAAGGTGTTTACACTCCAAAGCACATGCTCAGTTTCCTGTGCTCGGGCCTCCATCCTATCCTCTCGTCTCCTTTCAGGAGACTCCTATGGCTGAAGATGTTCCTTGGATATAATTACACCTGAGGGAAGTGAGGGGGTGTTGTGATTCTACGTGCCTTTAATTATGCCAAATGCTTGAAATGGCATGAAGCTGATAGAGCAGGGTTTGAACCAGGTGCTTCTTTCCTCTGAAGTATCACCTAAATTGAAACCTTTATTGGTTGCAGTTTTTATCCATCTGCAAAAACATAGAGAAGGAGGTTGGCAAAGGACTTCAGGCTTTTCCCCCCAGAGTGTTACTTACCTGACTTTAACCAGATGCTGTGTATCAGCCTGTCTCTCTCCTCCATGCTCAGCGTGTAGAAGACAGAAGAAATACAAGGAATGCTTGTTATGTTATGGACTCTCTCCCCCTCTCTTTCTCTTTCTTTCTTTCCTCATTCCCGCTCCCCCCCCCCCTTTTAATTCCAGGACCGGATATACAAGTTCCAGAAGAGGAATATACATCCCCAGAGTCTGAAATCAAATCTGGAATTCATATCCTCTGTAAATGTACTTTATTAAAAGCAGGAATCAAGAAAGGTTTTGGAATTATTATATTGGAGAGGTTGATTGTGTAGAATGGACTTAGAATTAGGGATAATTTTAGACATGTTTTTCAGGCAGCCAAGTCCAAGGACGAATGGGAAACTGGGCACTTTGGCATCAGTCCCATCCCAAAGGCTTTAAAACCAGCCCTCAGCCTGCATTACGAAGTCGAAGTCGGCAAAGGAAGCAGGAGACTGCAATAAAACACACCCATCTATAACTGTTGCAATCACTGTAGGAACACATAGTAGGTACCCAACTGTCATTCTGGGGTTAATCTTTGTAAAATCCGTTTGCTGACACTGAGTGATATTTAGTGCAACTCCAGACCACCGCCAGGGGTGGAAGGCATGCGAGGTTGCGTGTATGTTGAGTGTGTCTGTGCTTGCATCTGTGTGAAACAGCTGGAAGTACTGGTTAAAGTCCAGAATTGGAACCAGCAGAGGCCATAAGGGGAAGAAGCAGGGCCAGTCACAGGAACTGCCCTGGAACACGCCTGCAGCTTGTACTACTGGCTGTTCTCAGGGTTGGAAACGAGGAACTTGTCCATTGTTCCCTAAAGGCCTAGACAGTTTTATACCAGTAAACTGTCTCCCAACAATGTTTCCCCCTCCGTTTGGTGTCCTTCTGAATACCATTGCAGCTCATGGTATTTCTGGGATGAAAGCGATCATTTCACGGGGGCCAACCAACTCAACAGCGGGAGCAAAGTGATTATGGAAGTCACACTCCTGTAATAAAAGAGCTGCGCCCTTTAACTGGTCAAAAGAAGTGGAGCCCCTGGTGACCCAGAAGAAGCCCCTAGTCTCCGCAAGGTCCTCTGGTCTCCGTGTTCCAGAGCTAATTAAAGGAGGGCAATTGCCCTGTGTGATAGAAGGCCCGGGAGAAAAAGGTTGGAATGCTGAATGCGATGCTTCTGGTGGGGCCACCAGCTGGCTTTCTGCTGCTATCTCGTTCAGGCTCCATCCCCGTGCCCCCACTCTCCATTCACATCCAGCGCCTCTCCTGTTGCTTTATTGGAAAAGTTCCCTTTCAGAACATGGGGGAAGGTGCTGTGGACACTAGGATAGCTAAGGTCCTGGACTTTTCATGCCAGCTGCCTTTCTGAAACGTCTGTTATGGTCTTAATTACAGCAGCCATAAAGGAGACTGAAATTCCCCTGATAGTGACTCCCGGGAGAAACACCAGCAGGATTACTTGCCCGTGTCCCCATCTTCTGGAGAAAGCTGGATTCCCCCACCCGCTTCATTCCTTCTCCCTGCAGGGTTCTGGCCTCCGGAGATGAGCGTGGGCCTGGAGTCTCTCCCCCCAGGGTTCTTTGCAGGAAGGGTGGCTGCTCAGATTCCAAGCTTCCTGCCTGGACAAGTGACGACTCTAACACCCCCTCAGGGAGGTGGTTTGTAATGTTTGTTCTGTAAACTCTTAAGTAACTGTGTTCTGTTCCACCAGAGGAGGTCATGTGGCTTAGAGAGAAAGATGTGTTTTCCTGTGGGTAGTTAGGGACACGGAGACACAGCCAGGCAGCCACGCTGATAGAACCCCCTCTCTGAGCAGAGAGCACTGTTCAGGGAGCCAAGGGGAAATGACAGTCATTATCAAGTGCAGATTAACATGCTACAAACAGCCCTGGGCGCTAGGCTTGTGACACTTAGACATCTGTCTTCAGAAACTTTACTCTAGAAATGGCTCCTTTCGGAAGGTACAGATCAGTGAGCTGGTACATGGTTCACTGATCGACTTCCCACAATGCTCAGTGTCCCAGGGCCCTTGTTCTTCCACTCATTCACTGATGGCTGCACTTTTCATTATAACTTTAGCTGTGGTTCTGAGTCCACATCCCCCCCATCCATCCGTCCAGCTCAGGTCATCCTATTTGTCTCTAAAAGCCAAAAACTTTCCCAAAATGCATTGAGACAGCAGCTTCTGAGTAACTAGAAGGAGCATGGCTGGCTCTTGTTGGGATGTGAGGAGGGCGCTGGCCCAGAACTTCTGTGGGTCTCAGGCTTGGCTCCACCGAGTGGTTTTCCCCGTGGCCTTGCCTGCTGCCATGCCACAGGTGAAAACAGCCAACCACTCTCTGCTCAGATGTCTTTATCTTCTTGGTTTTCTTAAACTGAGGCATAATTTACATATCGCAACATTTTATTCGTAGAGCTCAATGCATTTTGACAAATAAATGTATGAAAATATTCCTCATTTAACCTCCACCCAACTCAAGATCCCACGAAATCTCCTCCTGCCCATCATGTTCTTGGACTTTTAAAGCCACCCTGGGAATGTCTTACAAAGCTATCGAACTCTCTTCTCACTTGGAGCTTCTTGCGCTGGTTGTCCCTGTGGCTGGCCACCAACTCAGCTGCAGTCCTTCCCTCCCCTCAGCCACTCCCTCCACGGCCAGATGAGGGAGCTTGGGCAGACTCCTCTCATTCTTTTAAAAAGTGATTAGCTTGAAGCTCTGAGAGGTCAAGCATTTGCTCCTGGCAAGTAAGGACCAGTGCGATGGCCAAAGCCAACCCCTCCAGGTTTCCTCTGGGCTCCCTAGCTTTCGGGAGAGCACAAAGCTATGCCCTAATGGAGTGGGAACTGGTCAGGATGCAGACATCTGGAGCCCACCTCTAACCAAATCAGACAGTGCCTTGGCTCTGGATTCCAGGCTGCTTCTCACCTGGGAGGGGAGGGTCACCCCTGCTTGTGATGCGTGTTCTCTCCTCACACCCACCCCCTCCCCGTCTGCCCACCCAACGTGAGTAGTGCACCAGTGGACATGCTTGAGAATCATCCACAGAGTGAGTTGTACACACCGATTCTCAGGCCTGGGGCCGGGCCAGGAGTCTGCATTTTTATCAGGCTTGCTCCTCCCCGTCTCCCCACTTACCCCAGGGGATCTGTGGGACTCACTGCACTTCGATAAACGATAAACGCTGTGTAGGAGGAGCTCTCTCTATCTCCTCCACTGAGGAAGTAACATTCAATAGTTTCCACTCTTATCATACCTGACCCCTCCCTTCCTGGGAGATTTCCCCTTCCTGAACTTCTTCCGCCTTTATCTTTGCTATCTGCCTAGTCCCTAAATGATTTGGTTCCTTTGGTCATCATTCTATTATTCAACTTGTTCACCTAATCTCTAGTTCTTTCCCAGATTGTCCCTTAACCTCTAAATAGCCTCAATGTTTGTGATGACTAACATAATCCACACACACCAAATACGTGTGCAAACACACCTTCTGCTGACATCCCTTCCATAGCTCCACTGAGTAAAGTCCAAACTTCTTAAAGCTGCATTTAAGGCTCCCCAGTATCTACTGCTCACCTTCCAGTTTCATCCCTTGTCCTCTTCCCTGCAGCATGCCCTTTCCTCCCACTGCTCTTCCCCAGCTATTTTCATACGCCCTCTGCCTGTGGAAATCCTCTCCTTGGCTCATCTGGTGAACCCCTACTCATCTTTCAGGACACAGGTTAAAGGTCCATCCGCCAAGAAACATCTCAGCATCCAAACACCCCCTGCCAATGGCTTGTTCCTTTTCTCTAGGCTACCTCGCTCCCTCCCCAAACCAGGAGCCTTGTTTCCTCAGAAACTGCCTGGGGTGGGAACTGGGGGTGGGCCATAATCCAACATTTTCCTGGACAAGGGTCTGTGGTTATTTATTTATTTTGGTTTTTAATTATTATTATTTTAAATATTTTTATTGATTTCAGAGAGGAAGAGAGAGAGATAGGAACATCAATGATGAGAGGGAATCATTGATTGGCTGCCTCCTGCATGCCCCACATTGGGGATCAAGCCCACAACCCGGGCATGTGTCCTTGACCAGAATCGAACCCGGGCCCCTTCAGTCCGCAGGCCGACGCTCTATCCACTGAGCCAAACCAGCTAGGGCAGTGGTTATTTTTATATGATAGTCATGTACTAAAATAATCTACCTAAAGATGTTTATTGAGCATTTCCTATGTGCCAGGTACTGTTTTAAGTGCTTTTCCCCCTATTGGATTTATTTGTATAAGATGTGCTTTTCTTTAATGGTGGTTACTTACGTGACCTCATGTCTGTATAGTATTAGGTCTGACATTTCATTGTAGATTTGTAAGGGTCAATAATGGCAATTGTCTCCAGTTGATCTGGGGGTTCCACTTCTATGGCAGGCAAGCGTAAGCTGGACGTCTTGGGTCCACTCATCTGAGAGGGTTGCTGTTTTTCTTGTTTTCTTTTCCTTGTAGGCTTTAAAAATGCAAAAGGAATAATTGGAAGAGTGATTTTGTTTATTACGTCCATCCCAATATATCTCAAAATTTTAATACAAGTCAAAGGGGGAAAATGGTTCAAAATATACAGAAGATTTAATACACAGAAATTTAGCTTAAAAGGACCCTCTCCATGCCCTAACCAGTTTGACTCAGTGGATAGAGCGTTGGCCTGCTGACTGAAGGGTCCTGGGTGCAATTCCAGTCAAGGGCACATGCCTGGGTGTGGGCTTGATTCCAGTAGGGGGTGTGCAGGAAGCAGCCGATCAATGATTCTCTCTCATCATTGATGTTTCTATCGCTCTGTCTCTCCCTCTCCCTTCCTCTCTGAAATTAATAAAAATATCTTATATAATAAAAGGCTAATATACAAATAGACTGAACGGCGGAATGACCAGTCACTATGATGTGCACTGACCACCAGGGGGCAGATGCTCAATGCAGGAGCTGCCCCCTGGTGGTCAGTGCACTCCTACAGGGGGAGCGCTGCTCAGCCAGAAGCCAGGCTTAAGGCTGGCAAGTGCAGCGGCAGTGGCAGGAGCCTCTCCCACCTGTAGGCCCATGGGGAGTCGGCAGTTGGACATCCCCCGAGGGCTCCTGGACTGTGAGAGGGCACAGGCAGGGCTGAGGGAACCCCCCTGAGTGCACGAATTTTGTGCACCAGGCCTCTAGTATTAAAATAATAAAATAAAAGGAACCTCTCTAGACTGTTCCTTTCTAGACATTTAAAATGCCACAAGGAAGAGTGCCTTTCCTCTATGGAGGTTTCACACTCCCTGGATTTATGACGCAGGATAGAGTTGAGATGTCTCAGTGCAGAAAGGAGAGACCAGCAACTGAACCCTCCAGACTCTGAGTGATCACTGGAATGAGCTGGCATTTCTCAGGAGACAGTCAGTTTAAAGCCACCAAAATGTACTTCTCGATTCATTAATCTCCGGTGGGAGTGGAGACAGGGAAATCTGCTCAAGATAAGCATGAAGTACAATATGACTTTGCCTTCTTAGAAAGAGCCATCATTCACATAAATTGCATCTTTCAACCTTTCAAGGGATTAAATGCTACAAGACAGCATCTGGTTCAAACAGCAGCAAATCAAAGCGGGTAACAATACACCGCATGGTGAATAACAGGCGGGCTCCTGTATCCATAGGCCAACAGCGGAGGGAAAAAGAAACCGGGAGAGCACAGTAAGAAAGGGTACACCTGTAGATGTGTCAGGGAAGATAGTGCTGACTGCGGGATAATAACGCCATTCTTCTAAGGTGACCCAAAGCGGCAGGCAGTCGCCCTCCTTCAGGGGGTAGAACACAGTTTTCCTTGACCCAGGGACCAGAGAAGAGAATAGGGGGCAGAGACTCTCCCCTCTGAAAGCCACCAGCTGGGGTCATTAATTAACGTTCAGACGCGAATTGGCTTCATAAAGGGTTTCTTTAGAGCCGAGGAAGAGGCCATTAGTCCAGAATTAGATAAAAGTAGTTGAAGTTTGCCTTCTTTGTTTCAGCTGCCCCTTTCTTATCCTCCCCCACTTCAGCCTTCTCCTCCCCCTTTATCTCCATCTCAGGCTCTTATTACTCTCCTGACCTCTGCCCTTTGACCCTTCCAAGGAAGGATCAGATGCATGCCATTCACACCTCCGTGTAAAGTTAATCCTCTGGAAGCTCCCAGGTATTCTGTTCTAGCCATAACTTCAAATGAAAGGCTCTCCTCCTGTTAAAGGAATGTCAGGTTGGCGAAGAGGTGTGCTTGGGAGGGAGGGCAGTAAGAATCAGATTCTGAAGGTTTTGAGTGGGGCCTGCCTCGAGCATCTCAGGCCACCCTTTCCTGGAATTCTGCCCGACTCCCATTGGGAATATTAATATTTAGGGATAGAGTGCCCAGAACTATCCTATGGGCTTCATTTGTATATTAATCTCTTTTAAAGTTAGTTTTAATTTTTTTTTAATTAAATCTTTATTGTTCAGATTATTACATTTGTTCCTTTTTTTTCCCCCCCATAACTCCCCTCCTCCCAGTTCCCGCCCCACCCTCCGCCCTCACTCCCCACCCACTGTCCTCATCCATAGGTGCACGATTTTTGTCCAGTCTCTTCCCACATCTCCCACACCCCTTTCCCCCCCCAAGAATAGTCAGTCCATTCCCTTTCTATGTCCCTGATTCTATTATAATCACCAGTTCATTCTGTTCATCAGATTATTTATTCACTTGATTCTTAGATTCACTTGTTGATAGATGCATATTTGTTGTTCATAATTTGTATCTTTACCTTTTTCTTCCTCTTCCTCTTCTTAAAGGATACCTTTCAGCATTTCATATAATCCTGGTTTGGTGGTGATGAACTCCTTTAGCTTTTCCTTATCTGTGAAGCTCTTTATCTGACCTTCAATTCTGAATGATAGCTTTGCTGGATAAAGTAATCTTGGTTGTAGGTTCTTGGTATTCATCACTTTGAATATTTCTTGCCACTCCCTTCTGGCCTGCAAAGTTTCTGTTGAGAAATCAGCTGACAGTCGTATGGGTATTCCCTTGTAGGTAACTGAGTTTCTTTCTCTTGCTGTTTTTAAGATTCTCTCTTTATCTTTTGCTCTTGGCATTTTAATTATGATGTGTCTTGGTGTGGTCCTCTTTGGATTCCTTTTGTTTGGGGTTCTCCGCGCTTCTTGGACCTGTAAGTCCATTTCTTTCACCAGGTGGGGGAAGTTTTCTGTCATTATTTCTTCAAATAGGTTTTCAATATCTTGCTCTCTCTCATCTTCTGGCACCCCTATAATTCTGATGTTGGTACGCTTGAAGCTGTCCCAGAGGCTCCTTACACTATCCTCGCATTTTTGGATTCTTTTTTCATTTTGCTTTTCCGGTTGGATGTTTTTTGCTTCCTCGCATTTCAAATCATTGACTTGATTCTTGCGCTCCTCTGGTCTGCTGTCGGGCGTCTGTATAATATTCGTTATTTCAGTCTGTGTGTGCTTAATTTCTAGTTGGTTCCCCAATATAAGATCGAGGGTCCTATTAGTTTTCGTGTAGATCTCATTAAGTTTATCGGCAGCTTCTAAACAGTTCTTGAGAGACCTTAAAAGTGTGGTTCTGAACTCTATTTCTTCCATTGACAATTTTGTCTTGTTTCTTTGTCTCCGCATTTTGTTATGCTTCCTTGGTGCACCCCCTAGTGGTCTTTGTTCGCAGTCTTATAGATAAATCTTGATTGTTGTAGCTAATTCCAGGGAGGGTTTGACCTCCAGGCCAAGTGGCTATGAGAATCAGCTGTGTCAGCAGTGAGAGAATTTCTGTCCTCTAGGGAGGTGCTAATCTAGCCTTTGCCTGAGGCTATCCGGCAAATGCCTCTGTGCAGGGCTTGGGCGGGGCGGGTCGCACAGGATCAACAGGGTGGGCCGGAGAGAGCAGTTATGGCGGCTCTCAGTCCTGTCCCAAGGGGCTCTGCCTCTCTGAGTCCCAGCACCCGCTGCAAAGCTCGGAGAGAAAGCTGCACTCGCTCTGACCGAAGCCAGACAGTCCCGCTTCTCCTGTTTGAGTCTGGGTCCCTAAAGACTCGCCCGGATCTGGTGCTCAGAGTCTGTGACTCCCTCCCGATTGAAAACAACAACCGCGCCCTCCGCCGCCAGCCCGCTCCGCGCACTCTGCACCTCAGAATTTGACTTCAGCACTGCGCCTCCTCTGAGTGTCCGTATGCGTTTCTCTTTCCTCCTAGTTGTAGGACTTCCACTCAGCCAGCGTTCCTGTGGTTCTGGGTGATGTCCCTTCCGTTTTTTGGTTTCACTTTTGAAGTAGTTGTTCAAAGCAGCAAACACCGGCGTTAACCTATGCCGCCATCTTGGTTCTCCTAGTTTTAATTTTTATCAAAGTCACACATGCACCTTTTTTTCAGTGGTTCTCAAACGTGGCTGAAATTTAGACTCATCGGGGGAAATGTTTTAAAATTCTGAAGTCTAAACTCACTCCAGCTTGGCTAAGTAAAAACTCACGGGAGGTATGGCCCGGGTCCTGGGGTGTCTGAAGAGCCCCAGGTGACACAGGAGGAACGTAAGCCAATGATTTGAGGGAGATAATTCTACAATGCATATTTAAACCAGAGCGGACCAAACCAAATAGCAATATCCCAGCCTAACTCCTCTTGTTTCTCATTTCCCCAAAACAGTAAATTCAACTATCTGAATTGATTCCTATGGTACTTATCCTCCTATTTCTAAATTATATGATTACATTGCTATTTTTTAAATATATATTATTATTGATTCAGAGAGGAAGGGAGAGGGAGAGAGAGATAGAAACATCAATGATGAGAGAGAATCATTGATCATCTGCCTCCTGCATGCCCCACACTGGGATGGAGCCACAACCCAGGCATGTGCCCTGACTGGGAATTGAACCATGACCTCCTGGTTCATAGGTAGATGATCAACCATTGAGCCACGCCAGCCAGGCTATTGCTACTTATTGATTTTTTTTTTTTTGCTTTAATCATTTATTGATTTCTCATCATGGAAAATGAGATTTAACTCTTTTATATCACCACCCATACCTCCAAAACTCACACTTCCATGAGATTTAACTCTTTTATATCCCACATCATCGCAACACTGTTATAGTTGGGTTACATCGATATTCATATTTGACTGTCTTCTCTTTTTGCTTAGTTTTCTCTGTACTTATCACTAACTCAACCCCAAACTCTTTCCAAGTTGTTCTCACAATCACTTGACCTCTCTTGAGGAAATCACTCTCGCTGCCTTGGGGCCTGCAATCTGGACTGGCCCCTTGTCAGGCTGCTGCAGGGTGAACCCCTCACCTCAGCCTGAGGAGTCCCACCTTTCTCGTGTCGGGTCCCTCATCTTGGTTTTTGATTTTCTCCTTGGTTTTTAGGGAGTCCATCCTCCAGCAGCCTCTGGGGGAAGAGTACATGGGAGTAAAGTTTTTGAGACCCTGACTGTCTGAAAATTCATTGGTCCCTCCTTGAGTTTGGCTGGAGGCAGAATTTTCCCGCAGAATTTTGAAGGCATTGCTTTATTGTCTTCTAACTTTCTGGGTTGCTATGGAGAAACCCAATGTCATTTTGATGTCTTGATAATTTACATAAAACTTTTTCTTCTCTTTCTCTGAAAGCTTGTTGATTCCAATGTTCTGCAATTTCATGATGATGTGCCCGGTATAGCTACTCAGTGAGCCCTTTCAATCAAGAAATGCAAGTCCTAGAGTGAGAAATGGAATTATTTCATTAATAATTGCCTCTTTCCACTTACTCTATTCTCAAAAAAATTATTGTTATAGCTCCCATGCTGTATATTACATTTTAAATTCTTTTTCTTTTTGTTCTACTTTCTGGGGGATTTCTTCATCTCTATCTTTCAACTCTCCTATTAGATTTTTCATCTCTCCTAGCTTACTTTAAATTTCTAAGGTCTCCTCTTTTCAAAACACCCCTTGTGTTGTTGTCTCTAGAGTACAATATCTTATCTTGAGGACTTTGGAAATCACACAGTGGGGAGGGCATGTATGGCTCGGCTGCCTATTTGTAAAGCCACCTCTGGGACTCACCCTGTTACACACCTGGGTAAAGTGAATAGAGGATTATCTCCGAGAGATAGAGGAGAGATTTTACCAGCAAAACATATGGACAAAAAATAATACACAAACCTAGAAAGACACTGTCTCTTTCTAACTACACAGGAAGCCACTCATGCCTTACTAAGTGACCTTGGGGTCAGAGAATAACAAGTACGTTTTTTATGGCTTTAGAATAATACAGAAACATTTGTTTTGATTTATAATCCATTTGTTAAAGACGAAAACTGTGTAGTGAAGTATATAGATCAATAATAATCCCTTTCCTCTGTATGCAACTTCTCATTTTGCCAAGAGTGGTTCATGAACATTGTCCCATTTGGGGACATTGACGGAGTAGGTCAACAGGAAAATTCTTTCATTTAACAAATGAGGAAGGTGCTCTTTCCTCCACGCATGCTGCCTTGCTAAGACAAGTTGTAACCGTGTAATCACAACTTGCCATGTGCATCAGTATAGTGAAATGGGAAAAATACTAGAATGGGAATCAAGAGACCTGGATTTTAGTCTATATTTTGCCACTAATTGGTTAAGAGAACTTGGCCAACTTAGATCCAGTTCACTAATACTTTTTAGGTGCCTCCTATGTACTAGTATTGTGCTAGGTGCTGGAGGCACCAAGCTGAATAAACACAGTTCCTGTCTTTAAATTGCTTACAATTTGGCTGAAAAGACACATATAATGACCCCTCCAAAAAGCAGCATTTTTCTGTAATCATTTATGAAAATAATATAGCATATGAGCATATGCCCTGAAAGACCTTAGAGGGCATAATTAATTCCATCTGGAGAGGAAAGGCAGTGAAGTTTTCAGAGAGAAGGTGGAAAACTATCTTTATTGTTTTTATGTACAACAGTAACATATTGTTTCAAGAAAATTCAAACAAAATATGATGCATAGAAAGTAAAAAAAAAATCACCATAACTCCCTTCCCACCAAGAGATGAGTGATGCTAATTTGATGTGTTTTAGGAGATACATTTGATGCATGTTATAAAGGACCTGATGTGAAAAGTAACAGAGGTTGGGTAGAAAATCCATGGCCAAGGAAATATGCAAAAGGGGGACAGAAAAGGGCATGGCAAGTTTGGGGCATGAGCTGTAGTAAATTGTGGGAGGAGTGGAGTGAGCAGTGTTAGTACGAGAGGAATAGTATGAAGCATCTGATCCAAGAAGTGGATATGAAACCATTAGAGGAAATAAGTCCAGGGATCAGAAAGTCAGGGAGTGAGAACTAAATGGAAGACAGAGTATAAATGTATAACGGCAGAGTATAGGATGTTGGCTGCAAGAAGGGCAAATATGGCAGCTCCTTTTTTCATTATTGGTTCTGACGAAGGAGCTGGGAGCCCACCTTTTGGCCTGGAGTGCCCTCCGTGGGCCCAGGGATGGCAGGGCTATGGCATGCTCAGATTCGCTGAATGCAAACTCCAAGTCAGTCTGAGAGAGATGAGGGTCCTTCGCGTTATCCACTTCTGGTTCTTTCCTTCCCTGTGCACCAAGTGCTAGAGCTTGCTTCCATTCCAGCTTGCAAGATGAAAGAAATAGGAAAGCTAGAGACAAGAGGTGAAAGGATATGATTAGGTCAATGGAAAGACCTACTGGTAAGAAATGAATTGGGGTTTGTGGCAGGGTTGTACCTCATTATCACAGGGTGCTGGACTGTCCTCAAGATGGTGCCTCCAGCCCTAACTGGTTTGGATCAGCGGATAGAGCGTCGGCCTGCGATCTGAAAGGTCCCAGGTTCGATTCCAGTCAAGGGCATGTACCTTGGTTTCAGGCACATCCCCAATTGGGGGTGTGCAGAAGGCAGCTTATTGATGTTTCTCTCTCATCGATGTTTCTAACTCTCTATCCCTCTCCCTTCCTCTCTGTAAAAAATCAATAAAATATATTTAAAAATAAAATAAAAATTTAAAAAGATGGTGCCTCCAGACTTCAAAGGCAACCATTTCTCACTTCCAAACAAAGTGGATGACTTCAATAAGTACTAAGTACATGCCTGGGCCTAAATCTTCACCAGAGTCATCTTTTGGCCAGAGAAATGGTCTTCAGTACTTAAGCTTAGTTGGGGTGGGCCAGGCCAGGGGCAGACATGAAAAGGGTCCTGAGCCCTTAAAAAGTGCATATCCAAAAGAACTGAAAGCAGAATCTTAAAGAGACCTCTGCACGCCCATATTCATAGCAGTATTAGTCACAATAGTGAAAAGGTGGAGGCAACCCAAGTGTCCATCGATGGATGGATGAATAAACAAAAAGTGTATACGCATACAGCAGAATATTATTCTGCCTTAAAAAGGAAGAAAATTCCAGCACATGCTACAACATGGATGAAACTTGAAGACATTATGATACGTGAAAGAAATCAGTAATGAAAGGACAAATATGGTATGACTTCACTTAATGAGGCAAATTCACTGGGACAGAAAGTCAAATAGTGGCGGCTTGGACTTGTGGGGAGTGAGGGAATGAGGAGCTCTATTGCCAAAGGGGAACAGAGTTTAACTGTATGTAGTACACTTAAAAATGGTTACGATGGTAAATTTTATGTGATTTGCATTTCACCACAATTTTACAAATAAAATAAAATTAAGTAAATAAAGCATGGATGAGTTTGAAAGATAGAAAAGGAAATACCCAGATGCTAAAATAAAAAGGAAGCCGAGAGTCCAAACATCAGACTCCTATGGCCTTCGGGAGATGATGTGATCCAGGAATGGCTTAGGACTTGGATTTTAGCACCCATGCAGGGACAGGAGATGAGGACTCAAGCCTGGGTGAAACGGTTGGAACTGAGTCCCCTACATAAAGCCCAGATGCTCTAAGAAAAGCCGAACATCAACCCAGAAAGATACCAAGGAAGCTCATCTCTGCCCTGATTCTATATGAGGAAAAATAGTGCCCCCCTATGAAAATCAAAACCCCAGTCATGTGCCTGGCACAAGTTTAGAGTCCAAATAGCTACTACCTACCTCCGAAGGAAACCGCAAGCCAAAAAATTAACATGAAATTGGTCTTTAGCCAGAGAGACCCCTAGGATACCTGGCAGAAACAAATATAAAACCACTCGGAAATTAAACTCCAACACTCCAGGCCATAGAGAATTCCCACGGGAAAAATAAAGCCTTGCTTACAATAAAAAAAGATTATAAAAACAGAGAGTAAATATCTACCATGTACAAGAGTCAACAGTCAAAATAAACAGCAGGATTAAACTCCTCAAAACTTTAAATAATAAGTAAACTGTTATACTTTATAAACAATAGTAGGGAACTATAACATTAATATTTTAATGATTTTAAAAATCAAAGAAGGATATACCTAAGACTAGTACAAGACACGATTTTTAAAAAAAAATAGAAAGTCCAAAAATAAACCAGAAGGAACGTCTAGAAATTGAAAATATGGTTTCTGGAACTAAAAGTGCAAGGGATGCATTAAGAAGCAGATTAGGCACACAGAAGAATTAGTGAAATGGAAGAGAGATCTGAGGAAATATCCCAAAATGCCCCATAGAGAAACAAAGGATTAAATGTGTAAATGAAAGATTAAAAGATGAGGATGAAGAAAGAGTCAACAAATGTCTCATAGGAGTACCAGAAGAAGACAATAAAAAGAAGAAACAATATTCAAAATTTAATATCTAGGTTCAAAAAAATGTCCTTGCCAATTACTGTCTTACCTTGGGCAAATAATTTATTCTCTCGGTGGCATAGTTTCCTTAATTGTAAAACAGTGCTAGGACTCTGTTGTGAGAATTAAGTGAGATAACAAATGTAAAGTACAGCTCCCATGAAACATATATGTGGCTATTACTGTTATTAATGAGAATTATCCCATATTGGTAACAGATTCAAACCAGACCTTTACAACATATAATATATGTGGCGATTACTGTTATTAACGGGAATGTTGGTAACAGATTCAAACCACTATTTAAAGAATCACATGGAAGATAAATAAAAATAAATCCATACCTAGATACATTATACTAAACTGCAGAACATAAGAGACAGAGAGAAAAATCTTAAAGCAGCCAGAAAGGAAAGACAGATTTTCCACAAAGGGACAATAATTAGACTCATAACAATGATCGTTTTCAGTAGCAACAAAAAGAGGTCAGAAGAGAAAGAAAAATGTCTTCAGTATGCTGAGGGGAAATAACTGTCAACCTAAAATTCAACACCCAGATAAATTGCCATTTACCATTGAGGGTAAAATAAAGGTACTTTTCAAGGAAAAACTGGGATTTACTATTATTTTTACCACTCACAAATCCTTACGAAAAGAACTACTAAAGGATGTACTTCAAGAAGAAAATTGATTCCAGCGGGAAGCCATGGTATGTGGAAATCAGAAGTGAAAAAAAGATAAGGATCTTGTTGGGGTCGGGTAGGGGGTCGGGAGAAGAGGAGGGAAAGGCAGCGGTGAATTGGGTGGAAATGGGCCTGTGGGAGCGATCAGGCAGCCAGGGGAGCTTGTGCTGTGAGCGAGCATGATGAACCGCGGGGCAGACAGAGATAAGGGCTATGGAGGAGCGATGAGAATGGAGCTAACAAGCTTGGGAAAACAAGTGAGAATTTTTGTAAGAGGGACATAAGGTTCCCTTCCCAGAGGTTTTGAAAGAACTGAGTTGCTTTCTGGAACTGAATGTTCTTGTCTGCGGGGTTGGATTTAATGATCTTTAATGTCCCTCCTAGCCCTGACATTTTACAAGGTTGGATAACGAGACGGAGATGCGAGGCCAGGGCTCTTGAGTTTAGCTGGATTCAGTCAGTGTACGGAGACTTCTGAAACTTTGCAAGATGAGCTCAGTCCATTTCTGAAAAACAAGGCAACAACTGATACTGGGCATCTAAAGCCCGTACAACAAGAAGCAGACGCAGCGTTGAGACAATTAGAACAGAGAGCAGGCCCAAGTGTGGCACAGACATAAATGGAAGCGGCGGAGACCAGGGGCAGTCCTCAGAAGCCACATCCTGGCCTCCACGCCGCTCTCCAAAGGCCTGAGCTTGACAGCCATCCAAACATGTCTTGTCTGAGGCACTTTCCCCTTTAATTTTCAAATTTATGTATATTTTAAGGGAAACTTAATCTACGTGGCTCTGAATCATGTACAGCAAACGCCTCTAAGAGACACTTGATGCTGGGAGCTTTTCCTGAACTTGGAACAACTTGTTACAAGAGGCTCTTTTCGGACTGATTCCGCTTCCAGCCTCCACCTCTCTTCCCGAGGTCCAGGATTTGGGTCAGATGCTGAAAACCTGCCGGATAAGGCCCGCCCTTTTCTTCCTCGTCTTCCTCGGCAGTCAAAGGGGACGCAAATAAGCCACGAGGGCATGGGGCTCGGCCCTGCCCAGGGAGCAGCGCGGTCCTCGATGCTAGCACGCACGCGGCCCTAACTCGGTCCTCCGCGCAATGGCTGCGTTGGAGGCAGGGCTGGCAAACAGGACTCCAGTTCCCAAGCCAGGTTTCCTCCGGTTGCACTGAGCGCTCCACCCAACCTCATTAGACAGTGGCAGACCTCACAGCGGCATGTTGGTGGTTCCTGCTCTCCTGCTAACCGGCGCCCAGTCCCACAGGCTCCGGGAGAGGAAGGTCTTCAGCCAGGATGGGCTGCACACTGGTTTCCTTCCATCGATCTCAAGTTCTGCTGGCCGGGAGCGCGTGGTCCCAGCCGCCCCGTTGTTTCAGCAGTCCTGCGGTGTACCTCACTTCCAGGAATCTTACCCAGCCCCGGGGCAGGGAGCCTCGTCACTTATTTACCCACGAACCGGTGCCAAGCTGTAGAATCATACCACTGGAAAGAATTGCTGGTCTGTGACCTCGGGCCCCACCGCTTCTACATTTCCTGTACAGTGGGTAATGATATAGGCGCCCCTTAAACGCCATTTTCTCTCATACGCACATGCTTACTTAATGAATTTTTTAGCTGACTTTGAGCTGGGCTGCAAAGACCAATCAAAGGAAAGAGTCGAATCTTGCCACTTAATAAGCATCGTGGGAGCCTAAAACCACCTCAGGCTGGTTTTCTACATATTTTTTTTTCCCTTCCCATTTCAGGCTGGAGTTACTCAAAGTAGCTTATGTGGCATAATTTTAGGGGTGACCTTTCCTCAATAATATCCCCCAATGACATCTGCTGTTCCATTACTAACTGTTACTAGCCCTCCCATCTGCGTTAAGACTGCTGGAGAAGGAAAAGGGGGGAATTTGGAATGCACTCGTAAAATACATATACTCTTGGAAATTAAAGCACACCAAGTCCCAAACAACTGGATGTAAATGAGTTAATTAGAGCAGGAAGCCCGGCAAAACAATGTGGTTTAGCAGAAAGAACACTGGGCTTGGAGTCCAAAAAATAGACATTGAATCCCGGCTCTCCTATCTTTCTCTGCCTTAATCCCCTCGTCTGTAAATTGGTGATAACCATCCCAGTCTCATTATGAAGCTGTGTGTGTGTGTGAACATATTCTGTAATTACTTTATGAATATTAGCTCATGTTGAAAGCAGGGACTGGAAGGGAGAAGGAGGACAGGGCTCCTGGCGGTCACAAGCTGAACTCCCTGAGGGCTGGCCACTGAGAGCACAAGGCAGCTTCATGCGGGGCCAGCCATGATGCTTGGGAACTGAAAATGGACTGAGTGTTTGTTAGAGTTCATTCCACACCCACACACCCCAGAGCCTATCTGAGCAGCCTATGGGCCCCGGGCTACCTCCACCTGTGAGTAAGAGCCTGCTCCCCGCCTCGGCCTGTGGGTGGAAGCTGGGAGTGTGGGGCTGGACAGTTGGAAACTCCCTGGTGGCATTTTAATGAAGACCGTTAGACCTCAGGTGTAACTTTTACTGACTCCTAGGGAAGCCTGCTCACCTCTGCTTGGGGCACCTTTTCTCTGGCTTCATAAAAATTTGTTTATAAGGCCAAGCTCAAATAAAGTTAAAACATCCAACAGGGCGGTTGGGGATGGGCTCTGAAAGGCTCCAGCCCGTTACGCAAGACTTCCCGTAGCCCCGGGTCTATAGGCTGGTGGATCGCTCCCAGAAGTTAGTTTTCTATTCATTTTAGCAGATTTTCCCTCCAAGCAGGCCCCTGGAGCTGCCAAGCCGTGGTAACAGGGAGAAACATGGGGCTGACATGTGAGCCCCAAGCTGCAGCGGCAAAGGGGGGTTTGTCTCACCTCCGGGCTGGGAAGCAAATGCAGCCTGACTTTTGGGAGGGAGCCTAATTGATTCTACTGGTGGCGGCAGAGTGGGGGAGACCCCTGGAAAAAATGATGTTTGGGGCCAGGGTACCACCGCCAAAGGCACACACACTTCCTTTAATTAACAGGCGCACGATGCCAACAAACACACCGGCATATGGGAAGTGAGGGCGACTAACAGGCAAGCCTCCCACTTCCTCGGGGAGTGCCCTGCCAGCCAGGATTAGTCCCTGTTCCTGTTTCCTCACAAAAAAGCCCCTGTGCTTGCTTGAGAGGCCGGCCCCAGGTGCTGGCAGACCCCCAGCCTGGAGGCACTGCCTGAGCTTGCCTTCCTGCCTCTCTCTCTGCCAGGGACGTTTTTTTCTGGGGGAGCTGGTTTGAAGCATTCAGAAAAGCCAGGGGACTTTTCTGGGGACTTTCTGGAATTAAAGGGTCAATGTCCGCCTCCCCTTTTCTCTCCTTTGACGTTTCGGAACTTTAGTTATTTCTACGGATAAACATTATCTTCTTCTCCAGGACCCTCCCAGTCACCACCTACCCTAACCCTGTGCAGGGTCTGAAGTTGTCTCCAGCACCCCCAAAGGCCATCCAGGTGAGGAGTGGGGCTACCTGTATGTCAATGGCTTTTCCCACACACAAGGTCAGTGCCCCTCATTTTTAGAGTAGCCTTTTCTATGCTCTATGAGTCTCTTTTGATTGTTGGCCATTGCAAATATAGCTCAAGAGACAGCGATGCATTCAATAAGCATATACATCGAGTGTCTCTTATGTGCCAGGCGCTGTGCTGGGTACGGAGGACTCCAGGCACCTGAGGTGAGACCCCTCTCCAGGTAAGGAGCCAGAGGCAGGAACAGAAGCAACAGGACACGGTGAAGGCTCCAATAGGTACTGGGTGTACCATGGAAGGACCATTCTGGCTGAGCGCAGACTATCTGAATCAGATCAGACTTGTTAGCAATGCAGGCTCCCAGGCCTCATCCTGGAACTTCCAAACCACAATCTCAGGGAGGGAGGCCTAGGAAGATGTAGTTCAATGAGTTTCTCAGATGATTCTTATTCACCCTAAATTTTGAGACCCGCTGTTCTATTTGAGCACCACTGTCCAAGGGGTAGTTAGAAAGGGTGTACCGCAGTGCTGACATTTGAGGGTTGTTATTTTTTAAAAAGCAATAGTCTTTATTTAAATTTTTATTTTCCTTGAAAGAAATCATGGAAGGATACTTTATTAATATGGACCATATATACAGAGGTGGGTGCCAGTTTTGTGGGGTAGTAGCTTACTAAACTGAAGCGTCCTGTCTTTTCCTCTTAATTTTTAAAATGTTTTTTAAATTGTGATAAAATATATATAACATAAAACTTACCATTTTAATCATTTTTAAGTATACTACAGTTCAGTGGTGTTAAGGACATTCACCTTGTTGTTAACTACCACCACCACCATTGATCCACAGAGCTTTCATCTTCCAAAACTGAAACAGCTCCTAGACCAGCCGTGGGCAAACTACGGCCCGCGGGCCGGATCTGGCCCGGTTGAAATGAATAAAACTAAAAAAAAAAAGACCGTACCCTTTTATGTAATGATGTTTACTTTGAATTTATATTAGTTCACACAAACACTCCATCCATGCTTTTGTTCCGGCCCTCCGGTCCAGTTTAAGAACCCATTGTGGCCCTCGAGTCAAAAAGTTTGCCCACCCCTGTCCTAGACAGAAAGGCCCACACCAAGGCAGCTGAAGGGACAGGATGACTGGGGAAGGGATGGAGATATGAGGGTGCTCCAGTACAATTCTCTCTTGTCACTTTAGAAAACAGAGTGGATGGTCCTGCCCCTCACCAAGGCAGAGAACACTAGGAGAAGACAACTATGACTGCCATGGAGACAAAGTGTCTGTGATACTGAGCCAAGTGCTCCCCGCCCTCTCCCATGGTGCACTGTGGTTTCCCATCTGGGGTCTTGACCATCCTCCCAGTGTATGACAAGCCCTGACACAGTCCACTCACTTTGAGAACATCATCGACTCTCAGCTGTGGCCAAGTAAAAACAGTGGGTTCATCAGTGCTTTGTCAACGGCAAGATTTCACCATAGTGTCTGTGGGCAGCTTCATGATTCCTGATTCAGACCATTCTCTCAACCACAGTAGCCACCAAAAGGTCTCTGGATGAGCATCTCATGTTTGCATGTCCACTACTACAGGGAGTGGGGGATGCCATTGCTTTGCAGACTTCTTTTCAGTTGTGGCTTTCACAAACCACATGGAAGACTACAAGTCACATGCGCTCAGCAGGCTGAAGACCTGAGCTTGTACTGTATTCAGTGGAGTGGCCCTGTTTGGTGCACCCACACCCAGGGGACTCTCTGGCTACCCCTGAAAACCCAAAGCAGTGGCAGAGGCCAATTAAATGACTGAGACAGGTTTTTACAGCTTTAGATTTGAAAGAGCTGGGGTAGATTTGGTCCCAGGAAGGGCATTGTCCTAGTTCTGCTGAGCTGGGGCAAAGCACAGCCTGAGCTGAAGACTGGAGCACAGAGTTGGAGTTGGCCCAGAAGGGGATCGAGCTCAATAATAGTGGCTTAACACACAAATGTGTGTGTGTGTTTACATAGTTCCAGTGGATCAGGAATCCAGGAGCAGCTTAGCTGGGTGGTTCCAGTTCAACTTCTCTCATGGGGTTGCAGTCAAGCTGTCATCTGAAGACTTGAATGGGGCTGGAGGATACACGTTCATGCTCATTCACATTGCTGCTCATACAAAGTCTTAACAGTTTCTTGTCATGTAGGCCTCTCCGTAGGGATGCTCAGGCCATGGAAGTTGGCTTTGCCCAGTGAGAGAGAGATAGAGATAGAGATAGAGATAGAGATAGAGATAGAGATAGAGATAGAGAGATAGAGGTGTCTTTTAAAATCTAATCTCAGAAGCATCATATCATTACTCCTGTCATATGCTATTGATCACACAGACCAACCCTGGTACAAAGTGAGAGAGAACCACACAAGAGTCGAATACCAAGATGGCTATAACCCTGAAAGTTCTGGTGAGTACTCCATATTTTAGTGTACTTGTTCTACAGACAGAAAGACAAAAAATAAAGATACTTTCTCTTTATTGGTTTTTCCAACCTTATTACAGTTCGGGAAACTTTGTGAAATGTACGTGGCCTGCCTTCTGACCTCCAGGATTCCCATCCCATTGCCACCAATGAACCCTTAACAAACAACTCCAGCCCCTGAAGCATCAACTGCACTTAGATTCAGCACTGAGCCTACAATTCAGCAGCTTATCATTTTCTCATTGTTTTACGTGCACTGCAAATAGACTGTACGATCCTTTATAAGAAGGGACCATATGTCTTTTTATTTGTAAGGGGCCCTAACAGCAAGCCCAATGCTGGACACATGGTAGTTGTTTAATCAAGAGTTATTCCCTGACTGATTGATTCAGAGGACCTCTGGGAAGTTGAGGAGTCAGCAAGGAAGAAGCCTGGTCAGATGAGTCATCAGTCAAGTCCAGAGCAAAAACTCCATAGACAGCTGCGTATCCCAGCTGGAGGAAGAGGGCTGGCCCTTCGTCCGAGGCTCCGAGGCCACCTGCTGCATTTAGCGGGCGCTAAAGACCAAGCCTCTCTCACACTGAGAGGCCCAATAACTCATGAGGCTGCAGGAAGCCTCCTTTCTGTACACCTGGGGCTGGCTGTCCTCAGTCTGCCAGGCAAACAGTATTGCTTCCAGAGGAAATGGTTCCTAACAAGCAGAACTTCCCGTTAAATGTCTGCGTGATTTGTGACATGCTCTGAAATGAGAAGCACGTCTGTTCTGCCAAACAGGAGAAGGGCCACTTGCCTTGCACAATGTCATCGGCACATACCACTGAGTCCTACAGATCCCACTCCAGCCTGCTCCTTAGCACGGGATCATGTAACAGTCTGTGATATGGGAAGGAAGCTGTATTCAGCTGGTGCTGGTGAAATACAGGCAGTGGTACCACCCCGCTGTACTCTGCATCTAAGTGGCAACACCCATAGCTCGGATTGGAATCCCCGGGGAGAGAGCCCCCCTCTCCGGACTCTGCTTTTCACTTGGCTCGGGGTTACGTGGGGTTAATGGGTCCCTTCTAAAGTGTTTGCTTTTTCAGCATGGCCTTTGGAAACCTGTGCCTTTTGTTCTCCCAGTGAATTTACCTTCATCCCTGGGTTGTTTGCACCTCCGCTTTTCCTATCAGCGAGTTTTTGCACTTGTGGTAAGGACGGAGAGAAAGCCTGTGAAAAATGCTTTGTTAGATTACATTGCCCCCTGGCTCCAATGAATTGCTCCATAAATCACGTTATTGTTAAAGTGTCCTAGCAAAACTAAACCACTTTCAGGGGCTCTGCGAGCACAAGGATATTAATCAAAGGCAACTATTGCAGAAGGGTCATTTTAAAAAGGAAAAGAGAAAATAAAAACACACACACCACAGTTTTTAATGTGTGGAGCCAGGAGAAGAGCGCTGGGACTGCGCCAAACAAGCATATCTTTCTCTTTCATAAATACTCTGATACAGGGACGCATTATCTTGGAACACTTTAGGCCTATTTAATTTTATAGCAAAACAGTATCGAACACCTGCTGCACCCTCATGATCTAGTTCAAGCAGCCTAGGGTGAGAACGGGGGTAGGGGTGGGGGGCAGGGGCTCCATAAATCAGGAGGAACTCTTCATCGTATTCAGCTGGGACCTGCAGCGTTTCCGAGCGGATGACAGGTACAAGCATCTCACAAATAACCTGAGAGGCCCTGTCCTTGACCATCACACAGCAGAGGCGATAAACCTTGCTCCGTGAGTCCTAGGCGTCACGTGTAAACCTTAGGGAGGGGACTCGGTAACAGAGCATCGGTTTCTCAGATTATTGATCAGGAGAACTAGTCAGCAGGCCAACAGCCTTTGTTGAGAGCCCATAAACCACTCTGCACCAGGTATGATGGAAAAACACAAGCCAAAACAGGGCCAAATTCTACAGCGGACTAAATTCTGGAATTTCAGTCAACAGAATATTGCTCGAAATAAGTAGCGTTTGCTTGTCTTGTTGCAGGGTTTGGTTTCTTTTCCTTATTTCTGTTTTATTGAGATATAATTGACATACATTGTATACCCTTAAGGAGGACAATGTGATGATTTGAAACACGAATATATTGCAAACCGTTTACTGCAATAGGATTAACTAGCACATCCTTCACCTGACGTCATGACCATTTTGATGTTGTTTCTGTGGTGGTGAGAACCTTTGACACCTGTTCCCTTAGTAACTTTCAAGCATACAATACAGTACTGTTAACTACAGTCACCACGATGTACATAAGGTCCCCGGAACTTACTCCTCTTATTGCTGGAAGTTTGTGGTCTTGACCAACGTCTCCTATTTCCCTTAGTTCCTGGTAACCACCATTCTAGTCTCTGCTTCTGTGAGTTTGGCTTTTTTAGATTTCACATATAAGTGCGATCATACAATCTTTATCTCTTTTTGACTCTTTTCATTTAGCATAATGTCCTTAAAGTCCATCAATGTTGTTGCAAATGTCATGATTTCCTTCTTTTTATAGTTGAACTAGTGACCCATTGTGTGAAATTGTGCAAGACCTCTCCCCCCCTCCCCCTTCCCTCCCCCCTCCCCCTCCTCCCTCCCCCATGCCAAGGGACCACCCCAAGTCCCGGAGTCCCACCCTGATGCCCCACCCACAGAAACCCCCCCCCCCAGCAGAAGCCACATGAAGCCGCCGCCGCCGGTCCCACCCCTGCTGCCCCAAACCCACTGTGTGTGCCGCTATCTTGTGACTGTGTTATGGCATGAGGGTTAATTTGCATATTGCCTCTTTATTATATAGGATAATATTCCAGTGGTGTGTGTGTGTGTGTGTGTGTGTGTATCTACATTTTATTTATCCATTTATCTGTTGATGGACACTTAGGTTGTTTCCATGTGTTGACTGTGGTGAATAATTCTACAATAAACATGGGGAGGTGTGCAGATATCGCTTCAGCACAGTGATTGAATTTCCTTTGGATATGAAATCCTTTGCACTATACCCAGAAGTGGGATTGCTTGATCATATGAAAGTTCTATTTTTGATTTTACATACTGTTTTCCAGAGTAGCTGCACCAATTTACATTCCCACCAACAGTGCACAAGGGTTCCCTTTTCTCCATGTCCTCACCTGCACATATCTATTGTCTTTTTGAGTATAGCCATTCTAACAGGTGTGAGGTGATATCTCATTGTGGTTTTGAATTGCATTTCAGGGTTTGGTTTCTAACGGGTCTGACTTAAAGTAGATGGCTTGTGCCATCAAATGACTTAGCATCTAATAATGTGTGACAATCACAAAAAAACCCCACTGTTTCTGAACATATGCTTAAATTCCATAACTACAAAACCAAATCTAACGAGTGGGGAGAGGGGCAGCTTTCCACTGACTAATTGCAACAAAGGTCAATCTTCTAAAATCCCTTATTTCTTTGCCCTCTTCCTCATTTCCCAAACATACAAAGAAATTAAAGGTCACTTGAAAAGCACCAACCTTTTACTGTTTTGGAATATTATGATTATGATTAAGCAGATGAACGCTGAGAACATCAGGCCTGGGTGTGAATCACGGCTCCATGCGCCCCTGGTCAATTATACAATCTCTTTAGGCCTCTGTTTATCTCTGTAAAATGGAAACAACAGTAGCATTAACTTCATGTCATCGCTGTAAAAATGAACTAAGAAAATCCACATAACGGAATCCACGTTAAGGGACTCAGAACTAAGTGCTCAATAATGCTATTGTTATATATACATATATCACTGCCAAATTATTTATGTATATATACATTCACACACATTCTTTTTTTTTTAAGGGGACCATACTTTACATACTGTTTAGGTTATCTTTTTTGAAAACTTACAATGTATTATGAATAATTTTACACATCATCAGTCTTCCACACCATCATTTCTAAAATCCTCACCTGAGGGCATGTTTTTACTGATTTTGAGAGAGAGGAAGAGAGGGAGAGAGAAACATCGATGTGAGAGGGAAATATCTATTGGTTGCCTCCCATATGCACCCTAACCAAGGATCAATCCCAAAACCTAGGTTTGTGCCCTGACAGAGAACCAAACTCACAATCTTTTGGTGTGTGGGATGATGTTCCAAACAACTGAGCCACCCAGCCAGGGTGCCCACACATCATTTTTAATGGCTGTCGAGTATACCATTACATGAATGTATCCTAAAGTACTATTTAACTATCTATTGTTGGGCAATTAGGTGTTTCCAATATCTGGTATTATAAATATCCTGTGAAGAACTGCATTGTAGTATTTCTTGTACATATATTTGTTTGTTGCCTTAGGATAAATTCCCAGAACAAGAGCCATTGAAATCAAAAGAAATGCAATTAAAATATTCTTAAAAGAATATAAACACATTACAGAAAATAGAGGGGAAATGTGATTCCACCACACTAATACAATTACTAATATAATTTGGGTGATTAAGATAGTCTGACGTTTCATTTTTACTTAGAAGAATAGAAGCTTCCAGAAAAAAAAAAAAAGAACAGATGTTTATTATTTCTGCTCCCTTCTGAAATTCACTAAAATAACAATAAAGAACTAAAAAAAAAAAAAAAAAGGCATAAACCCACAATTCAAAGACAATGGAAGAGATGACAGGAGCCAAAGGACGCGATCAACATTTTGGAACCGAAAAGCAGTCCAGATGAATGATAACTGACTTAGTGGATCAGAGGAAACTGAAATTCACGTCATGACTTAAAATCCATTACTGGCTTTAAGAGAAGCGGCTGGACCCTCCGGAGCCCCTCCTTGGCCCTAAAAGAAGACAGAAGATTTACCCGCTGGAGAGGCTGAACCAGACAGGTTCTGGATCAGGCACTGCCGAGGGCCGGATGAGGCATCTTAATGAAAGGAGAGTATTTCAGTGAAAGCTGACATGTCTACTGAAAGGTAAGATTCCCTTCCCCAGCTCAGTTCCCAGACTCTCTTCCCTCCCCACCCCACCTCCCAAGACAGGAGATTGGAGAATTCTTCCATGAGCAACTTATAGGTCCAAGAAGAAAGGCTAGGGAGGTTCCCCCAAGGAAAAGTCAGGTCTCTGCATAAGCTGTGGTGAAGCTCAGCACTCCCCCTCCACGCAGGAAAGGATCACTAGACATTAGAGAAAGCCTCTAACACGAAACACACCAAAACAAAGCAAACTAATGAGAAAAGAGGAACTCAGAAAAACAGGGCAGAATGCAGGAGAAAAATCTCCAAAAATAAGGAGATATTGCTCCTACAAAATAAGAACTAGAGGCTATAAAAAAAGAAAGGAAGAAAGAAAGAAAGAAAGAAAGAAAGAAAGAAAGAAAGAAAGAAAGAAAGAAAGAAAGAAAGAAAGAAAGAAAATGCTCTGAGTTGTTAAAAATATGAGAAAATATATCAACTTTTCTTTTGAAAGATAAAGTTGAGGAAATCTCCCAGAAAGTGGAACAAAAAGAAAAAGTTACAGAAAATGTAAAGGGTAGGAAATTTTGAGACAGAGATTCGAGAAAGAGAGAACCAAGAAAATGGATGGGAGGAAATCATGCAGGAATCAAGACTGGGTCTGCACTGAAGGAGAGTGATGCCCAGTACAGTGAATGAGAACAGGCATACCCAAGACACATCATTCTGAAATTTCATATCACTAAGAATTTTTCTAAAAAGAAAATTTTCTTAAAAAAAATTTTGAAGTCACTTAAAAAGACTGAGAGTCACAATAGCAACGGAAGACTATAGAGAAAGACTGAGGGAAATTATTTTAACCCAGAGTTCTATACCCAAACTCTAAATCAAGTGCACTTATATAAAAACAGCGTTTCAGACAAAGTCTCAAGAAATTTATCTTCTTTTCTCAGGAAACTAACGGTAGACATGCTTCGCTTAGATAAGAAATGAAGAAAAGAAGAAATGGTGATGGAAAGCTAACTGCTGTAATTTAGAGACCCCAAAATAATTTAGTGGCCAGTGAAGATATAAGCTTACTGTTTTTCTCACATAGCAATCTAAGGTAAGTATTCCAGGTCAGCAGGGCAGCTCTGCCCCATTTACTCATTCGGGGGGCCAGATTCCTGCTATCTTGTCTCTCCGCCGCCCCTTAGAGCAGTGGTTCTCACAGTAGGGTCTCCAGAACAGTAGCAGCAGCATCACTTGAGAACTGGTTAAAACTGCAGGCGTTCAGGTCTCAACACCACATCCAATGAATCAGAAGCTCTAGGGGTGGAGCTAAGAAATCTGCATTTCAACAAGCCTTCCAAGTAATTCTGATGCATGCTAAAGTTTGAGGATGAGCACTTTAGGGCATTAGCCTTTGTCTGTATGATCGAAGTTTGCTTGTAGGCACTTTTTTTAAAAAAAATATATTTTATTGATTTTTTACAGAGAGGAAGGGAGAGAGATAGTCAGAAACATCGATGAGAGAGAAACATCGATCAGCCGCCTCCTGCACACCCCCCACTGGGGATGTGCCCGCAACCCAGGCACATGCCCTTGACCGGAATCGAACCCTGGGACCCTTCAGTCCGCAGGCCAACGCTCTATCCACTGAGCCAAACCGGTTTTGGCGATTGTAGGCACTTTTGATTGCAGCTCACCAGAGGGAAAAAGTGTGGAGGTTTTTATGGTAAGGCCGGGATGTGGCTTACATTTCTTCCACTTACATTCACTTGGCAAAACCTAGTCATGTGGAAAGCCCTACCCGAGTTGGGAAATGTAGTCTTCAGCTGGCCAGCCACATAGTAACTACAATTCTATTACTATGAAAGGAAGAAGGAACAGATATACGAGAAAAACCAGTAGTTTCTACTACCTGTACAAACCAGGCAACAAGGACCCTAATATCAGAGAGCAGCAAAGATGAATTCCAGGATAATGTTGAAGGGACATCCCAGAATGCCCCACGCCCAGACTAGAGCTGTAAATCAGGCCACAGAGCAACCAGTGCAGATGGGCACAGAGAAGTGCTGCAAAAGCACCAGGAGGGCTGCCAAGGAAAATAATGAAACCAAGAGAATATCTATATTTGAATGCATTGACAGTAGATTTTGTGGATGAATTAATAATAGGTACATAGAAAACTAAACAGAATACAAAAAAAGATAGAAAAGGATTAATTCCAGGGAAAACAAAAGGTTGAATGAGAAAGGAAACATAATTATAGGGTTCTATGTGGCTTAGCTGGGGATAATATTTACACAGTCATAATGTACATATTTAATATTGATTTAACAAAAATAATGATGTAACTATGTTGGGAGAATGGGCAGAGGAAAATTGTGTGCACGTCGGTTTAATAATGATAAACAACATTTATATAGCTATGTATATAATATTGTGTGTCAGAAATTACTCTAAGCTCATTATATATTCAACTTTTAATCTCCATAATCACTCTATGAAGTATAAATGCTATGATCATCCACCTTACACATGAGGAAACTGAGGCACATAGCAGTTAAGCAACTTGCATAGGTCACACAATTAGTATTAGACCAGGGATTTAATCCCAGGTCATTTCTCTCCAGAGTGCACGTTCTCCATTACTATGCTGCATAGTTGCACTTCCTGTGGTAGAAAGTCAAAAGGCAATACCTAAAATCAAGCAACTGAGAAATACAGGGTAAGCGTGTTTTCTTATAAACAAAGACATAAAAACCAAGAAGAAACAGATAAGAGTTTAAAGTGATTGCTTCTGGGGTAACTGAGAGTGGTCAAGGAATTTCTGTTTTTCTTTTTATTGTTGTCATAGACCCAGTAAAATGTTTGATTTTTAGAATCTTTTAAACATCACTTTGATCAAAATAAATTTTTAATAAAGAGAGCTGATGAAAGGAATGTGCCTGGCTAAGTTAGTGCAGAGAATGGAGAGTAAGTGACCTAGAAGAAAAGACCAAAAAGACCCTAACGGGTAAATTATGCAGGGAAGCAACTGGTAAGGTTACATAAAAAGAGAGAGGAGTGTCCACAGAGCAGTGGAAACAAAGGTATGGTATTCTTGGAGGAATGACAAGCAGAAAGTAAGAGAGCCAGAGAGAATGAGAAGGGAAGAGACTGAATCAGACAGTACAGACATTGTCCTGGGCTGCAGACCGGGAAAGGGAACAAACTTCATGGACATCCTGTGAACTGAGTCTAGAGCAGCTACTGTGCTATCACTCCAATGGCTATGTGCAGGGTGGCTTTGATCTGGGTCTCTACCATGAGACTCCTCCAGCTGAAACAAACCACTCTGGTCTTAAAACTGAAGACAGAAGGAAGGATGGACGACAAAGCCATACTGAGGTGTCTGACTAAACCTAATAATGCGTCAACGTAAGCCAAACCTAAGTAAGTAATGACACTTTACTTGTCTAGCCCTGGCCAGTGTGGCTCAGTTGGTTGGAATGTCCTCATGAACACTGAAAGGTTGCAGGTTCGATTCCTGGCCAGGGCACATACTAAGTTGCAGGTTCAATCCCTGGTCGGGGAGTGTCCTAAAGGCATGTTTCTCTCCCACTGCCACTCTCTTAAAAAAAAAAAAAAAAAAAAAAAAAGTCAATAAAAACATATCCTCTGGTGAGGATTAAAAAACAAAACAAAAAACTTTACTTGTCTATCTACTATGTGACTCTGGGGTAAGTCACTTAATTTCTCTGAGCCTCCGTTTCTTCTGTTGCAAAAAATTGATATATAACAAATTGTACATATTGCATAGCACAGCGTACCTCTCAGAGGCACTTTTCATTTCCACTTCCCGGAGCCAGTTCTTCAGGTAATAAAATCGAGCCTCAGGGAAATGAAGCGAGTAGCATAAAATTACACAGCTAGTTAATGGTGGAACCCAAACTCTAGTGCCACACTTAGTTCATTTTTCTTTGTAAACATTGTCTCAATTAAGACTTGTCAGAGAAACTCTAGGAAGTAAAAGTATACATTTCCAGAGGAGGATATCTATAGCAGAGGAAAGCAAGACTGCTTGACATCAGAAGCAGGTCCCAAACCCCAGTCCTCTGGGTGCTAAACTGAGGGCTTTTTCACATACAGGGCACATGAGCAGCGGGGAGCAGCGGGGAGCAGCGGGGAGCAGCGGGGAGCAGCGGGGAGCAGCGGGGAGCAGCGGGGAGCAGCGGGGAGCAGCGGGGAGCAGCGGCTCTCCAGCCTTCAGTGCTGGCTCCTGGTCCCACGGCCGGTTGGCAAGAAGTGGACTCGGTTACCGTCCTCCCCTGGAAGTCCATTTTGCAAACTCTGCTCTGTTTTCAGAACATCCTTTTGACTGACTTTAATTTAGAAAATACTGTCATAGAATACCAACAGCTAAGAATCACTCAAGCGCCATTACTGTGCGAGGAGGGGGAGGAAGAAGGAGGCTGTGAGAGACCAAGCTGCGGGCCGCAGCCCGGGCTCCCCTCGGTCCCCGCAGCCCCGCGCTCTGGGTCCGGAGCCCAGAGGGAGGGCCTGGCTGCGCACCGTGCCTCCCAGGCCCGTTCGGTTCCCTGCGCCGTCTTCCAACGCGCACCACGCTTTCCCAAACCTCCCTCCGGGCCTGCGCCTGGCCTCCCGCCCCAGCCCAGCATCTGCCGAGGAAGGAGCCTGGGCTCGGGTGCCCTGGAGCCGGGAGGCTGCAAAATGCGCCCTGCACGGTGGGCCCTGGCCGGGAGGCCCGGAGGCCGGGCGCGGCCACGGAGGGGCAGGGGGCGCGGAGAGCCCGCAGCCCGCCGCCCTGAGACCCCGCTCCAGGGAAGGGAGAGCTCCGCCGCCCTGGCCCCTTCCGGTGCAGGCCTGCAGGCCCGGGCTCCCGGTCCAAGGCCAGCAAAGCAAATATTTACCCTGGCTGCCCGGGGGCCGCGGGGCTCGGCCGGGCCGGGGCGGGCCGGGGCGCACAGCCCCCTTCTCCCAGGCCGGGCCTCGCCAAGGCGCTCCCCAGCCCCGCGCGTCCCCGCCCCCGCCCCCACCGCCTTTTAACGGGGAATGCTGACAAGTTGAATACAGCGGGAATAACAGCCATTTGTTCTGGTTATCGCTGCCGGTATTGAAGCCAGATGTGTGTGTTGCTGACATTGACATGGTACATCTGGCTGGGTTTTTGGTTTCCATCGCGGAGTTTACCACATCCACCCTCGTCTGCGAGAAGAGAGGAGGCGAACATCTGGAAGTCATCGCAGCTGTCACGCTTCAAGGGGATCCTGTACCACAGAGAAGAGAATTCAATACGTAACTGAGCAAAATTATCCAGCTCGTCTTGTCAGCCCAGATTTCAAACACATGCAGGAAAATGGCAACCGAGTTGGGGCGCCCTCCCTTCCCCCGTGGTGCCCGTGGGCACGGGGAACCCAAGGTTCTTTATCACCCCAGGCACCTGGGTTGTCTCTATAGAAAGAATCTGGCTGCAAGGTCACGTTCGGCATTGCGTTCCAGAATCTTTTGTTGATCATGGCTAGGCTGGACTGAAAAGGCTCGCTCTTTTTCCTTTTGATCTCAGTTTGCTAGGAGCTTTAAATTAAACATTGCTTCGTCTTTTCCCGCCCACTCACAAGCCCCTCTTTCTCACGGCATTCAATGCTCTAGCCCGATCCTCCCTACTCAATTTTATTTCCATTCTTTCTCCGAGGCTGAAATGAATGTGCTTGGCCTTTCTTTCCCTGTTCTCTTCATGCCAAACCGAATCTGTTCAACCCTTGAAGGTCCCCCTCAAGTTTATTTTATCTATGAAGCCCTTCCTGGCCACTCAAGAGTCCACTGTCCTTCTCCTCGGCGTAGTATTTTAATTAAGTATACGCCCCTGGGGAGGAAATATGGGTGTACGTCTTTCTTATATCTCCTTCAGCAGCCAGCACTATGTGCTGAAGTAGAGCAGGTTGTCTATAAACACTCGTCAAATAAAAGCACAAATCAGTGTTTTCTTATCAACTGTTCTTTCCACATAATTTCTTCGCCTTCTCCTTTACCTTTCATGGCTAGACGCAGTGTCTATGTTGAATGTGCCATGAACTTTGGTGGGGGGTGGGGAGGGGTGGGAGGGGGAGAATCTAGTAATGAGTAATAAAAATACCTGGAGAATTTTATCAATGGAAAATTCCATTAATTTGGAATTCTGCCTACTGTAGTGAATTGAAACTTTTAAAGAGTGAAGTGCAGTGGAACAAAAGCAAGAGTACAAATCAGGGGATCTAATACTATTCCCAAGAGTGCCCCTAACTTGCTTGGTGACCTTAGTCACCTACCTTTGTATGCCTGCAATCTCCCTCAGTAAAAAGAGTGAGTTCTAGCCAGGGCCTCTTCCTGGAATAGATAGAGTTGGGTTCAATTTCCTAAGATGAGGTAGATTCTTATTAGCAAAGGTTTTCTTTCCCACTTCTGGATCTGTGCTTGAGTTTAACATCAGTAGTCTCCATCCTTCTGTGTTTCACCTGCCCTGTATGGAAGCAACATGGATACATAAATGAGGTGGAAGAAGAGCAGAGTAAGAAAAGGAACCAAGGATAACTGGATGTAGGATTTCACCCTTGGGTGTGTCCAGCATTTTCAAAATTAAGACAAGCCACTATAGGCCCTGGCCAGTCTGGCTCAGTGGATAGAGCATCGGCCTGCAGATTGAAGGGTCCCGGGTTTGATTCTGGTCAAGGGCACATGCCCAGATTGCGGGCTCGATCCTCAGTAGGGGGCGATCGATGATTCTCTCTCATCATTGATGGTTCTATCTCTCTCTCCCTCTCCCTTCCTCTCTGAAATCAATAAAAATCTATTAAAAAACAAAAAACAAAAAAAGACAAGCCACTATAGCAAGTGTTGGGAAAGACTAATCATCCCAGCCATAGATGGAGTCTCTTGGGTTTTGTCCTACTTTGTGCACTGATAAGGATGCAAAACACCCTGCTCTAGAATCGCTAAATGGGATGGATAAGAACACAGGAGAGGTATGATCCTATCTAATAAAAGAGAAACATGGTAATTGGCTACCCTTCCCATTGGCTAATCAGCAAGATATGCAAATTAACTGCCAGCCAAGATGGCAGCCGGCAGCCAGGCAGCTTGAAACTAACATGAGGCTTGCTTGCTTCAGTGACGGAGGACTCCAACGTTCTCCACCTGCCGCTGCAGGCCTCTGAGCTGGCAGTTTGAAACATAGTTACAAAAATAGAAGCTAAACAAAACCCCAGAAACCAGCTTTCAGCTAGCCAGGATCTGAGACCTGGAGTTGATACAGAGTTTGAACCTAAACAAACCAGATACCTGCTTTCAGGAGCGGAGGCCTAAGAGCTGGAGCCTCAGAGCTAAAGCTGGCTCAGAATAAAAAAAATAAAAAAAAGGAGCAGTTGGGAGCTTCAGTCCCAGCCTGAAATCAGCCCTCAGCCCCTCACCCAGACTGGCCAGGCACCCCAGTGGGGACCCCCACCCTGAAGGGTGTGTGACCAGCTGCAAACAGCCATCATCCCCTCATCTAGGCTGGCCAGGCACCCCAGTGGGGACCCCTACCCTAATCCAGGACACCCTTCAGGGCAAACCAGCCAGCCCCCACACATGCACCAGGCCGCTATTCTATATAGTAAAAGGGTAATATGCCTCCCAGCACCGGGATCAGTGGAGCCGTGAGGTCTCCCGGCACCGGAATCAGCATGACAGGGGGCAGCGGCCAAACCCCCTGATCCCACTGTGGCTCTGTGTGTGACAGGGTGCGGCGCCCCAACCCCCCCACCCCATGGGCCCTGCTCTGTGTGTGATGGGGTAGAGCCATAACCTCCCTATTGGCCCTGCCCTGAGTGTGAGAGTGGCGGCGCCCCAACCCCCTGATGGGCCCTGCTCTGTGCGTGACAGGGGGGAGCTCCCCAACCCCCTGATGGGCCCTGCTCTGTGCGTGACAGGGGGGAGCTCCCCAACCCCCTGATCGGCCCTGCTCTATGCGTGACAGGGGGCAGTGCCCCAACCCCCTGATTGGCCCTGCTCTGTGTGTGACAGGGTGGCGCCACAACCTCCCCATCGACCCTGCCTTGAGTGTGACAGGGGGCGGTGCCCCAACCCCCCAATCGGCCCTACCCTGAGCGTGACTGAGGGTGGCATCACAACCTCCCAATCCACCCTGCTCTGTGCATGACAGGGGGCGGCACCCCAATTCCCCAACCGGCTCTGCTCTGAGCCCGACCAGGGGCTGCACCTAGGGATTGGGCCTGCCCTCTGCCACCCGGGAGCAGGCCTAAGCCAGCAGGTCGTTATCTCCCGAGGGGTCCCAGACTGCGAGAGGGCACAGGCCGGGCTGAGAGACCCTCCCTCCCCCCCAAGTGCACAAATTTTTGTGCACCGGGCCTCTAGTCTAGAAATAAAGGGGTGGAAGTAGATGGAAGGAGGAGACTACCTAAGGAGAAAGAAAGTGTGCCTCCCTGGTGGGATCACCAGCAGCCAAAGAGGATGTTTAAGTTCCATGGGAGGAAGGCCATGTTACACGTATAAGAAGGGAGTCAGCAGACCCAGGGTTCCAGTGGGTTTCTGCTGCTCTGCTCTGTCTGTGGGTGGGCAGGTGTATTTTCCTCTCCAGCCCTCGTCTATAAAATGGGGCACTTAGATGAATTGATTTCTAAGGTCTGTTAGCTCTTACATTATATAATTCATTTAGAAACCACCTTTGAACCCAAATTGGCTTATCATTTCTGACTAAGCCCCAAATTTCAGCCCTACTCTCTTCTGAACTCATGGGGCACTAAGATACCCCTATGAAAGTGAATCTTAGGCATTAAGCTCCTAAAATCTCTCTGCCCCATTCCTTCAAATGGAAAAAAGAAATGTTCTTCTCTTCTCCCAGAGAGGAATCAATTGCAATAGGAAAATTACAGATTAATGACCTAGAAAATCTTCCTCAAGTGGAAATGATACTTAATTAAATTCCATTAAATCATAACTCCTGGCTTCGGCTTTTGGCCTCTTGCTACCAAGTCCAGGATTGAATAATTCTCCCATCCCTGGAGCTGGTGAATTAAAAGCACATAAGCTCTAGGGAACAATCTGCTCACCCCCACTATATCCACAGCCACCCCCCTTACTGTCCAAACACTCAAAAAATTCATCACTAGGCATGTCTGACTCCTTCAGGAGAGAGAATGGTCACTTCTAATTTGTCTTGGTTTATGGGCAACTTGACAATTTGACTAACTACTAAAGAGCCAGGACTATATCATCTTCTCATCAAAAGCTAATAAAAAAAAGGCTATTAATGCAGCCCATTCGTTGGCTGAAAATGAGAGGTTATGCAATCATCGTCTTAGCCGAGAGGAACTAAGCTCTCCAGGAAGGCTTTCCTCTACACCCCGAGAGGCATCAAGAGGGAGGTTCATGTCTCTTTGCTCCCATTTGTCGAGCTTGGATGTTTGAGCACCGAGCCCCTTTTATCCCTTCCTGAACTATTCTTCTGTCTCAAGTGGACCTCTTGCTTTCCCTATGAAATGCCTCTCTCCAAATTCACTCCCCCACTCGCCTCTCCCCCCACCCCGCATTGACTGTGCTCTGTGGGTGAAGCCAGAGAAGCCTCCATCCAGACTCATGGAAACAAAGCGCTGGCACTGCAAGCTAAGTGCTCAGGCCAGCCTTACATCGTCCAGCAGTTTGAGGGGGTCTAGGGAGGCCTTCCCTTCTCAAAATAATATGCTCTTCTCAATTCTGCTATTAGATACCATGGGGGGCCTGAGGGACCCTCGTATTCTGTGTGATTTCTCTGGCACGTTTCATCCAGTGACGTGCTGTGACCTTGGGCAGATCACTTTTCTCCTCGGGACCACAACTACCCGCCTTGGTGGAACGACTAAGAGAAGAGAAATCCTACCTCACAGAAAAGCTGTTTGGGCCCACTAACAAGGTCTGAGTCTGAACTACCTTTCTTTCCATGCCAGCTCTGACTACTTAGGGCCAACCCGCCTTGAGATGCAGCTCTCATCTCTCTGCGCATCTTGCCTCCCTGCTTGTGTGTATTGACGGAGTGATGCACCAACCATGTTCTTTATTGGGTCCCAAAACCACTTGCCTCGCATTGTCAAGAGCATGAAATTTAATGTGTAATTGATTTAGTCTTGTGCTCAACTTACTTTTAATATGACTCAAGGTGCCTCTAAAGAAGAATACAGGTCAGGATCAGTTCAAATGGAATCCATCTGAAAGAATCAGAAGGAATTGATGGTTTCTGGCACTGAGAATGTTCTGTTTCTGGTATTTTAGCAACAAATTTGGCCTAAGTTTTTCTGGCAGCCAAGGCACAGGGGTCACAGGAAGAACAGTTCATGCTTGCTGGATGACGAGTGAGTTCAATGAATTTGTTGTTGTTTGTTTGTTTGTTTGTTTGTTTTATTAACTCCCAACCACCCTTGAGTTGGGAGGGCAAAACACTGGTAAAGAAGGCCCAGAAGAATGAAGAACAGGGCACATGGCTAGAAATACTTTTGGCCAAGGGAGAACCCTAAAATAACTTCATACTCACTTGTTTCAACCCTGTTGCCAAAGCTGGGCCCTCCTGAGAAATTCCCATGATGCATGCAGGCCAGCGGCATGTGAGGCATGCCCACGACTCACAGGCCACTGGGTGCATGATCAGTTGCTCCCTGTGGCAGTTCCATTCTGGAAGGGGAGGTTCCTTATGATGTGTAGGCCAGACATTTCTTTGAGGAAAATGTAGTATTTTCTTTTTTACCCAATCACACACCTTTGGTGGGGATGTGGGGGAGCTACTCCCTACTTGTAGATCCTTAAGCCAGAGTATTCACCAGCTGCTGAGCTGTCCCAGAGAACCCTTCATTGCAGAAAGCTTCTGCCACCTCCCCACCGGCAGTCAGCTGTTGCCCCTCAGATTCCCAAATCCTGCCCTTGGGATCCATTGTAAGGCCCGGTTCAGCCCCAATTGCCCTCACATGAAAGATTACTCAGTTTGATCTCTGCAATTCTCTGGGTTTCCCACTGCACGGGGAAATTCTTTTTATTTTGACTCCTCCTCAGCTTCCACACTCCTGCCCAACTGGACCTTTGAAAAGCATTTTTTCTCCTGGCTGGTGTGGCTCAGCAGTTGAGCATTAACCCAGGAACCAAGAGTTCGCTGGTTCGATGCCTGGCCAGGGCACATGCCTGTGTTATAGGCTCAATCACCAGCAGGGGCCATGCAGGAGGCCCCCCGTGCAGGATCGATGACATTCCTCTCTCATCGACGTTCCTATCTCTCTATCCATCTCCCTTCCAATTTCTCTCTCAAAATCAATTGAAACTTTTTTTAAAGCATTTTCTCTGCAGCTCCTTTTCCAACTTCAGGCTTTTTTCTACCAGATCGAAGTTATTTCTGCTTGCTCCGGTAGGGGAGCTAGGCAGGCACGTTCCCCCAACCCCCCAACCTGTACGCGGCATCCGTATTGCCACCTCCACCAATTCAGTCCCATTTGGAGACCTAATTTGCCTTGCTCCAGGGCCTCCCACCATGGGCTTTTCAGACCAACAGAACAAAGCGGGAAATGACCTTATGAGGTCATTGGGTCCAGCCTCTTGACCCTGGACAGGTGAATATCCAAGTCTTACTGAGACAGTTACTCTGCCCTGTCTTCTGATAGTCCTGCTACGACGTAATCACTCTAGTTAGTAGGTGAGGAGTGCTTCCTTAGATTAAACCTGGCTTTCCTGCCCTAACTGAGGCCCCACTTCTCATCTCCTCCATTGCATCTGTGACAAATGACCGACGAGTGTTTTCCTTCTGTCCTTAGCCTTCTCTTCAGCAAAGAAAGTTTCCTCAGAAATAAAACTCTGGTTGTTCTACTTCTTCCTTCCCTCTTGCCTCATCTAAGCACCCTCTAAATCAGGCCCAAGGCTCCAGAGGGAGTAATATCCTTTCTCCTGCAGCTGGTCTGAGTTTTGCCGTCTGGGAGACTGGGCTTAGAGCAGCTTGAAGTTAGCACAGAGGCGAATGAAGCTTTAAATCTCCAGCACTTAACAGCTTCTCTGCAGCCTCAGAGGTAACCGCATTTTCTTGCTTGCTTCCTCTCATCTCTATATATCTATGTAATCTCTGTTCGCTGGAGCCTGACTCTAGCCCTCTGTCTGCACTGCTCTGGTCGTGCTGAAAGGGGAAAGGTTGGGGAAGAAAAATTAATAGACACAGACCCATAAAAGTAACAGGCTCGCTAGAGCGCACATGAAGAAATAATTGCACGGATTAAACCTGGGGGGCAGGGAGAAAAGGGCAGGGGCTTAGCAGGTTGACACTAATGCCTCTGACTTCCACTTCCAAAGGGGCTGTGGCTCAGTACAGAGGGATTTGGATGCTTTTTTCTTCATGGGTTGGACTCATAGCTGAATATGGTTAAGCCACTAAACCCTTTCAAGGCTGGGATGGTGCCTTATATTTCTTTGTATTCCTCCGTAGGATCCTCAAACAGTGCTGCACCCTCGCGAGAAAAGGAAATGTAGTATTTGTTGAGGATTCATTGTGTGCCAGGTACAAGGTCAGATACTCTATGTCAGTGGTTCTCAACCTGTGGGTCACGACCCCTTTTGGGGGTCGAACAACCCTTTCACAGGGGTTGCCTAAGACCGTCAGAAAACACATATATAATTACATATTGTTTTTGTGATTAATCACTATGCTTTAATTATGTTTAATTTGTAACAATGAAAATACATCCTGCATATCAGATATTTACATTATGATTCATAACAGTAGCAAAATTACAGTTATGAAGTAGCAACAAAAATAATTTTATGGTTGGGTGTCACCACAACATGAGGAACTGTATTGAAGGGTCGCGGCATTAGGAAGGTTGAGAACCACTGCTCTATGTCCTGCCTGATTATCAGTTGAGTGTGTTTCAAACTTGAGAAATGAATGCAATCATTTGCCTATTACCAGAATCAATCCCAAGTAACTATATCTCAAGAGCTTTTGATTCTGAGGCCAAAAAATAGCTTTGCACACCTTACCCTGACTGACTCCTTCCATTCCTCCCTTCCATCTGCAGAGGCTTTTGCTATGAAGGTGAGGGAAGAAGGGTGGCTGGTATTTAGAGATCATTTAAATATCTAAAGTGTGTAGGTCTGTGAGCTTCTAGTAATGCCTTGGGTAGTGAGAGGACTGGGAGATGGAGAGGCTTCCTCCTCTCTCCTGAGTATGTCCATTCCTCTGGCTTCATGTCTTCGGGCTTGAAGGAAAATACCCTCGAGAGGAACAACTCCCAGCTGCTGTTACTTTTCATCAATACTCTAAGTACTTTCTTTTTTTAAAAAAAAAAAACAATCTGAGCATAAATATTTGTGATGTTGTGATTTATAATAAGAAATGTGTATTGGAGCAGCCTTCTGAGACTCTTGGAATAGCCTAAGTGGTAGAGAGCAGGTCAATGTATCTTTTGTTATGTTAATGAGATGACTTGTGGAATGCTAGTAGGTGACCTAAAAAACCAACCATGTGGTTAGAGTTGGAACTTTCAGTCCTTCCCCCCAAAACGCACACCTTCAGGGAGAGAAGAGGGGGCTGGAGATTGAGTTCAATCACCAATGGCCAGTGATTTAATCAATTCTGTCCAAGTAATGAAGTTGCTATCTAATACCAAAAGGACAAGGTTCAGAGTACTTTGGTGTTGGTGAATACAAAGGCTCCATTCCCTTTCTCTTATACCTTATACTAGTGGCCCAATGCACGAAATTCGTGCACATTGAAAACGAATTAATTAGAGGAACGTAATTTGGACTCACAAGAAAGCATTCAGCTTAATATTAAAAACTCTGGCTACCAAGTCAGGTCTGTTTTCAACTTTTTGCCAGCATTGTAAATTGTTTGCAATATCTACCTATTTGGGATTGCATGTCATGGTTGTGAATAAATTGGGCTTGCCATACTTCGTTACAATTGCAATAGCATCCTGATATCACTGCTGCATATTTCTGGGACTACCCTCAAAAGATGATGAAAGTATTATCATTTTACCAATCGGCACATTGTCATTTTCAGATCTAGATTTGAGATAATCCATCAAACCACTATATTTTTCAACTCTCAACTTAAGATTGGTTTGCTTTGATGAAATTTATCTGATTGGCCTCCATTTTTTAATGTGAATCCACGATAAACTGTTGAGTTAATTTTCCTGCATTTAAAATAGGATTGGACGTGTCCCACACAGAGAGATGAAATCCATAATACTGCATTTGTGTGACTCATGTCCTTACATTTTGTCTAGTATTATTGTCGATTACACTGTTGTCTCTGAGTCTTAATGCAATATCTGTTCCCCAGCCTTTTCCACCACATGGAAAAAGAATAGGATATGTCATTGTATCTAATGTAGGAAACAGGATATTGATTTGTTTCATTTTAGTGGCATTTGGATTATTGGGATCTAGTTTACAATGAATGAGCAAGTCCCTTTCAAAAGGAGGTTCTCCATCTTCATTTCTGAATATAACAGCAATTTTGGCTACACAGGGAGAATTATATCTACCTGGGTCACTGTTATGATCATATTTAATTGCCATTGCTACTTCTGTGGGAGCAATACCTTTTGCTGCTGCTTCAGATTTGGCTTCCTTTTCTACCTCATGTAGCGTCTTGTACGATTTTGTTAATTCATTTATTTCATGCATGAGGTTGTTGATGTTGATCATGAGTCCTTCTGAGCAGCCCTGGTTTTCTGGCATTGCTAATCTTTTACTTGTAGCTTTGGCTGTATCCAAAATACAGAGTTGAGCAAACTTCCGAGAAACACCATCCGAAGGATGTAAAGTTCCAGTATGGTGATAAACTTGTCCGTGTATTCTAAAACAGTATGGCCCATATCCTGATGGCGATGCAATATTTGCACCCATGGAAGCAAAAGCAAAAGAACTATTTATGGAATGAATATTTTCCATGAAATTTTTACTGTCAGAATCTTCATTTGTCATTAATCTTTTTAAATATGCCAGGTAATCTGGAAAATGTATATAATTTGGACAGACTTTCCCTTTGCTACATCGAGTAAATTTCCCATTGGATGGTTTTTCATCAGAGAAATTTAGTGATAGGCAAAATTCACATCAAACAGTCATTCCACCACAACTATGTTCGAGAATTGCATCCTCATATACTCCATTTTCGCTGAGAAGGTGCCGCATTCTGTTGCAGGCGCCGCCTTCTTTCAAGATCAGACGCACGTTGCTCTTCTGACATTTTCTGTCGATAACGCCGGCATCTTTCAGCTGCAGAGCTACGTTGTATCAACAGTTGTTCTTTAGACATAGTCCTACCTCTCTACTGTCATGGTCTGAGATGCAGGTGAATGAGAGTCCTGACTGTCAGGCCGCTGAGAGCTGTCTGACCAATGGCTGATTCTGGCTGATTCTGTGGGGGTGGGACTTCCTCCTCCCTGCTGTCAGTTTCCACAGCTGTGATGAGGAAGCTGGGGTGACAGAGGGAGCCATGCCCTTCAAGCTGCCCTCTCTCTCGCTCTGCTCTATGTCCAGCGGCCTCCTGCTCTGCCAGGTCCTTCAAACCTCCTGCTCTCCAACCGCTCTCCTGCTCTGCTCTCTGCCGGTGAAGGTCCCAAGAACCCTCAGGCCTGGCTAGGCACGGCCAGCCTCGCCTCCCAGGGCGCTTGACACCTGCATATGCAAATTAATCCGCCATCTTTGTTGGGTTAATTTGCATGCGCACGTCTGATTGGCTGGTGAGTGTAGCGGAGAGATGGTCAATTTACATGTTTCTCTTTTATTATATAGGATACATCTCTTACATATGGCTGTTCCTGAGTTATACCCTTTTATAACAAACCAGTAATCTATTAAGTAAAATGTTTCTCTGAGCTCTGTGGGTACTGTAGTAAATTAATCAAACCAAAGGAGGGGGTCATGAGAACTTCAAATCTACAGGTAGTCAGTCATAAGGACAGGGGACCACTTTGGCTTGTGATTAGCATCTGCAGTGGGAGTGGGAGACAGTCTTGCAGGACTAAGACCTTAACCTGTGGGATCTGATGCTATCTCCAGATAGATAGTGTCAGAATTGCGTTGAATTGTAGGATACCCAGCTGGTGTCCAAGAATTGCTCAATATGGGGGCAAGGGGACCCACACACTGGAACTGGGTGGAGAATTATAATACTAAAAAAGAAGGCTCAGAATACAGATACCTTTCCCAGGGAAGACTGACCCGAGTGAGGGCCCCCCCCCCCGCCCCCCCAACAGCAACTGACATCAAAAACACAGAGACAGACTGGATTTAAATCCTGATTCTACCACTTCCTCTCCATAGAAACTGGAACATGTTATTCCACTTCTCTGGGCTTCTCTTTGTTTTCATTTTCGTTTTGTTTTTAAATGAATAGGCCTTTTTTTTTTTTAATAGGCCTTTTTTAAAAGTAGCTTTAGGTTTATAGAAAAATTGAGCAGAAAGTACAGAGTTCCATTATACCCTTTCATTCACCACCCCCAGTTTTTCCTGTTGTTGATATCTTCACTCTTGGTATTGTACAGTTTATGAGTTTGAACAAATGTATGACAGACCCATCTTGCAGTATAATACAGAATAGTTTCACTGCCTAAAAATCCTCTGTGTTCCACCTGTTCATCCACTCTCCCACCCCAATCTTTGGCCACCAATGATTTTTACTGTTTCTCTAGTTTAGGGTTTTCCAGAACATTATATAGTTGGAATCATAGAGTGTGTAGCCTTGTCAATTGGTTTCTTTCATTTCATAATTTGCATTTAAGGTTCTTTTGTGTCTTGATAGCTAATTTCTTTATCATTGAAAGTCACTTTTTTTATTGAAGCATAACACATATACATTAAAGCCAAATGGATTGTCACAAAATAAGCACACAAATAAATTATGAAAATTATCAGCACCTCAGAACCCTAGTTCCCCTAGGGCCCCTTCCAGTTATTACCACCCTCCCTAAAATTTAACACTATTCAGACTTCTAGCATCATAAATTAATTTAGACCATCTTTGAAGTTCATATAAATGGAACAATACAGTAGGTATACTCTTTTGTGTCTGACTCCTTGTCTTTGATATTTAGGTTCATCTGATTTCATAGTAATTTGTTCTTTTTATTGCATTGTATAAATATACCACATTTCACTTATCCATTCTACTGTTAATGAACATTTGTGTTATTACCAGTTTGGGGCTATTGCAAATACTGTTGCTATGAATATTCTTATACAGGTCTATTGGTGAACATACTGGTATGTTGGCATTTCATTTGGGTATATACCCAAGAGTAGAATTTCCTATACCTAAGAGTAGAATATCTGAGCAATATAGAGTTTCTGTATTTTTAATTCTACTAGATAATGCCAGTGTAACAAAGTACTTGTGTTATTTACATACCCACAGCTTCTCATTCTCACCAACACTTTTTATTGTGGGTATTTTAATTTTAGCCATTTTAGCCACAGGGTGGTTTGAATTTGCACGTCCCTGAGGACCAATGAAGTTGAGGACTATCTCAGATAGGGTTCCTTGATAAACAGGCCGAAATGGAGATTTCTATACAAGAAGTTTATTAGAGAATGCCCTGTGGAAGAGTGGAGGCAGCAGAATTGACAGCCCATTGCCATAGGCTTCTGCTGATCGCATGGGCAGCTCTGGAGCTGGCATGACCCTTCAGAGTTGACCTGCCTTGAGGCCAGGGACCAGACAGATCTTCACACTCATACTGAACAATCACTGGATGTTGGCTGTCCCTGGGGAGGGGTATGACTTTGGGTAGAAAATGCCCAGAGGAAATTCCCAGAGAGACATAGCTGAGAGCAGCACTCTCAGAAGGTAGGGGAATGAGTGCTTTAGTCTTGAAAGGGGGATCTAAGCTGCACACTGTAGCCTCATCTACAAGCACCTTTTCATATACTTATTATCTCCTTAAAGATCATCTCTTGTGAAGGATCCATACAGGTCATTTGCTAAATTATTTTGTTAGCGGTTGTCTTTATCTTATTGAATTATGGGAAAGTTTTGTATATTATGATGAGTCCTTTATCAAATGTCTTCTCCATTTCTAACTCATAAAATAGTCCTGGTGACCCAAGACCTGATCAATCATACACTTGCTAATTTTGAACTCTACCCCACAATTTACAAACGCCTTATTGATTGGTCCCTTATTCATAAAACACTTTTACTCACATGACCTCATAAAATCACAACAATCTCAACATAGAGATGAGGGACTGAGGCTCAGAAAGGCCACTGGCCATCCCAAGGTCACACTTCTAGTAAATAGACTTCTAGGTGTCGAGTTCTTCCCTATGGGAAGGTGGGGTGACAGGAAGATAAACCTGGCAGGTATGTTTACAAATGGCAGACTTTCCCAGCCCCCATGAAAATCTCCTTCAGTTATGAATAAAGTCATTTTCTAAGGCTCTTATTATTGCCTATGGGATCTTGACCTCCAGCCAGGGCTCTTCCCCTTCCTATTCCTTCTGCTTTTCCACTGGTAGTTGGAAGCTTAGAGTGTGAAAGCTGGAGGCGTTTCAGTGTTGAGGCGCCCGTCGTCCTGGTGTGGCTACTTCATCTCCAAGCAGGATGAGGAGCCAGCTGCCAAGGCAAGCCCCAATGTAGGTACCTCATCCCTGGCAGCAGAAATTGGGGCACCTTCTTCCCAGGGTGTGAGGCCGTCTGTCTGCACTGAAGTATCCGGTTTGATATAATGAGCTGTTGGCATGGATGGCCAATTATTTTAGCTCTTTAAAAACCTGCCAAACTCTTTTTTCACCGTGGCATTCCCTTAATGGCTCAGACCTGAAATCAAATCCGGCCCTAGGACACGCCCACCCCTCTCACTGCCTCAGATTATGAGCCCAAGGGGAGTGTGGAACTGGGTTCTTTTCCCCTGGGACCTAATTTAGACAGGCCTTGGCCACTCCAATTCCCCACAGCTCAGAAGCTAGAGTCCTAAGGGCTGGATCGGGAGGCTTGCTCCGTTCCAGGAGGCCCCAGAGTATTTCTGGACCAGACCCAAGGCCAAGGCCTCTGACCTGAGTCCCGAGGACGCTGACCCAGCCCCTGCCCCTGGTGCAGCCTAAGCTGTCCCCAGGGCCTCAGAGGCTGTGGAGACGGCTGTGTTCCGGAGCTGGGCTATGGCTCCTGACGCAGCTCCCTCTCCTTCAGCTTTCACACTCTGTATTCTCCCCACAATCTGGTGCTCCTTCCCCAGCCACAAGGTGCTCTCCAGGGACAGGCCCCCCTCACACACACTCCCCTTCCCCTTTTCCCTCCTCTTCCACACAGAGCATTTCTCTAGCAGTTTCCTTCTTCGCAGAGAGCTCTGAGAACTGAGCGGGGCCAGGTCCCTGCCTCTCCCGGCTGTTTTGTGCCACCGGCACCTCGCTCACAACAGGGGCCAGGCTTTCCACAGCAGGCCAGGCTGTGGCGTCTTGTTCTCGCCCTGCTCTGAAGGGGTTCAGACAACAGGTAGAATGAGTTGCAGGTGGCGAGCCACTCCTCCTGGGTCAAGGCTTTATTCCTCTAGGTCTGCACATGGAGGGAGGAAGGTTTAGGAGCGCAGCTCAGGGCGGCGCCCGGAGCCGCGGAAATGAGTGATGAGTGCAGGGGCAGCCTCCAGCCGCGGTCACACGGATCGCCCTATGAATCACGTTCTCTCTGTGTGACTCAGACAAGTTATTCCAAGCCTCTGTGTGCTCCTCGGTAAAATTAAACTTCCATCTCGTTCAATGGGGCAGTACGCTCAGCCTCGCGCTGCTCTCAGTATGCGTCAGCCGCAGACAGGACGGGGAGGGTGAAGCGGCAGGTGCGCCAGCCCTCAGGGAGCTTTCCGTCTAGAAAGGGGATGAGACAGCCGCTCAGGGTGCAGAGCGACATCAGGAAGGCGTGATGAGCTAACTGCCTCCGTGAAGCGGTGAGGGAAACCTTGGAGTCAGAGGGGCCGCAGTGGGGAGGATGCTCCCGTGCAGGCGACCCCCCTAAGCAAACGCTCAGGAACAGTTCAGTTGGTGGCTCATTGAAGGAAGAGGAGACGGTGTCTCTGAAATGTGAGCGACAGGAAGAGCAGAGAGAGAGAGAGAGAGAGAGAATGTGGGAAGGCCGTGTAGGGTGACCAGGAGCCTTGGGGTGCCAGGGCAGAGTGGTATTTTCCTGCATTTGTGCAACACATCACACCCCCTCTTGCCTCTTCAAGGACATCCCTCCAGCAGCTTCCCCTTCCTGCCCTGCATCATTAATTTCCTGTATCATTCCCGTCACCATACCAGCATACTATGACTTCCCCTGTCTTCAAAACAGAACAGAATAAACCTCCTTGACCCCACCTCTCCGCCCCCTTTTTGAGCAAAGCTCCTAGGAAGTTAGCTATACCCACTGTCCCCAGCTCTTCTCCTCTCAGCCTCTCTCAACCCGTCCATTTGGGCTTTCATCCCCACGGTTCCACTGAGACTGTTCTTGCCACAGTCATCAATAGCCTCCACATTTTTCAACCCAGTGTTTCTCTTCCTTGACCCTCAAGAGCATTGATGTAGCCAGTCACCCCCTCACCTTAAGGTACTTTCTTCCCTTGGCTTCCAGACACGGCACTCTCCTGGCTTTCCTCCTGCCTCATTAAATGCTCCTTGTCGTCACCTCTTCTACTTCCTCCCCAACCCCCTGACCTCCTTCCATTGGGATTCCCCAGGACTCTAACTTGGACCCCTTCGCTTCTTTTTGAAACCAGAGTTTGTTTATTTAAACTTAAATATATATATATATATATATATATATATATATATATATATATATATATATATATATATTTAGCTGTGGTAAAATATATACCACATAAAATTTACCATCTTAATCATTTGTAAGTGTACAGTTCAGTCGTGTTGAGCACATTCACATTGTGGTGCAAACAATCTCCAAAGCTCCTTTCATCTTGCAAAACTGAAACTCTATACCCATTAAATAACTATTTCCCCTTTCTCCAGCCCTTGGCAATCACCTTTCTACTTTCTGTCTCTATGAATTGGACGCCTCTAAGTACCTCATATAAATGGAATCCTACAGTAATTATCTTTTTTCTGTCTGACTTATTTCAGTTCATACAGTGTCCTCTAGGTTTATCTGTGTTGTAGCATGTGATATGATCTCCTCCCTTTTTAAGTCTGAATAATACTCCATTGTATGTACACACCACATTGATGGACATTTGGGTTGCTTCTGCCTCTTGGCCAGTGGTTCTCAACCTTCCTAATGCCGGCCTTTTAATACAGTTCCTCATGTTGTGGTGACCCCCAACCATAAAATTATTTTCGTTGCTACTTCATAACTGTAATTTTGCTACTGTTATGAATCGTAATGTAAATATCTGATATGCAGGATGTATTTTCATTGTTACAAATTGGATATAATTAAAGCATAATGATTAATCACAAAAACAATATGTAATTATATATGTGTTTTCCGATGGTCTTAGGCGACTCCTATGAAAGGGCCGTTCGACCCCCAAAGGGGTCGCGACCCATAGGTTGAGAACCTCTGCTCTTGGCTATTGTGAATAGTGCTACCATGCACAGGGATGTACAAATATCTCTTCGAGACTCTGCTTTCCATTATTTTGGATCTTTACCTGGAAGAAGCCACTTCTTTAAAAAATATATTGTAGCCCTAGCTGGTTTGGCTCAGTGGATAGAGTGTCGGCCTGCGGACTGAAGGGTCCCAGGTTCAATTCCAGTCAAGGACACATGGCCAGATTGCGGACTAGATCCTCAGTGGGGGACATGCAGGAGGCACCCAATCAATGATTCTCTCTCATCATTGATGTTTCTGTCTCTCTCTCCCTCTCCCTTCCTTTCTGAAATTAATAAAAAATATATTTAAAAAATATATATATTGTAAGGGACTGCAATATCTAGGACAGGGGAAAGCAAAGTGGCTCTGCTGGAACTGAGGAGTAGGGACCTACAGCCTTTCTCCATCTCCCCACCTCCACTCCACTTGGAGGTGTTTGAAGAGGCTCATACAACCCCAGGCATCTTTCGGAGGACTGTGACAAGAAGTTCAGTTCAAAGCTAAGAGGGAATGATGAGCTCACTGCTCCAGCCCTGTGTGCATACTGGATCCTGCTGGAGACCAGCCTGCTTTGGGGGGCCATGGGAAGGAGCCCCACAGCTCCATTCTGTTCCTAGCACAGCCACCAATGAGCTCCATGTGTGGACCTAGCTCTCTCCCATTCAAAACTTTGTTCTGTGCCTGGCCTCTAGAAAGTGAGAGAACATTCAGAGACTCCCAGAGAGTCATTACTGGAAATGACCTTAGACATCACTCAACACAACCTCTGCCCCATGGTTTTCAATCATTAATTCATTTCACAAACATTGAGTACTAGCTACACATGCCAGGCACTGTATATAGACATTCAAAAGTGGAGTGCCTATCTTCCAGAAACACATGGGAGAGTCTGTGAGTACTGAGGAGCCCCCCTCCAAATTCTCTGCTTGAATACCTTCAGTGCCAGGGAACTCACTACCCCCAAAGGACACACGTCACACTGCCCAATGGCACCAGGAGCAAAACTTTTCTTCTCTTTATGAGCCCTTATTCTGTTTTCTTATAACTTCCACCTTTGGTCTTAATTTTCTCCTCTGGCTCCACACCGAATAAATCTCTCTCTTCCAAATGATAGCCTCTTAAGTATCTGAAAACAGTAATCAAGTCCCACAGAGAGCTCTCCATAGACCTGTGGCCACTGTGGGGTGGGGGTGAAGGCCTGTGTTTTGTGGCTGCCCCTAACTGGCTGGGATTTGGAGCCGGTCAGAGCTGGGTTGCTCCTGATCACGCAGTAGAGCTGCAATGCTGGGAACACCCTGTCGGAGTGGCACCCAGCCACCCCGCCCCAGCACGAGGGAATTCCAAACAGCTTTCACTGGAGAGGTAGAGGGTTCAAGCAAGAGTCAAGCCCTGGGCTGCAGGTTTTCTGCTGAATCCACATTCCCCTTCCCAGAGGGGCAGCCTCTCCTCCTGGTGCAGGGTTCGGGCTGCTCATTTGATTTCAAGGCAGCCCATGCCAGTTCTCTGGGTTGAGCCAGACACCGTAAGGAAGAATGTCAGCCACTGGGGACCACAGAGCTGCAGTGGGGGAGGCAGCAACAAGGAATTAAATGATGTTTTCAGAGTGTTCTTTGTTTCAACAAAACGTAGTTTTCCAAGTAATTGTTTGCCTGATGCAATAGGGCCCCCGGGCCTCCGGGTGTAAATCTTCCCAACAAGGGCGCAGTTTTCTGCTCTTTCCTGCAAGGCCAAAGCCCAGCTCTTTCTCTGGACCAGCCCAGCAGGTCTTGAATTCATTAGCTGGGCCATTTGGCTGAGCTGTCTCCAGCTCTTCTGCCAGGGCTGTGGGCTGCTCCACACAGTCCTGTCTGCCCTTTAATGCAGGAGGCCAGGCTTGCCCGGGGAGGAGAGGAGGAGACGGAGGTCAGGGGGTGGAGGAGAGGAGAGCAGAAGGAAGGGGAGGAGAGGGAGGTGTGGGGGGGAGGGCAGGGGATGAGGGGATTCCCAGTCTCAGAAGAAGGGCCAGGATATGGGAGTAACATGTGGGAACTACCCTGTACAGCTGTACAAGGAGCGTGTTCCTGAAAAATATCTTGATTCCAGGCTGCAGGGAGAGTAAAGGGAATTAAAGTTCCATTTTAGAGTGCCTGAAAAGTCTCTGTATTACATTGCCCTTGCCTCTCTCCCATTTCCATTTAAAATGTAAAGAAAGAAATAAAAGTATTCTTGGGCTTCCTTCCCCACTCCCCTACTTCCTTCATTCTTCGCCCCTATTCCCTGCCCAGCTCAAATTCCACCTCGACCCCACTTGTTTGACACTCGCAAGTGCCTGAATAAATCTGTCTCTTCATTTCCTCCAGACAGCATCTCTCCCCATGCCACCTCCTCCCTCCTTCCCCATAAGTCTCCTGTGGTTAAATGAAGTAGCCTGTTGGCATTCTTGGGGACCTCTGGGCAGCTTAAATGAACAGAGGAGACAAAATGCCTGTCCGAAGTTCATTCGAATGTCAGCCATTGAGGGCAGGAGTATATCAGGGGTCTGTATTAAGTGCCCACCACATGGCATCACCCAGACTCAGTCCATCAATCCCCCTCTGCCCTCTACTGATTTCCAATAAAGAAGGGCCATTCTGGTCCACACAGGCCTTTCATCCATGATCCTAAGTAAAGGCTTTGGGCAGAACTGCTGAGTGGATACCAGGTTCCACTCCCACCCATCAGGTTTGCAAAACCCCACACCCTAACTATCTCTTGCCTGCCTAGCAAAACATGCCCTTAGGAAAAGTCTTTGAGTTCAGTCACTTATACTTATGTGTGAATTTAAAACCCTGAGTTGGGTCATCCTATATATTAAAGCAGTAATATGCAAATTGACCATCACACCCTCGCACAAGATGGCCGGCAGGGGAGGGCAGTTGTGGGTGGTGAGGCCAGCAGGGGCGGGCAGTTAGGGGCAACCAGGCCAGCAGGGGAGGGCAGTTGGGGGCGACTGGGTCAGCAGGGGAGGGAGGGCAGTTAGGGGCAACCGGGATGGCAGGGGAGGGCAGTTATTGTATTTTCTTTGATCACAAAATCCGCATTATTAGCCGGTAATGAGTAATCCACATAACTAACTCCTTAATGATTAATCCGCATTATTAGCCCGTTAGTAATGTGGATTAATTATTGACCAGTTAATGCGGATTTTATGATCAAAGAAAACATGATAATTTCCAGAGAAACATCAAAAGTGATTTATTCAAAGTAATGTCCTTCGTTAGCACTTTTCTTCAAAATAATGAATTAAAACTTCCCACAAATGCTTTTTTTGGGGCACAAAATTTGACCTTTTATAAGCGTAAAAATATCTATGGCATTAACACCTTTAGCAAATTTGACATATGAAGTTTTGAAGCTTGTCAATACAACAAAATAGCATACATATCAAATCGCATATACATCTGCATTATTATTGGTACACCTAGTAAATAAGGGTTCTGCTTTAGCCTCTGCAAGATCTCCAAAGACCTCTGCAGCTTTTCTGGAGAAATATAAGTTTGCTTCCCCTCTACTTTTAGACTAACAGTGAGGATAGGCTGGGCAAAGAACACAATATTGAAACAGGAATTTTAGGGGTAAAATAGGACAGATTTAGGAAATTTTAGAAACGTTGGAAATTAAGGGGACCAAGGAGGAAGCCCAAGGCTGCAGAGCAGCAGAAGGAATGTTTCCTTAGAACAGGGAAGCTGAAAAGCTGCAACAGGTACATTTCCATAGGATGAAGAGCTTGGAACAGCAAAAGGTCTATATTTACAAAATAAAGAGAAGGAAGCCCCTCATCCAGAGGGAGAAGAAGAAAGCCCAAAGGGAATAGGAAAACCACAAGGAAGAAGAGGGTGGGGAGAACCTCACAAGTCCCATGTGAGGTTCGACCTTTGAGCCCACGAGTTACTATAGTAACATATCAACATACGTGGAACCCCATCTATTGAAAAAAATCCGCGTCAGTAACCGGTACACCTAGTAATTTGGTTGGTGGTCTCTGCCACAGAGCTAAAGAGCTGCAAATACTCCCCTTCAAAAGGAAAGGCTGAGCCTTTGAAGCCTGCAAGGGACCCGCCCAGAATACCACAGCCTCCAGCCACAGGCAGCGCTTCCCGGCAGAGCCTGGAGAGCAACTCAGGGTGGGAATCAGTGTGTGTCCCACCAGCCACCCCTCCAGGGCATTCCCAGCCTGGGCCTCCCTTTGGAAAAGGGGGACAGCATTGCTTTGCACCCTGCATTTTGGGCATGACAGGAAGAGCTTAATGAGTACCATTTGTTGAATAATTAATTATGTCAGACCCTGCTCTAAGCACTGTACATGTGTCATTTTCTCTCACAGACCTTATTTTTAAAGACACAGAAACAGGAGCACAGAGAGGCTCTGTAATTAGACCAAGGTCACACAGCTAGTCGGTGGCAGACCCAGGACTTGACCTGACTTCCAGGACCATACGTTTCGACATATGGCCATTTGGTTTTATTTCTGTAATTCCCTGGAAATAAGCCTTGATCTATATGTATCTGGGATCCATGTGTTTAGGGCCAAATAGAAAACAGCCTGGGCGAAGGGAGTTTTGTTATTGGGCCAATGGCCATCTCTGAGAGAACATAGGAGAACAGTCCTCTCATTCAGATCTTCTCTTCTCCCCTCTTCAGCCACGCATCTGTTTGGTGAGAAGATTTCTGAGTATACATACTGTCAACTTCTAGAGAAATTGGGAACAATAGGACAGTGGGTGGCATTTGAGCAGCCATATAAGATGTCTGCTTCCTACTGATTTCTGAGAACCAGCTGCACATCACTTGTTTGATCTCTGCACAAGAGCAGCCAGTGTTAGGGTGAGAGAGTAGAGAGTTGAGCAGAATTTAAGAAAAGCAAGTTGGCCCTGGCCGGGTGACTCCTTAGATTACAGCTTCATCCCATACACAAGGGGTTTCGGGTTTGATTCCCAGTCAGGGCACATACCTGGGTTGCACATTTGATCCTTGGTCAGAGCGTGTAAGGGAAACAACCAATTGATCTCTCTCTCTCTCTCTCTCTCTTTCTCTCTCTCTCTCTCTCTTCCCCTCCCCCCCCGCCCCACCCCATGCTTCCTCTCTCTCTAAAAGTCAATTTGAAACAAAACAAACATATCCTCAGGTGATGATTAAAAGAAAGAAAAGCAATTTATAGGAGCAGACCTAGAGCAACAGTAATCTAATAAGACTATATTGAGCATGTACCTAATGTTTGAAACTCACAGCAATGTGTGTGTGTGTGTGTGTGTGTGTGTGTGTGTGTGTGTGTGTGTGTGTGTGTGTGGTGGAGGGCCAGGAAAGTTGGGGAAGGGGAGAACATGAGAAATATAAGACCCTCAAGGTGCTTGCAAACTGGTTGAAGAGAAAAGCCCAATATTCTACCTAAAATAACAGCTAAAGTGTTTTGTGTTACAGTGTCAGTGCAAAATTATTCAGTACAGACGATCACTGCAATAGGAGGCCAGATCAGCAGGACTTTGAATAGTGAAAAGGGGCTTCATGGGGTATGAAGGGGACTTTAGCTGGCCCTTGAAGGTGAGTCAGAGGCAATCAGGCACTGAGGCAGAGAGGGCATTCCTACTGAGGAGCATACATATGAAGACTATAAATAAAAACTCTAATCAAATCTGCATCTTACTTAAAAGCACAAGCTGTTAGGGTTCAAAGAGTTCTTAGAGGCCACGAGCTGAGCATTTCCCTGTGCAGACAACGAAAGTGAGCCTGGAGAAATCAAGTAGCCACTTACCCTCCTTGGTCTCCATGGAAGTGGGATTGCTTTGTAGACACGACCTTGGTTAACCCAGTCACATCCTTGGGAACAGCTAGAGACGGGACAGTGGCAGAGCAGCGGTGCTGAGTTGATCCTTTGGATTATAGTGACTTGGAAAAGAGCCAGGTTCCCCCAATTCTACTCTGTCCAACTCCCCAGCTGCAAAGCAATTGGAAAGGGGGTACTGTATGAAAGGTGGGGGATAAGGAGAGACCTTAGCCTCCAACTGGCCTCCCAGCATCCACTTCTGCTTCCTTCCAATCTGTTCCACACACTGCAACCAGGTAACATTTTATACAATAAAATTCACCCATTTTCAGTGTAAAATTTGATGAAATTTTAGTGCCTGTATGTAGTCTGGTAAACATGACCACACTCAAGATACAGATGTTTCCATCAGCATGACACCTTTTCCCATGCAATCACTGCTGCTGACACCCGCCCCGGACCCTTGTCTCAGGCCACCATTGCTCTGTTTTCTGTCACTATAGTTTTCCTTTTCTAAAATGTCATATATTCAGGCATGTAGTCCTTTGACCTCTTTTACTTAATATGATGTTTTTGAGATTCATTCGTGTTCATGTGTTAATATTTTATTTCTCTTGATTGCTGAGCGGCTTATGGATATTCCATCACAATCTGTTTATCCACTTAGCAGTCAATAGACATTAGAGTTCTTTCCCCTTTTTTTTTTTTAGCTATTTTGAATAAAGTTTCTATGAACATTTATGTACAGGTCTTTGTGTGGGCATGTGTTTTCATTTCACTTGGGTAAATACGTAGGAATGGAATTGCTGAGTCATAGGCTGAGAATATGTTCATTTTGTAGGAGAATGCTGAACTGTTTTTCAACGTGGCTGTAGAATTTTGCGTTCCCTCTAGAACATGAAAGAGTTCTTGTTGGTTCACATTCTCACCAACACTTGGCTTTATCAGTCTTCTTAACTTTACCCATTTTAATGGGTGTGTAGTAGTATCTCACAGAGGGTTTATGGTATTGAGATAAATATAGACAGATATGCATTTACCTTATAATTAATGATGTTGCCATCTCTTCATGTGTTTACTGGCCATTCTTCTATCTTCTTTTAAAAAGTATTCAAATTGTTAGCCCATTATTTTGCTGGTTAACCATCTTCTTGTTGAATTGTGAGTTTATATATATTCTGAATTCAAATCCTATATCATAAGTATGCTTTGCAAATTTTTGTTCTCAGTCACTGAGCGGCCTGCTTTTGTTTTCTTTACTCTGTCTTTACCAAGTCTTTAATTTTGATGAAGCTAAGTTTGTCAACTAATTTATACCCTCTGTATTTTTATGAAATCTTTGCTTAAGCTAATGTTAACTAGGATTCTTTTATAGTTTCTTCTAGTTTTAGTTTTCACACTTAAGTCTATGATTCATTTTGAGTTGATTTTTTTCTGGGTGGTTTAAAGGACATGGTTTAGTTTTGTAGTTGTTGTTTTCATACACTATTCAGTGGTCCTAGCACCATGGGTTGCAAAGACTATCTTTTCCCCCAGTAATTTCCTTGGCACCTTTATCAAAAATCAATTGATGATTCTTAGGACAGTGAAACTGTTCTGTATGATACCATAATTTTAAATATTTGTCATAAATATTTGCCATACATTTGTCAAAACCCATAGAATGTACAACGCCAAGAATGAAACCTCATGTAAAGTATGCACTTGTGGTGATGATGATGAGTCAGTGTAGGTTCATCATTTGTAACAAATGTGCCCCTCTGGTGCTAATGTTGATAGTGATAGTAGGTTAGGCTGTCTGTCAGTAGGAGCAGGAAGTATGTGGGTACTCTCTATATTCTCTACTCAATTTTGCTGTGAACCTAAAACTGCTCTAAAAAACAAAGTTTATTTTAAAAAAGAAAATATAAAGTCTTTTTTTTAAATCAATTGACTGACTAAGTGTGGGTCTATTTCTGACTGTCTTAGCCCATCCCATTCACTTATCTGTCTATATTTATCTCAATACCATATTGTCTTGGTCACTACAACATGGTAAAATTTGCAATCAGGACATATAAAAACAAACAAATGAAAAACCTTATTGCGTATACATCTAGGCTTTGAAACTTACTTGCTCTTTTGTAGGATCTTTGCAATTTTCTTCACATACAACTTATCTACAAATAAAAACAGTTTTGCTTTTTCCTGTCCAATATTTATGCATTTTTTTTCTTTTTATTGACATGTTTTGCATTGGCTACAACTTCTGGTACAATGTTGAGTAGAAGTGGTGAGAGCAGACATCTTTGCCTTGTTCCCAATTTAAAGAGAAACCATTGGGCCTTTCACCTTAGAGTAAAATGTAGGTTTTTAAGCTTCCTTAATCAGATTGATTAAGTTCCTTTCTATTTCTACTTTGCTGAGTGTTTGTTTATTAATTTTTCCATAAAAGGCAGCGAATTTTGACAAATGCTTTCTGCATCAATTGAAATGACCATATTATTTTCCCTTATTCTATTAATTTGTTGAGTTACACTGATTGATTTTCAAATGTTCAGGTAATCTTACATTCCTGGAATAAGCCCCAATTGGTCATGATATATTATCTTTTTTATATGTCATTGGAATCTATTTGCAACTATTTTATTAAGGATTTTCATGAGGAGTATTGGTCTGTAGCTCTCTTTTCTTGTGATGGCTTTACCTGGTTTTGGAATTAATCTCATAAATAGGTTGGAAAGCTTCCCTCTTGTATTTTTAAAAATTTTTTGTGGGGTCGTTTTTTGTTGTTTTTTTTTTTTTCTTAAACGTTTAATAGCAATCACCAGTAAAGTCATCTGGAGCTGAAGTTATCTTTGTAGAAAGAGCTAACTATGAATTCAATTTTCTTGATTTTATATAGGCCTTCTAAAGTTTTCTATTTCTTTGTAAAGAAGTTTTGAAAATCTTAGGAGGTCACATCTATGGTAAGAAATTTGTTCAGAATATTCCCTGATTATCCTTTCAGTGTCTGTAGGCTCTATAGTGTTGTCTTCTCTTTCATTCATCATATTATTAATTTGCATCTTGTCTCTTTTTGTCTTGATCAGTCTAATGAGAGCCTTACAAATTGTATTGATCTTTTCAAAGAACCAGCTGTTTTAATTTGGTTTTCTTCATTGTTTGTTCATTTTCTGTTTCATTGAGTTTCCTGGTCTTTATTATTTCCTTCCTTCTATTTACATTGGGTTTCATTTCTTCTTTTCTAATATTTAAAGTTATAAAACTGAGTCATTGATTTTAGTCCTTATTTTTTCCCTCTATAAGCATTAAAGCTATACATTTTCCTCCAAGCACTGGTCTATATCCATCCCATAATTTTTAACAAACTTTTAATTTTAAAATATTTTTAGATTTACAGAAAAGTTGCAAAGATAGTACAGTGAGTTGCCATATACCCCTCACCTCATTTCCCCCATTGCCAAAATCTTACATTGCTATATAGTACATGTCACACCTAAGGTGCCAACAATAGTATATTAGTATTAACTACACTCCATACTTTTTTTGGATTTCACTAGTTTGTCCCTAGTGTCCTTTCTATTTTTCCAGAATCTCTTCCAGGATATTCCATTGTGGTTGGTCATCAGGTCTCCTTAATACCCTCCTGACAGTGATAGTTTCTTGGACTCCTTTTGCTCTTGATAGCCATTTTAAAGAATACTAGCAAGATATTCTGTAGACTGTCTCTCAGTTTGTTTTTCTCCTGGTGAGACTGGTGTTATGGGTTTTGGAGAGAAAGACCAAAATGGTAAGGGGCCATTCTTATCACATAAAGGGTATATATCAGGATGGCTTATCAATGACAATGTTGACCTTGATCTTTTGACTGAAGTTGCGTTTCTTATATTTCTCCACTGTATAGTTACTCCCCACCTCCCCAACCCCTTTCCATACTTTACTGTTTAGAAGCAAATGATTTTTTTTCTTGAGAGTATATTCCATTTTCATGGTTCTTTCTATGTCAGATAAATTTGAGTGGCATCCTGGCTATTATAAATATTAAGTATAGAAAATCTTGTTTCTGTTGCTGACTTATTCATTTAGCATAATGCCCTCTAGGTCCTCCATACTGTCACAGATTTCATTCTTTTTGCCGAAACCGGTTTGGCTCAGTGGATGGAGCGTCGGCCTGCGGACTGGAGGGTCCCGGGTTCGATCTCGGTCAAGGGCATGTACCTGGGTTGCGGGCACATCCCCGGTGGGAGATGTGCAGAAGGCGGCTGATCAATGTTTCTCTCTCATCGATGTTTCTGACTCTCTGTCTCTCTCCCTTCCTCTCTGTAAAAAATCAATAAAATATATTTAAAAAAAAGATTTCATTCTTTTTATGGCTTTTTATTATTAATATTTTTTATTTCTCCTTCTTCTTCTTCTTCTCCTTCCTCCTCCTCCTCCTCCTCCTCCTCTTCCTCCTCCTCCACCTCCTCCTCCTCCTCCTCCTGAAAGCCCTTTACCATTTCTTGTAATATTGGTTTGGTGGTGATGAACTCCCATATGATTTCACTTATAGGTGGAATCTAAAGAACAATATAAATGAACAAACAAAAAAGAAACAGACTCATAGATACAAGAAACAAACCAATGATTGGCAGAGGAGAGGGGCCTGGGAGTCTGGGTGAAAAAAGTGAAGAGCTTGAGAAATACAGATTGGTAGTTACAGAAATAGTCATGGGGATATATAGTGCAGCATAGGAAATATCGTCAATAATAGTGTAATGACTATGTATGGTGCCAGTTGGGTACTGGAAATGTCAGGGGGAACACTTTGTAAATGATTGTCTAACCACTATGCTGCACACCTAAAACTAATACAAAATAATATTAAATGTAAACTGTCACTGAATCAATAAATAGACTTTGCTGCTAAAAAAAAAAAAAAATTACAAAGAAAGAAAATCTTGTTTCTGTATTTTTTCCCTGATGAGAACTATAAACTCTGTTTCTTGGATGGCAGTTCCTGTGTCTGTTCAAATATTTTTCTCTTTAACTGTATCACTTTCATCCTGTCCTGTACACATATGGTTCAGGGGTCACTGAGAGACGTGGGTAGTCGGAATCTGGGATCCTCCATTTGGCTCTTTCTCTTGCATGATTCCTTCACTCTTTTCAGCAGCCACAATTGCTCTGGCTTCAGCTTTCTGGTTTCCAATTCAGAAAGATTCCAGATTTGCCACCAGCACCCTGCCACCTCCAGTATCACATCACTGCACTTGGCCCAGGGGGCGGGGGGGGGGGGGGGACGGGAGGCGAAAGCCACAAAAATGAGAACTCACTTGGGTAGAATACCCCTCCTCTGATGATATACCTCCTGAAGAATCTATCTGCTCCTGTTCACTCTCCACTGTTTCATGTAGCTGCTTTTTGGCTACTTGCAGATTTTTAGTTGATTTTTACAGAGTTAGTCTTGTCAGATCTTATTCTGTCATTACTGGAAGCAGATACCCCATGATATTTTTTTTAAAGCTAATGTCACATCACCCCCATGCTAAAACCTTATAAACATTGTATCATTGCCCTTGGAATAAAGCCCAACGTCCTTATTGGGACCTCCAGTTAGACTCCTGAGCAAGCAACAGAAGGCACCCTCAACTGAGATTTTGAAGACAGTTCAATAAAAAAAAAACCTGTTTACAGAGGTGAAGGGAAACAAAAAGGGAGATTAAAGCGCTCTGAGACTAGCAAAGTGGGAAGGCATTGTGACTGCTAGGCTCTAACAGGCACAGTGAACAAAGGGTGTTACCAGAACCAATAAAGCCTGGCCATGGAAGCGAGGCCACCCAACAGGAGCTATTGTTATAGGACGCAGCCTCTGCCAGAACTCTAGCACCCGAGCAGGGGGAGAGCAGAAATGTCATGCTTCCTCACCCTGTGTTCTCTGATCTCCTGCTCTGCCTCCATTGCCCAGGGCCAGCTGAAAGCCAGAGGGCAAGGGAGCCCAGAAGATGCAGGTTTTAGGGTTCAGCCTCCTGGGGTGCAGAGCAGAGAAGGACCTGCTCGAGCCCCATTTCACCCCTGTTGTTCCCTCCAACATGTCATACTGGACATTTTTCAGTTCCTCAAATAACTCACTTTCTCCCTTTACCGCATGATGTTCCCTCTATAAATGTCCTTCCCCTCTTTTTTTGCCAACCTCAGTGCTGGTCAGCCTCCTGTGGTCAGCTTACGCCTAAATTCCTTAGGGAAGTCTTTTCTGACTCCCCAGAGTAGATGATGATTCCTTTTTAAATATTCCGCAAGCTCCCTGTACATCACCCCCATGGTCACTAGTGACTAATTAATCATGTGTTAGGATTTCGTTATTTCTCTAACATCTGCCTTCTCTAAGTAACTGTGAGATCAAGGAAGGCAGGATCAATTTCTGTTCTGATCAGCTAAGATGAGAAATGCCCATAGCACTGTGTTCAATTGCTAGGTTCTTACACCAAAGAAGGATGGAACTTTCTCTTTCTTTCCACTTCTTGTCCTGATGAGCAAATCAATAAAATCTTCAGAGAGTCAGTTTCTTCATCTATAAACTAGCAGAAATATCTGCTGTGCAAATTTTGTATTGCTGAGTAACAAATTGCCCCAAAGCTTAGTGGTTTAAAACAAACACTTTATTTGCAGTGAACCAGCCATTTGGGTTGGGTTCAGTTGGTGGTCATTTTGCTGGTCTTGCCTGAGGTTACGCATGCAGCTACAGTCATCTGGTAGATTGGCTGGAGTCTGTGTGGTTTTGGGGGCCTCAACTGAGACAGTCTGTTTCTGCCCCATGAAGTCTCATTGTCTACATGCTAGTGAAGGCTTCTTCACATGGTAGCAGAAGAAGAGAAGACAAAACCCCAATGGTACAAGCACTTTCCAAGTCTAAACTTGCATCACATTTACTAATATTCCCTTGGCCAAAGCAAGTCACAGGGCCAAGCCCAGGATCATTGTCAAAGGGACTATGCAAAGACATAGATACAGAAGAAATGATTCATTAGGGACCATTACTGTAACAATCTACCACATCTGTTTACTCCGGAGAGCTATGGTGAAGATCAAATAAGATGGTGCTTAATCATAGTTTCTGTTGCATTGTTGCCACTGACTTGGTTTTTTGATAACTACCCATTGTTCCATTTTCTGCATTCAGTATCTCTATGCAATAAACCCTTCTCCTGGCTAGCAACTCTCCACATACTTGAAAAGATCCCTCTCATAGCCATCTAAATCTTTTCTTCTATAGACTAAACATTGCCAGTTTCCCCAACTGTTCCCCAAGGGCATAGTTTTTAAATCTCTGAACACCTTCATTGTGGTCCTCTAGAGCGCTCTAATATGTGGTGCTAAGAATAGTCTAGATTAGCACAGTTGTAAGGTCACTGTCTTTATCTGGCCACTATACTTGTATTAATGGAACATTTACTTTTTGAATAGTTATAAGAAACACAGGACTCTTGGTCAACTTGCAGTCAACTAAACTCCTAAATTGTGAACTGTCATTTGATGAGGGTTTCCATACCTTTTATTGTACAATGGATATTTTAAACCCAATTTTTTTAAATCTCAGATATTCCGGCCGGCGTGGTTGATCATCGACCTGTGAACCAGGAGGTCATGGTTTGATTCCCGGACAGAGCATATGCCCAGGTTGGAGGCTCCATCCCCATTGTGGGACATGCAGGAGGCAGCTGATCAATGATTCTCTCTCATCATTGATGTTTCTATCTTCTATCTCTCTCTCCCTCTTCTTTCCTCTCTGGAATCAATTAAAAAGTAAGTAAATAAAATAAAATCTTAGATATTCATGTGAATTTTTTGCTCACTTCCTTCAGGTCTTTGCTTAAATGTCATCTTCATGAGGTCTTCTGGACAAGCCCACCAGGAACTCAGGCGTTTGCCTAAACAAACTTCTCTAGTGTTCCCTATCCACTTCTCTGCTCTATGTTCCTCAATAGCACTTAATGCATTTGACATATTCTGGTATATATATATATATATATATATATATATATATATATATATATATTCCTTATTTATCTATCTCCACCATTATAACTTAAACTTTACAAGCTGAACAGTTTTTATCTATTTGTTCACTACTACCACCCCACTAGAGCTAATAGTTCCTAGCACATAGTAAGCACTCAATAAATATTTGTTTTATAAAAAAAAATAAACAAAATGTAGGTATATTAGTCAGCTGAGGGTGCCATACAAATACCATAGACCAGGTGCTTAAACGACAGACATTTATTTCTCACAGTTCTGGAAGCTGGGCAGTCCAAGATCAAGGTCCAGCAGGGTTCGACTTCTGATGAGGGCACTCTTCCTACAGATGCTACCTTCTTGTGTGATGAGTGCTCTCTCTCTCCCTCTCTCTCACTCTTATCATCATGTCACCAATCCTATCACCTTAGGACCTCACCCTTATGACCTCAGTTAACCCTGATTACTTACCCAAAGCCCTATCTCTAAATACAGTCACATTGGGGCTAAGGCTTCAACATGCAAATTTCTGGGGGAGCCCAATCCAGTCATAACAATAGGACATTGAAAACAAACTACTCAAATTATGTCTACAGAGAAGGAAACCATGGTGCTGAAATGCTGAGGCAATATCTTCCCCGCTCACCTCCTGAAAGCCCTCACATAAGGGCTACCAGTGGCACCTTGGGATGGATGTGGGTTTCATGCAAAAACACATCTAGCAGCTCAGTTCTCCTTCCTGCTGGAGACTCACCTCCAAATTTCAGAACCAAAATCCCTCTTTCCAATTTACCCTGTGATCTGGTAGGCCCTGGAAGATAGTCACAGTAGCCAATCCTCCTATACTAGAAGAACTTTCCATCTTTCCAGGAACTCATCATCAACCTGTACTTACTGAACTCCTCCCAGTATGCAACAGGACTGTGCTCTCTAAAAGTGATGCCAACAAACTGGTGAGACAGAGCTAATGTTCATGAAATTAGTAGAAATAATTAAGTGCTAACCATGTGTGTGGGATTGACTCCAGAATGACAAGAATTACAAAAAGATGGAAAGCAGAGTGAGTGGCAGGAAGCTTCATGGAAGTCGTACAACTCCAGGCGGGTGTAGAAGGATGTGTGGGACCTAGCCAAGCAGAGGAGAGGAAGGAGGGCATTGCTAACAGTGGTAAGGGCTGGGGTGGTGACATTACATTATGAACAAAGGACTGGATCAGGCTCAACCCCAGGAATGGGGTTGGGCCCAGCACTCAGGCTGAGGATGGGTGAGAAAGGCACTTGAAAGATAAACTCTTTTGCCAAATGGAATAATATTGTTCTTTCTTCTTTCCCTTTCCCCCAGGACCAGAGAAGGCAGAAAGGCCCAGAGCTTCCCTAAGAGAGTTTATAGGGAGCTTCCAAAAAAAGCTGATCAACATCAGACCTTTCATTTTTTTATTAAAACAGGCAGCTCTGCCTGGCCAGCATGGCTCAGTGGTTGAGTGTTGACCTGTGAACAAGGAGGTCATGGTTCAATTCCCGGTCAGGGCACATGCCTGGGTTGCAGGCTCGATCCCCAGGATGGGGTGTGCAGGAAGCAGCTGATCAGTGATTTTTCTCTCATCATTGATGTCTCTCTCTCTCTCTCTCTCTCTCTCTCTCTCTCTCTCTCTCTCTGAAATCAATAAAAATATTTTTTTAAAGCAGGCAGCTCTGCGGATTTGCTTACTGTCCTTCCTACCCAGGTTTTTCCTCCACCAGCAGCCAGTTTTGGGGGGTGGGAGCTTCACCTTACTACCTTGAGCAGAGTCCAAGTTCCTTGGGGTCTGAGGTGTGGTGGGATGAAACATTTGGCCAGTGGTAGGTCCCTTCCTTCTTGGACTTGACAAGAAGTGGGCAGGTCAGAGGCAGCTGTGCTGAGTATTTATGTTCCGCAAAAGGCCGACTCAGCCCTCCTTCCTGCCAAGGTCAGCAAGCTGCATTCCGGGCGGTTTGGGTATGTGGGTGTCTTCTGGACCAGCAGCCACGTCGGCTAGGAGCCCAGGCCTTAGCTTATCCAGACCCAGAGGCCAGGGGGGTGGGGCTGCTTCTGTTCCCAAAAGGCATCAATCAATCATCAGATACCCCTGGGATCTCTTTTATCTCCCCGGGCCTTCCACCCTTTCTTTAATGAGCGCTTTGTTCGTGAATGATCAGGACTCAGGAGAACGCATGGAAAGAGGGACCCAGGCCTGGCCTGAGTTCGGATGTTGGGAGCTGTGAAGAGGAGAGGACAGGAGGCCCTGGGGAGAGGACAGGAGGGCAGAGCAACCAAGGTAATACATTTGTTGACACACTTCAGGCAAAGCCCTGGGACGTGTTTTCTCCCCACCCTCACCATGGCCAGCATCAGCCACACACATTCTCATTTTATACTGCCGAAACCAGACAGCCTTTAAAGAGAAAAATACGTAGCAACAGCACAATCTGAATGCTGAATATGGAAGGGGAACTTGGTTGCTCCAACTCCTTGCTTTCAGAATTAACCGAACTCGAAGAATTTGGGAATTAAGGATTTGTAGTGTGCAGCTAAACCTCCAGTTGTATTTCAAACATGTGAGGCAGCCATTCCCTGTCCCTTAGACTTCCTCTCTGCCTACATAAGTGCTACCAATCCCTTGGGGTTCCGCGCTGGGTCCAGCTTGTCTGGAAAGCCCCTGCTCCTCCTCCATCTCTCACGAGCCAGGGACCTGGATGTTCACAATTCATGGTTCGTCTGGCACTCCGTTCAGCTAAATAAAACCTCGCCTGCCGTCCATACCACCCTGAATTTCCCCGACCCCTGATACCTAAACAAACCCAATTCATTGTGAGGAAAAGAGATGAACGTAACAAATATAAAAGAGTGGGCTAAATAGCAAGAAGGGTGACTGGCAAGAGAAGCACAGAATGATCTGGAGGCCCTCAATGTTTTCTTTAAAGATTTGTTTGATTCAAAGCTCGAGGCTCACCTCAAGGATCAGGCTTGGCCCTCTGCAGCCGCTGGGGAGGAAAGCAGGGACTTCCTGAGCTGAGACTCTGCAGGTGGCATGCAAGAGTATGATCAGCTGGGTGAGGCCTGTACGGCAGAGTCTGGTGCTAAATTCTTTGTAAGTGAGACCCAGGAGCCCCAGTTTAATTAGAATTCCTGCCCAGGATGAAGGCTTAGAGCTGCCAGCCCAGGCCTTGAGCCATTGGTCACGGCCCATAAAGGCCACACACAAGCCATAGAGCCACAGTGGGGCCTGCTTTCTTTGGTGGGGGAACCTCAACCGTCTCTGTGATCCCTGCCTACATCTCTTTCCCTCTCAGGGCCCCATCAAAAGGCCCCCTCTCTGCAGGCAACATGTGTAATGACACCCGATGAGAACCTGGATCTCTACTGTCCACTCAGCAGGACCTCTGTTCTCTCGCCACATCTTCCAAGAGGCCATTCTTGTGGCCAGCATGTTCCCACCCCTGCCTTTGATCCCCGCTGCAGGGACTGCCCTTCAAAGTCCCATGTGTCCAGGACGGCTGCAGGGTTGGCACGAGGACCAGGCCAACCTGCCCCATGAGGGCGAGTAGTAGTTTGAGAAGATTTACATCAAACACACACTTTTAAAGCTGTGAAATGTGCTATAAACTTCATACCAGGTTTTCTAACAATGGAGCTGGTGGTGGCTGGCAGCTGTGATTCTCTAGGATGCTGGTCAGTGGCTCCAGCAGAGAGCAGGAATGCGGGTCTGCAGGCGGAGGGGGGCAGAACTGAGGAGGCTCTGTCCAGCTCCAGCCTCTCAGAGGTCAGGCTCCCAAACGGAAAAGCACTTGCCTACCCATTGGTCTGCAGAGTGTGACCCTGACACATCCCAATACCCACCCACAACACACATTCCAGAAGCCGCTTCACATTCCACCTTTAAAGCCTTCATGCCTTCAGTTTAGCACTCCGGATCCTGCTCACGTGTTTTTTTCCAATGAGGAATAGCTCGTTAAGAAAAAAATAAAATAAATTTATTTATTGCTGACAGTGTTACAGATGTCCCCCATTTTTCTTCCTTTGTTCCCTTCCACCCAGGCTCTGCTCCATCCCAGGCCTTCCCCACATGTCTATAATAATAAAAGGGTAATATGCAAATCAACCAAATGACCGAACAGCAGAAAGACCGTCCGGACAACCTTCCGGACAACCACGCTATGACACCCACTGGCGCCAGGTCAGCCAAGGCGGGTGCAATGCAATTGGCCAGGGGCCTGGCCATGGCCCCAGGATCACCCTGCAGAGTGACTGGCGGGCTGCGGCAGGTGGGCAGGGCTTCTCTGCGGGGGAGGGGGGGGGTGGGGCGGGGGCATACATCACAGAGCCCCAGCCAGTTGGGCAGGGCCTACCTCTTTGGGGCGATTGATCACGGGGCTCCCAGACTGTGAGACGGCACAGGCCGGGCTGAGGGACCCCCACACACCCAAGTGCACGAATTTTGTGCATTGGGCCTCTAGTGCATACATGTTCTTTGGTTAATCTCTTCCCATCCCCTCCATCCTCCTTCCCTCTGAGGTCTATCAGTCTTTCCATGCATCCATGCCTCTGAACCTATTTTATTCATCAGCTTATTTTTTTCTTTAGATTCCACATATAAGTGAGATCATGTGATATTTGTATTTCTCTAACTGGCCTATGTCACATTGCATTATAATCTCCAGGTCCCTCCACGCTGTCTCAAAGGGTAAGATCTCCTTTGTTACTGCTGCATAGTATTCCACGCTATAAATGTACCACAGCTGTTTTATCCACTCCCCTACTGATGGGCACTTGGGCTGTTTCCAGATCTTAGCTATTGTAAATAACACTGCTATGAACATAGGGGTGCATAAATCCTTTCTGATTGGTATTTTGGGATTCTTAGGATATATTCCTAGAAGTGGGATTACGGAGTCAAATGGGAGTTCCGTCTTTAATTTTTTGAGGAAACTTCATACTGTTTTCTACAGTGGCTACACCAGTCTGCATTCCCACCAGCAGTGTACAAGGGTTCCTTTTTCTCCACATCCTCGTCAGCACTTGTTGTTTGTTGATCTATCGATGGTAGCCATTCTGGCAGGTGTGAGGTGATACCTCATTGTAGTTTTAATTTGCATCTTTCTGATTATTAGTGACAATGAGCATTTTTTCACATGCCTCTTAGTCATCTGTGTCCTCTTTGGAAAAGTGTCTATTCAGCTCTTTGGCCCATTTTTAATTGGATTATTTGTCTTCCTGGTGTTGAGTAGTATGAGTTCTTTTTATATTTTGGAAATTAACCCCTTATCAGATGTATCATTGGCAAATATGTTCTCCCATACAGTGGGTCCCCGTTTTATTTAGGGAGGAATAGGTCTTTAATGGATTCTCAGCCATTTACACTTTAGTGTGAATGAAGGATCTGAGACCAGCTTAAATTAGAAAATTAGGAGGTGGGAGCTGAGGGTACCAGGGTTCTGAGGGGAAGAAAAGTACTGAACCAAGCCAAACACAATCATCTTAAGTCAGGGCAAGTTCTGTTCCTTCATCGATGACACCATGGTTGAGGGCAAGTTATTGAGGCCAGATTACTGAGATTCAAATCTTAGAGCTTCCACTTACTAGCCACTCACTAGCTTGGACAAGTTACCTAACCATTGTGTGCCTCCGTTTCCTTAGCTGTAAAAGAAGGAAACTCATCACACCATCCTCCAATGTTGTAACGGTTAAATAGTCAGTGTATGTGTAAAGCATTTGGAGACAGAGTCTGGCATATATGCTAAAAGTAGCACCATACAAGTGCTGCTATTATTGTCTACAACATGAAGGAGGGAGACAGGACACTCCTGGCATTCTGTTGATAGAGTGTGGGGCTCTCCTGAAGGCAGTCTTTGAGAATGGTCTCCTGCTTGGAAAGTGGGTACCTCTTTGCACCCCCAAAGGCACCTGGAGTGGGTGGGCAGGGAAAAGTTCAAAGAAATCCCTGGAGAGGCTACCTCAGTGCCGTGAACCCTCCCCCCTCTCCCTGCAAAACCCCACTCTGGGTTATTACTAACTTTCTGTCTTGCATACAAATGTGGTGCCGTGCTAATAAATCAATTCCCACCCATTAGGAGCCAGGAACACTCCCTTTCACACAGCACCTAATTAACTAATAGCTGAGAGTTGGGACGTCCCCACTGAGTGCCCCCTCCCCCGGTGCTTCCCCTTGGTTTTCTTGCTGATAGAACCGTGTCATAGGGTGGATCCGTCTGGCTGGGAGATGGTCAAGCAATTAGAATGTGGGAATAGGAGGCCACTATGCTAATGGAGATGAGGAATAAATAAATATGTTTAATTTGATTAACGAAACAACCAATCATTACTCAAACATAATGTCCTCTCCCATAAGATCTAATCTCAATGTTTCCATTAAGAAAGGTCAATAAATCATAATGTTAATCTATGAGGGAGGCTCTCAGTCTGTTCCCCCTACCCACTTACTTATTTTCAAAATATTCATATTCTTCAAGATCTAACTCATTCATTTGTTATTCATCTATCCCACAATTTTTTTATTGAACACTTACTGCATGTCAGGCCCTGAGCTAGTCATGGGGGTACAAATATGAACCAAGAGTCGTGGTCTCCAAAATGGGATGGGCACCAGGTAAGTTAGGAGTCAGTAAGAAATAACTGAAGTTCTACTTCTATTTCTTTGTAAGCCTGCCCTCTGTTCTATTTTTGTGTTTCCTTTATGATGACTATAATAAGTGAATGCAGAAGTACATGGGTATTGTTTTTAAGTAAATAAATATCCAAATATTAAGCATACGTATTTAAAACATTTTATTCATGGGTACCTGACCAAAAAGGTGTATGTTATGCAGGATCACCAAAAGATCTGTGGGAAGTGGGTCAGAGAATTAGGGAGCCCTGGAGGAAATCTTTTCAAAATACATTTGCCCATCCCTGTTCCAGTGACCATCAGAATCTCAGGAGAAGAAGAGATAGCAACCATTGTTATTTTTAAAATCTCCAGGCATTTCTGATAGTAATCCCACCTCTCCCTAGTCCCTGGTGAGATTTGCCCATTCACTGACTTCAAGGATGCTCTCCTTAACCCGCTTCCCTGATCAGGGTTAGGGTTAGGGTTAGGGTTAGGGTTAGGGTTAGGGTTAGGGTTAGGGTTAGGGTTAGGGTTAGGATTAGGGTTGAGAACCACTGCCTTAGAGCATCAGAAAAAGTCTGCCTACGTTACAGCCTGCACTGTAAGGTCCTGGGGTCATTCTACGTTCAGAGTTACAAGAGTGGGCTCAGTGTCACATTTGGCATTGCTGAATTTTCTACCTGGTGCCCTTTCCCAGAAGGGTGGGAGAAGGGGAAGATGGGAGTGCTGGCCTCCACTGGCTCACAGCGAAGTTACTCATCGGGCGCCCTCTATCTCACTCCAGCACCCATCACTCTCCTGGTGCCTCTGTTGTCCCACAGGAATTTACACTGAGGAAATTTACAGTCTTAGCCTGTCCAGAGCGCTGACTGGGGAGGAAAGGAGAAGTAAGGGAGGGCCAGATGGATCACTGGGAAGCAAACCCTGACACTTGATGGACCGTTGGCCCATTAGCTTGTCTGCCCCACCCCACAGCCTTAGTGCTAAGCTGCTCTTTGCCCAGGCCTGGCCTATAATGGGACTAGAGCTGGGCACCTGCTCCCACCCACAGGCCAGCTGGCAATGCATGAGGAGACCTGAAATGCAGAATTCGTCCCATCTGACTACCTCCCTCCATGTGTGACCGAAAAGAGAAGATTGGAAGCTAGTCAGAAATGAGACACAGAGAGAAGCGAGTGTGACAGCAGAGAGACCGTGTGGGCCAAGGGATCTCTGTGGGAGCCAGATCCCAGAGCTCTCTGGGCAACCAGCAACTCTCTGGATCTAGCTCTGAGGCAACACAAGCCCCTGTTCTCGGGTGGTCTGGAGAGTGTCAGTGCCTTGCAAACGACAGAGCCTGGCAAAACCAAACTTTCGCTTAATTGACTGCTTCCCAGACAGGGCCTCCAGATAGGAAGTGGGGTGCAGACATGTGGGCAAGGCCACCCACATCCCCTCGCATCAGAGCAGCCAACGCGTCCTGCTCCGGCCCCCACAGGAAGTCAGTCTCTGTCCCCATGGACTTCAGAGTGACGGGACAAATGGGGTTCAGCAAAGCATTCTCCCTACTCAGTGAAAACCAGGCAGCCCCTCAGCAAGGCACCTGGAAAAGGCGTGGCTGGGAAACTGGCTCCACTGACAGCATTCCCCTCCTCTCTCACTAGAACCAAGGCAATGCTGAGGCCTGGCTCTCCCCATCTCCACCCCCTTCTCGGGCTTCACGCTGGGCTGTGAACTTTTCCACTTCCAGTTCTGCCCTGGAAGTTCACAGCAGTGGGAGTTCCCCACTAGAAAACATTGATCGGGGAGAGACACTTAATGAGATTCCCATTTCTCCTCAGGGACTGTCTGAGCCCCAGCTCTCCCTGGAGGTCGCTCGCAGCCTAGGTGAGCTTCATTCTGAGGCAACCTGCATCTTGGCAACCTGTCTCTGCCTTCGCACAGTCACATTAGATTAGGGGTCCATGCTACTCCAGGATGACCTGGACGAGGAAGCTGGCTCTGCGGTCACCCTCTGACATCTGCCGGCTAGCCTTAGAGCAGCGGTTCTCAACCTGTGGGTCCCGACCCCTTTGGGGGTCGAACGACCCTTTCACAGGGGTCGCCTAAGACCATCCTGCATCTCAGATATTTACATTACGATTCATAACAGTAGCAACATTACAGTTATGAAGTAGCAACAAAAATAATTTTATGGTTGGGTCACAACATGAGGAACTGTATTTAAAGGGCCAGAAGGTTAAGAACCACTGCCTTAGAGCATCAGAAAAAGTCTGCCTACGTTACAGCCCATTCAGGCTCTTTTGCGGAAGCAGTGGGTCTGGTCTAAATGAGGAAACACGATGTGGAATTGGCTCTTCTGGTTTTCCAGGATGATGATTAGGACCCAGGGTGAGGGCAAGAAAGGCAAACTGCAGTTAGGACCTCACATTCTACATTCAGAGTTACAAGCACGTCACACAGGACAGGCTAAGAGGAGCAGGAGCCAGCCTGCCTACCACCGACCCAGCCCCTATGAGGAGGGTCTGAGGACAGGAAGCAGGGCCACTCGTCCGAAAGATACTGCAGGGATCTTAAGGGAGCTATCTGTGCCCTAAAGAGCAATGAGGGGACTCCAGTAGAACCACTAGTAAAGACAGAGATGCCTGAGAAAAGGAAAGACGGCATCTCCTCCCCCTACTAGATAATGACTGAGCTGCAGAACCCATTGGCGTGCAGGGTGATGAGAAATTCTTCAGAGAACATTCTGGGAGCCTAGCATCTTAGTCTCCCTCTATCACCAATGGAGACCCAAAAGGCGCTGCTTGGCAAGGGTCCCTTCACATTTGGAAACACTTGTGAGCAGACACTGTGTGAGTTTCCTGGGGCTGCCATTGCAAAGAACTACACTCGGGGTGGCTGAAGACAACAGATACTTACTGTCTTCAGCTCGGGAGAGCAGAAGTCTGAAATCAAGTTGTCAGCAGGGCCATGCTCCCTCTGAAACCTGGGCGGAGGGGAGAGGCCTCCCTTCCTCTCTTTGGCTTCTGGTGCTTTGCCAGCAATCCTTGGTGTTCCTTGGCTTATAGCTGAGCATTTCAAGCTCTGCCTCTGTCATCATGGGGCACTGTCCCTGTGTGTCTGCCTTCACATGGCCACCTCTTTGTAAGGACATCAGTGATATCAGATTAGGGGTTCACTCTACTCTAGTATGATCTCATCTTAACTAATTGTATTTGCAATGACCAGGTTAGGATTTAATATATCATTGTGGGGGGGGGGGGAGGGGGACACAATTCAACTCATAAGAGATACTGTTATGGATTGTTTCTGGACCAGAGATTTCTGAAGGTGGGAGGCTCACGGGACCTGCCCCATAGAGGACCTAAAAGGAAGGCAGCTAACTCCCATCTTTTCCAGTTCTACATGGCTTCCGGGGGGCACAGAGAGAATGCAGGGATTCCTGTGGCTGTGCATGAGGGAGCATGTGGTTAGCACAGGGACAGGAACCAGGGGCTCCGGGGAAGCCGCAGAGCTGGATGATAGGACACCCAAACCAGAGTGGAGCGTGCTCCACCGATGAGCCCAAAGGGAGACTGCCACCCCCTGAGGGACGTTCCTCACCTCAAAGGAGGACAGGGTGAAGCTTCACATTGCCCCCAGGAAAGCCAGGCCTGGAACACGCCCCCCCCCGCCCCCCCATTGAATCAGAGCTGGTGACGTAAGGCAATCTCTGCCTCCTCTACTCCTCCTTCCTATCCCACCCCCACTCCCTTCTGGGAGAGAGAAAAGGAGAAAGGATCCCAGAAACAGACTATAACTCTCCCAAGCCTGCTCTCTAAGCAGCTGGAAGTCAACACTCTTGCCAGGCCTGGAGGAGGGAGGAGATAAACATTGCATTATGCTTGAAATTGAGTTTTGAAAAGTAAGCAGGGTCAAGTCTTAAATGCTGGAATGAGACTGTGCAAATGACTCAAAGTGACAGGAAAGTCAGCATCCAGTCAAGGAGCATTAAGGAATGCACTAACCAGTGGGACAGAAGGGACATACTGTGTAAATAAAGCATCTATTGGGGGAGGGGGATGGATTATGCCATTTCAATATCACTCTTTAATAAACTGAGATTCCTCCGTCTACCTACCAGCCACAGAGAGTTTTTCTGAACCCAATTTGTAAAAGTGTCGCATGCAGGCGGCTGTCCCCACCAGAGAGGCTGTGCCCTTCATCATGCACTTGGAACCTGAGCTCAGACAGCTGTCTTCCTGCAACAGAGATGTGCCCGGGTGAGCGCAGGTCCCAGCCCTCATCACTCCAAATGACACTGGCAGCAGCATAAAGAGGTTTTTGTCAGCATCTATCCCCAAGGGATCTCAATTCTCCCCCGACCCCTTGCCACCCTCAGATTGCCAGTGTCAGAAATCAAGAAACTTTCTCCAAGGAGGCATAGCTAAGTAAGGGCTGTCAGGCTAAGAAGCCAGCGCCACCAAGTATTTCACAGAATCAAGATTTTCAGTGACATAGACCAGACTGAAAAATGCTATGAGTAAACAACTCCTTCTTGAGCTTGTTACTCCTTAAGAACAAGATGTAAAGAGAGCATCTGATAGAGACTGTACTAAGGAAATGTGTTGGAAGAACGAGTAGGAGGACCTTGCTCACTGCTAGGAGTCAACAACAGCAAAATAAAATCTGCAGGAGTATGTGGTCAAATGACTCAATTAGAATCAACTCATCAGCTTTTTATTAGGAACCCAATGGTATAAGGCATAATGTTGGGCACACTTGGGAATACAAAGATGAGGAGGGCAGGGTTCCTGCTCTCAATCTGGAAGGAACTAAAAAAGGAAGGAACTAAAAAAAGTCCACAAGTAACTATAAAAGAAGACAATGTAATATACGCCATAAAAGATCAAAATTAATGGCATAGGATTTTCAAGGGAAGGGGAAATCATCTGGTTGGAAGAATCAGGAGCCGGTAGTATTTAGACAATGGATAACAAAATTTATTTTTTAATTGATGATACAGGTACACGATTTTTTTAAATTCCAAAAGGATTATACTTAAAGTGAGAAACTCAGAACTTTCTAAGATCAGATAGAAGGCAAAGATGTCCCTTCTCACCACTCCTTTTCAACATTACACTGGCATTTCTAGCTAATGGGATAAGACAAGAAAAGGAAATAAAAGGCATGTAGGTTGGAAGGAAGAAAAAAAACTGCCTTTGTTCACAAATTACATGATTGTTTATGTAGAAAATCAGAAAGAATCAACAAAAAAGCTCCCGGAATTAATAAGTCAGTATAGCAAGTTTGCAGGATACAAGGTTAATATTTTAAAAAGTCAATTGCTTTCCTGTCTACCAGCAATGAACAAGTGGAATTCGATATTAAAAACAGAATACCATTTACATAATCACCCCCAAAAAGAAATACTTAGGTATAAATCTAATAAAATATGTACAAAATCTATATGAGGAAAACAATAAAACTCTAATAAACAAAAATCAAACAGGAGCTAAATAAATGAATAGATAATATTCCATGATTGTAGATAGGAAGACTCAATATTGTCAAAGTATCAGTTGTTCCCAACTTGACCTATCAATTCAATACAATTCCAATCAAAATCCCAGCAAGTCATTTTATGAATATTGACAAACTGATTCAAAGGTTGATATAGAGAGGCAAAAGACCCAGAATAGCCAACACAATTTTGAAGGAGAAAAACTAATTGAAAGACTGACACTACCCAACTTCAAGACTTTCTATAAAGCCACAGTAATCAAGAGAGTATGGTATTGGTGAATGAATAAATAAATAAATCACTGAAACAGAAGCTCATAGTAATATGATGACAGTCTAATTGTTGGGGTGGGGGGGCAGTGTATGTGTGTAGATTGCTCTGGTAACTTTTAATACTTCCTGTTAGTCTCTGACATTCTGCATTTTTTAAAAATGTATCTTTATTGTTAGAAGTATTACAGATGTGCCCCATTTTCCCCATTGACCCTTTCTAGCCTGCACTCACACAAACCCTCCCCCCTTCCCCAGGCCTTCACCACATTATTGATTGTGCCCATGGTTTATGCATATAAATTCTTTGGTTAATCTCTTCCCACCCACTCCTGCCTTCCCTCTGAGATTCATCAGTCTGTTCCATGCTTCTGTATCTCTGGATCTACTTTTTCATCAGTTTATTTTTTCTCTAGATTCCACATATGAGTGAGATCATGTGATACTTGTCCTTCTCTGACTGGCTTATTTCCAGGCTCCTCCATGCTGTCTCAAAGAGTAAGAGATCCTTCTTTTGTAATGCTGCATAGTATTCCATGGTGTAAATGTACCACAGCTTTTCTATCCACTCATCTACTGATGGCACTTGGGTTGTTTCCAGATCTTAGCTATTGTAAATTGCACTGCTATGGACATGGGGGTGCATATAATCTTTCTGATTGGTGTTTCAGGTTTTTTAGGATGTATTCCTAGAAGTGGGATCACTGGGTCAAATGGCAGTTTCATACTTAACTTTTTGAGGAAACTCCATACTGTTTCCACCGTGGCTGCACCAGTCTGCATTCCCACCAGCAGTGCATGAGGGTTCCCTTTTCTCCACATCTTCCCCAGCACTTGTCTGACATTCTGCATTTTTACCACAATGTGTCTAGTTGAGGATTTAGTTTAATTTATTCTGCCTGGAACCCATGTGATTTGAGAATCTGTGACTCAACTCTCATCAACTCTGGAAAATTATTAGCCATTTCCCCTTTAAATATCAACTCCCCTTCATTCTTTTAGTTATTTTTCTTTCTGGAACTTCTGTTAGATATATACTGAAACTTTTTACTTTATGCCCCATATCTCTTAACCTCTCTTTAATATTTTATATCTCTTTAACACTTTGCAATGAATTCTGGACAATATTCTCAGCTCTAGCTTACAGTTTATTTCTTCTCTTGTGTTGTATAAGTTTGCTGTTTCCTATAATTATTATGTTTTAACTTCAGTACTTATATTTTTCACTTCACATGCCTGCTATATTTTCACCATATCACCATATTTTTTCTTGTGTTTTTGTTACTTCCCTTGTCTTTAATCATTTTAAGCATATATTTTAAATAATAATAATAATAATTCCTATCTAATAGTTACATTTCCCAAAATTCTTAGTCATGTCCACTGACACACACTTGTGATAGATTGCTTCCTCATGAATGTTTAATTTTGAGCCCATATTCAGCAAAGCCTAGAATCAGGGTGTGTCCTTCCAGTGGGGTTTTGTTTACTTTGTCAGTCTCCCCATGTCATCAGCCTTGGGCCACTTAAATGTGAATGTCTTAGCTTGAGGATTACTGAACCACCCTGACGGCATAAATTAGAACCAAACTCAGGCAAGGTACAAGCTGTGACTACAAATTCTCAGGGGGGACTTTTCCCCATCCAGGCCCAAGTCAAAGCGGACAATGTGTCCTTGATGACTCCTACTGCTGATGAATGGATATTTTTTTAGTCCATTATTTTACTGAGCATGTACCCTAGAAATGATCCTAGTTTGGAACAAGAACTTTAGTCCCAATCCATCTGCCTGATGCAGGCCCAAGGTTTGTCTCCAAGTAGGTTCAGACCCAATCCCTAGCCATTACCGGGTGTGATAATAAGCCACCCTCCTCCCATTTTGGCCAGTCTTTGATCACATACTTACCAGTCTGGTTTTCAGTTTGCTATTCATTTTGGCCCTGGAGATGTTTTTTTTACCTCCTTATAACCTCATCTATGCATTTAAAGGGCATTTGTTATGTCATATCTGAGATTTTTAGCTGTTTCATAGCAAAAGAGTTCCAAAATGATATTAGTTCACCATGTTGACAAATTAAAGTCTGACCCTCATCATAGTTGTTGCTTCCTCAGAGTTTGTTTATTCAGATACTTTATAAACTCCACACTAATAATGTTGCCTCTCTAGACAATATGCTAGCCTCGGCTCCTCCTTTTAAATACTTGGTCTCTCCACCTTTCTTTCTCCCCTCTCTCCTATATGTTTGTATTGCTTTCAGAGAGAGGAAGGGAGAGAGAGATAGAAACATCAATGATGAGAATCATCAATCGGCTACCTCCTGCACACACACACACACACACACACACACACACACACACACACCAGAGGATCGAGCCCACAACCTGGGTATGTGCCCTGACTGGGAATCAAACCATGACCTCCTGGTTCATATGTCAATGCGAAACCACTGAACCACACTGGCTGGGCTCTCCACCTTTCTTAATGTAAACCCTGGCATTGAATATTTTTGTCAGGTGAAGGGTGATATTTGATTGGACCAGCCCACTGGGCCATAGGCAGCCCACAAATTGGTAGCTTTGGAGTCAGGTTCAATCAGAGGTAGCTAGTGGAGGAATGGGGTCTCATGGTATAAACTACTACAGCCTACTGCTGCCTCAGCAAGATACTAATGTCCTAGAAGAATCTGTGGCTACAGTGGGTACTGCCACAAACATTTTTTTTAATATATTTTATTGATTTTTTACAGAGAGGAAGGGAGAGGGATAGAGAGTCAGAAACATCGATGAGAGAGAAATATCGACCAGCTGCCTCCCGCATACCCCCCACTGGGGATGTGCCTGCAACCAAGGTACATGCCCCTGACTGGAATCGAACCTGGGACCTTTCAGTCTGCAGGCCAATGCTCTATCCACTGAGCCAAACCGGTTATGGCTGCCATAGACATTTTTAACACAGCCCTCCTCCCCTCAGCACCATCAGAAGAAAATTCCATCATCACCTGAATAGCATTTTACCCATGAACAAATAGCTAGCTGGACAGTCCCATAGCCAATTGTGGTGGTTAATATTAGTTCAATCTGAATGGCAATCTCTAATGGGCCAACATTTTTGTCAATGATTTTGACTTTGAGATCAAAGTAATTTTACAAATTTGATGCATGACACAAAGTGGAAAGAGACAGATAACACATTCCAGAAATGAGGTTCAAATGATTTTGACTGATTAGAATAAACAAGATTAAATGTAATAGGATTAGGGAAAGCCCTGAAGTTAGGTCCAAAATACCAATAGAGAAGCACAGGATTGCTGTGCCCTGGCTTGGCAGCAATTTATGGACAAAGGACCTGGGGAGTTTAGTGACCATAATTTCAACCTGATCTTGGCTAGTCCTATTCAACTCCTGCCCAAATCCTCCTGGCTTCGGAGAGACACACAAGACCTACAGAAAAAGAACTCCCCTGCCCCGCCCCCCACAATGGGCTTAAATCCTAAATTACCTCGTTTCATCAGCCCCTCGCTTACTCTCATCTCTATCCATTCTCTTCCATACCCCAAACTAACCCTTCTAGTTTTGTGCACCATTTGGCCTCCTGGGCCTTTCTTTCATAGCTCTCTCTGCTCCTTAATCATTTTACCTGTAGTCTTTTGATCTCTGGAAGCCAATTCAACCTAGAAACTTTGGAAGAAACTAAGAAACATTTCTCTTGGAGAAGAGACTCTGAGAAGCATCATGGGCATTTCCAAATAAAAACGAGAGTGCACATGTCCTGTGCTGCTCTAGGCAGTAGTGTCGAACTAGAGGATCAGATGTCTGTTCGATATAAGGCATTAGTGTTTCAATTAATATGTATGAGCGCTTACTATATGCAAGGTGATAAGTGCTTTGGGCCATCCAAAGGAAGGACTATCCAACAAATGGAAATAAATCCATCTCGCTGTAGTGTTGGAAGGTGATCACGGACCTCTCATAAAGAATACTGCAGAGTTGGCTGCTGCCTTGGAGAAGGTGGCTAGACGCCAACCTATTAGGCCTCATCTGATGGCAAAATTCTGGTTCCATAATACTATGTTCAAGCCAGGCCAACTAGCTCAGAAAAGTACCGATAAGTCCTAATCCTTCTGAATGCAGAAAAGGTGACAGACCACAACTTGTCATCCCAAAGGGGTCAGAATGGCCAGCCAAAAATGCCTGCAAAAGACTTCTCTACCTACCCACTTTGCTTCAGGCCCTTTAAGTTAGCCCAACCCATCCACAGGCTGCACCTGCGGGAGATAAAGGCCAGCTGAAAATAGCCACGGGTATTCAGAGCAATTTCCCAGAACCTCCATTCTCTGATTTGGCTCAGATTCCATCTGACCCTCCTCCAGTCTCTTGGCTCTGAATTCACCTCAGTTATTTGAACCTTGGCTTTACCTATTCTATAGACTAGAGAGGTTTCAAACTTTAGCATTGGAGTTTCCAAGAGGACTTATTAAAACAATGGTTTGCTGGGCTCCAGTCCCAGAGTTTCTAATTAAATAGGTCTGAGATGAGCCCAGGAATTTGCATTTCTAACAAGTAGCCAGGTGACACTGACGCGGCTGGTCCAGGGACCACGCTTTGAGAACCACTGCCCTAGACTATAGCACAGCTCTTTCCTCGGCAGGAACCCCCAGCCTCACAAAATCCTACCTCTAGCTCCTGAGCTATTGCAGCCCCAGCCATCCCTGCAGTACTAATGGCATCTTTGGATGCTATCAGCAGAGGGATGCCTAAACTTCCCAGCATTGCATTCCTGAAACCCAGGCTTTCTTCATCTGTTCAAATGCAAGGGCCTCACAAGGTACTTAGCCACGGTTTTATACAGAAAATTAGTTATGAATCGCTTGAGAGTGAGCATGTTTTTTTAAAAGCAAGCAACAACTAACTCCCCCAAATCTTCCTAAATCAGGTGAGACCCAGCTGGTAGCCCTATAGCTGGAGGACTGGAGGACTTAAGCAAACAGCTGAAGGTAAACAGTAGGGGTCAAATATTAATAGCTAACTCTAACATACCTTGTGCCAAGTTCTGTCATAAGCACTTTGCATATATTTGTTTTTTCATTCCTCCTAACAAACCTACAAGGAAGATATTATTATTATTATCCTCGTGTCACTGCTGGGCCAACTGGGGCACAGAGAAGTCAGGTAAGCTGCTTTAGGTCACACAGCCAGAATACGACAGAGCCAGGATCTCCTCCTGGGAGGGAGCTCCAGAGTCTGCACTCCCTACTGCACTGCACGGCCTGGGGTGATGCACAGACTCTGAAATCTGTGTTCTGACTTCAGCTTGCTTTTTCTGCTGAAACTTTTGCTCCCAGTTGGGTGCCAATCACTTTGATCAATTGTTCTCCTGAGACTTGTTCCCTTGTCTAAGAACATAATTTTCAGGTGTCAGCAAGCAGAGAGATTTGGAGGAGTCTATAGAGAGGGCCTAAGACCATTCCAGGCACATCCAGCTGGTGTGAATGTAAACCTCACTTTAATGAGGGTCATTGTTTTTCAATGACTTAATTGAGGTAGAAAAGCTGGGAGCACAGAATTCTCCAGGGCTATCCCCTAGATCAGCTATTTTCAACCTTTTTTATCTCATGGCACACATAAAGTAATTACTAAAATTCTGCAGCATACCAAAAAATATATTTTTGGCGAGCTGACAAAAAAATAGGTATAATTTTTATTCATTCACACTGGATGACTATTGTTGTGTTGGCTGTCGTCATTTTTTTATTTGACAGTCTAAGGGAAAAGAGGTCAGTGCCCTTGAGTAAATAGGTATTGCATGTTTTAAAAATTCTTGCAGCACACCAGTTGAAAATCGCTGCTCTAGATGGTAGGCCTTGCTGGAGGTCAAGGTAGGTCTGGGCCACTTAGAGGTTTTGAAGATGTCTCCAAAAGAGGAACTGATGAAGGTTTACATTAAGCAAACAGACACACGTAACCTCCCAAATAAATATACAGTGCACTATAATTGTGACATACACAAGATGATGGATTACAGGATGCATTGACACTCCTATAAATTCAGTGTGCTCTGGCTGTGTGGTGGGGTGATGGTCTGCCATCTGAGGGGGATGGGAGGAGAGTATGTCCATGCCTGTTGGGTAACTTCGTGCCTGTGTATGAAACCTCACCTGCAGAGAGCATCGACCATCCAGTCCTGGGGCCCTGCCTCTGGCCTGAATAGCCACCCCTCCCACGTGACAGGCTTTACTGGAGGCGTCCAGCTCCCTAAGGTGCTGGCTGGGGCTCCAGCAGCAGAAGGCTTCATCTCTGTTTCTCCCAGAGTCTGGCCAGCCCACCCAACACCCTCTCTCTGCCCCCACTCTCCTCTCTTCAGAACTTCTCCCTTCTGAAGTCTCTGCTGAATTTCTCCAGTCCATTCACCGCTGCCTTAAAACTGAAAATTCGTGATGTTTTGGCCCAATGACCAATATTTTAATTAGCATCTAGTGGTCCTTTGCTTTTAAAGCTCCCTTACCCAAATCCAGGAACGTATCTCTAAACCTCTATATTATTTCTACCTCTGGCTAAGAAACTTGACCGATAAACAGAGTTTGGGGCCTGCCTTCCCCTTTATGAACAGAAGGGGCACTGTTTTGATTTGAGTTTGCCTGTCTAGCCTTTCAGAGGGGCTATATCTCCACGCAGACCCTGTTCCCACCCAATATCTGCCCACAACAAAACTGTGGCCACAACATTTGGTTACTTGGGCTTCATTCAACTGCTGGACCAACAACTAAATGTTTTCCAGGCGTGAATAGGTCTCAGCATACTGATTGGATTGGCAGATAAAATACAGGATGCTCAGTCAAATTTGAATTTTAGATAAACAACAAACATCTCACACAATTTTAAGGACATACTTATACTTTAAAAGTATTGGTTGTTTTTCTGAAATTCGAAGTTAACTGAGTGTTCTGTGTATTTATTTGCTAAATTTGGCAACACTAAGAATATATCAAATAATACAGTTCAATAAAAGTTCTATGAAAATGTTAAAATATTACCAATAAGTATAAGCATCTAGCCTGGCCAGTGCAGCTCATTGGTTGAGCACTGACCTATGAACCAGGAGGTCAGGGTTCTATTCCCAGTTAGTGCACATGCCCGGGTTGTGCCTGGGTTGTAGGCTCAATCCCCAGTAGGGGACATGCAGGAGGCAGCCAGCCGATCAATGATTCTCTCTCATCATTGATGTTTCTATCTCTCTCTCCCTTTCTCTCTGAAATTTATATATATATTTAAAGCATGTGCTGGCCAGGGAAAGGTGGGCATCTGATTAACCATCACAACTGATCTACTAGAGAAGAGAAGAGAAGAGAAGAGAAGAGAAGAGAAGAGAAGAGAAGAGAAGAGAAGAGAAGAGAAGAGAAGAGAAGAGAAGAGAAAAAATACTAAGTCAAAGGTTAACAAGGTCTACCAATTCCCAAACATCTTTCAAAAGGATGGTACAGGGTGGGTGTTACTGGGCAGGTCTGAGCCTGCAGTGGGTCTGCCTAGGGGCCACTGGTAGTAGGAAAGATTTTACAACACGAGTCCAGGTGGCTTTTGAAAGTATGTTTATTAAAGCTGGGACAGAGAAACAAAGGGAGATTTTCAGGTAGGAAAAGCAACCAGAGAGGAAAAGTCAGAGACAGGTTAAAGTCTTGGAGACAGGTTAAAGGTTAGCCCATGTCGAACTGCTACTGCCCAGTGCTCCCTTGGCTGCAAGTCTCATGGGGTCCCTTTGAGTTTAGGAGAAAAACAGCAAAGATACCAGGCATGGGCATGCTCTCGTGAGAACGTGAGGTGGCTCCTTTGTCTTGAGGCTTTTTAGCTTTCTTCGGCCAGGCGGTAGCCTAGGGGAGGTCTCAGGGAAAGGTCTTAATAGAACATTTATTAGCTTTTCAGGTGTGTCCTTCAATATGTTGATTTATCAAAATGTGTACATAGAAGGGTCAGGGGTCCTTTTTTGGTTAGTTTCATTCTCAAGAACGTCATTGAAGAGGGACAGAGACCAAGGCTGTTCTGTCTCAGAATGGTCTGGAATGTGTAAACCATTTGCTCCTAATGTCCTTGGTTAGGGAAGATAAGACCTGTGATTCATTAGCTGCCTATAACCTGCTCAGATTGTTTGGCCTTGTTTAATTATATTGTCTGTTTCCCTTACTGCTCTTGTCAAGGAACCTCCTTAACTTCTCACTATCCTGCCTCATGTGAAGAGAAAATGTTTAGAACTGAGAAGGTGATGATGACAAAGATTAGTCACTCTTCCATTATAATTTTTTTTTGTAAAAAGCACAGGGAGATTCTGGAGACCCAGATCCTTTCCCCATTCCAGGATGATCACTGCGTGCTCTGGGGCAAAGCTCTTTACAGCAACCTCCCTCCCAGTGCCTCAGTTGCATCCTAGATACCCAGCAACTTTCTGGGTGCAGAAAACATCCCTGAGTCCTCAAAAAAGTGTGGGATATGTTTAAGAAAGTCTTCCACCATTAATAACCTGTGACAGTGAGGTACCTCTCTCCCTCAGATGAAGGAAAGACAACAGCCTCATTCGAAAATATTTTTTAATTTTAAAAAATCTATCAGGAACATTCACAAAGGGATTTTAGTCAAATGATGTAATGATGTTAGGCAATAATAACCCTACTTTTGAAAGCCAGTGCTGATTACCAGGTGTATTAAAAATGGCCTTGGGGGAAATCTCAGTGCAAATATTTCTCTTTTAGTTTAATTTCAAAGTCTACTTAAAAGAAAAAAGGGAGGATGTCTGAAGTAGTCAAGTAGCAATCATTTGCACCTGGATAGACTATGTTTCATCCCAGAATCTGGAGCATTTTGTGCACAGATGGGAGAGCCTGTGTGTGCACAGGATGCTGTGGAGGCCAGGAAGGGGCAAGGCCAAGAGACAAGGTGGCTCTGCCAAGGTGACACAGAAACACAGGTGGACTTGAGAGCACTGCTCCCACCTGATGACAATCACGGAGCCTCTCTGTTCTGAAGGGAGCATAGGTCGTACTGGGGCGGTCCCTCAGAGCTTCCTGAGCACAGGCTCTGGAGCCAAAGAGAAGCCAGTGAGGCTCTGGCTGAGTTTACGAAGCACCTGCTACATGCACAGCCTCATTAGGCACATGGGAGAGAATAAAGAGGGACAGGACCCAGATCCTGCCAACAAGCATGAGGCTATCTCACAAGACAAGATTCTTTGTGAAGAGATGGGATCTAGCTCAGCTGGTGTAGCTCAGTGCTTGACCATCAACCTATGAACCAGGAGGTCATGGTTCGATTCCAGGTCAGGGCACATGCCCAGGTTGCAGGCTCACTCCCCAGTGGGGGGCGTACAGGAGGTAGCCAATCAATGATTCCCTCTCATCATTGGTGTTTCTATCACTCTCTCCCTCTCCCTTCCTCTCTGAAATCAGTTTTAAAAATGTTTTTAAAAAAGAGAGAGATGGGATCTAGCAGTGAGGGTGGAAAGGAGTATTAGACCTTCCCCTGCGCCTCCAAGGGTAAAAGGGATTTAGATAGAAACTTGGAGCTTTTCAGAATGTGCCAGGACACCCTATATTCCACCTGACTCCTTTCCCCATCAGAAGACAAGAGAACTCCTCTCTTTCCCCCATGAAATACAAAGGCTTAATGCTGGCCTCCGTGCTGTTTGCTGAAGACCAGATACTTGTGGTCACCTCCAAGAATTTCAGAAGAAATTTTGGTTAGTGTGTTCCCATTCTCTTTGGATTTTGCTGGTTTCTCACCCCACCCAGTCCTTTTTTCCCACTCCCTCTTTTCTTCTTTTCCTTTCCATGGAAGAAAAACTCATGATTAGACCTCAAGACAGGAGAACATAAAAGCTTCTGGATTCTTGCCCATTTCGCTGAACTCTTGGGGCAACAATGGTTCTTGTTAGGCCTGAGCCCGAGCCTGTGCCAGGAGGAGGGACAGGACCTCAGGCGGGTAGGGGAAGACATTTGCCAAATGCTTATGGAATAAAGGATTAGACAGAGGTCGGCAGATGGCTGTCTCAGTGGGACCCACCATCACTCGCTACCACAGTGATGCCACCGGGCAGCCTAGATTTCCTAGGACAGTTCCAGTTCCAAATGATGCCATAAACCATTCAAATGGCCTGGAAATTATCACATTTCCGTGTCCAAACTACAATTTCAAAACTGCCCTCTCACATGTGGAATTGGCACAAAAATCTCTCATTGGCCCAAATGTCCCCCCTGGGTTTCAGAAACTACGATCATCGCAGCTGGAGGCTGACTGGAAAGCAGGCTCATTTGGTCTTTACCGTATCCTGGTGTCCCCTGTCACTACTACCCGCCTCATACAGTGCTGCCCACCCCCACTCCATGCTCCTTCTGCCTCCCCTTTGATGAAAACACCTCAGTTAGGGTCCAACAAGCACACGTGGGAGCTAAGTGACTGAAGGGAATGTTAGGCTATTTGCTTCCTCACAAGAGATAGTGTCTCCAGCCCCAGGCGTGAAATGCTAATAAGGAATTAGGGGTGCAAGCAAAGTGTAAGAGAATATGGGGAAGGAGAGTGAGGGGTCTCTGTGGAACCCCTTCAAGGGGCTTCTGTCTGCTCTGTCTGCTTGCCACGCTACGTCTCCTGCCTCTGGCAGAGGAAGCTGCTAGCTGTGAGTAAGTATCAAGTAAGTATGAGCGTCCCTCAATGAGCGGCCGAAGCTGGACACTGCCCAGTGGGCACACACACTTCGGAAGGACGGGCCATGTGGCAAGAAGAAGCACCTTGGTGACTTTACCCAAAGACTGCTGGGTGCTGGCTGCAAGCCTGCAGGTGAATTCTGCATATTTCTGCACTTCTGCATCAGGGAAATCGTGAACCCTGCCTGCCGGGAAACGGCCGAGTGGCTGCTATCACAGGAAGCACTCAGTCCACAGGGCACCCAGCTACCCACTGTGATGGCCTCCATGTCACAGAGTCACAGACTCTGAGGGCACAGGTCACATCACAGCCCGAGACGTGGAAGCAGAAGTCTGCTGTGGCTCATCTCTACTTCATGAGCCCAGACCCTGCCCAGAGCACAGTCTCACTCGGCCATCTGGCTGAATTCTGCCTCAGAGACACACTCAGGCTGTCCTGGGTTGGAGGTCTAGGTCATGAGCAGTCCACCTCCCCTCTGCTCCCTTCTTTTCATTCTGCTCCCTGGTGACAATGGTCTCGCTTCTGCTCTGCCCCCAACACCCTCCAGCTGAGGCCTGATGGCACCTTCCTGTTCTCAGGTTTTGATTCCATTCTTTGATTTCTTGCCCTTTTCTGTGTTACTTCCATGGACAGGTATAACTATCATGACCCACACCTTCTGCAAGCCCTAGAACACCCTGTCGCTATGGAGAGTCCCCACAGAAAGGTGTGTGAAGTGAGCTAAGAGAGAAACCAAGCTTGAAGACTATCTCCTCTCTTTTTTTTTCTTCTTCCCACCACAGAAGATGGGGGAACTTCACCCTTTTCCAGTCTGTACTTGGTAGAAGAGGATGCATGACAGTCTTCGAAGAAAGTTTCCATAGAAGACTGCTTTCACCTCAGTTTTTCCCTCTGGCTTCTCCGATGGCCAGATATTTCCACAGTTTGAAATCAGTTCCTTTGCCCTTTTTTTTTTCTGTTAAAATACTACCATGCACGGGAAAGCTAACCACGGGTATTAGTGTTTCAGAGCAATGTATTTATTCTGAGAGCATACTCTGATAGGGAGGGAAAGAATTTAAGATGAGGGAGTTGGGAACAGTTAAAAGAAGCCTCAAAGAAAAGAGAAAAAACTGCAGAATAGTAGGATGGAAGGGGGCCCAGGCCACACTTTCCCTGTCTCAGAGTTTTGTAGCGGCCAAGTGAACCTGAGCCAGGACTCAAATCCGCTAGAGGGGAAGAAGGCGGGATATACTGAAGCAAGTTCAGGCATTGAATACAAAGGCCTCCTTTAATCCAGGGACCATGTAGGCACCAAGGAGGCAAAGAAAAGAAAGACCCGGCTCCTGCCCCCAAGGAGCTCACCCTAGCGAGGAGAAACACAGGGATGCAGTGTTCACGATGCCGTTTGAAAGTGCTTCACTGGGGGGAGGCTCAGGGAGGAGGGGCCTGATGAACAGGCACTAGATGCAGACGCATGTGCTGACTGTTCAGAGACAAGTAGGGAGGAGTATAATAAGGTGGGGATCAGGAGAGAAAGGAACGCCTGCAGAGGGAGCAGTCATAGCAAAGTCTCTTGAAAAAGCAAAGTTCTGTGACCAAAGTGTAGGGTCCTTAAGGTGGTGTGACGGGAGCTGAGGCTGGGAGTGTGCTGGCAATCAGAACTGAGGGCAAGGCCAAGACATTTAAACTTCATTTGAAAGCAACAAGGAAAGACTGGTGGATTTTCAGCAGAGGACTACATGGGCAGTTTTTATCTGGATTGTTCGCTGTGAAGGCAGGCGGTCGATGAAGCAGGGAAAAATGAGACTAGAGACAGGGAGGCCAGTTGGAGGTGATAGTAGTAGATGGGAGACAGGGACTAACCCACAGGAGGGCCAGAGGGCATCGAGGAAGATTGGGAAGTAGCATCTATGAGACCTGGGGACCCCTTAGGGGCTGAGGAAGAAGATGAAGACAATGTCTGGATTTCCGGCAGGGCCCCTGGCGCATGGTTAACTACCCACTGAGAAAGGGGAGTCATGCGGGGCTTCGGTTTGAAAGTCTGGATGTAAGTAAAATCTATTTGGTCAACATTCTACTTGAAAGATCCTTAGGTTACCCAGTAAGTCCAGTTGCTCTGGTTGAATTCCATGGAGTTTCCAGGGCCTTGTTGTACCTGATCTTTCAACTCCAGAACCACCCTCAGCATGGAGATACACTCATCGTGGGAGAAACACAAGGAATCAGGCCCCCCACGAGAATAATATCCTCCATTTCCAGGGCTTTCAGGCACGAGTAGAATGGCTGGCAGGAACCCCACGAGTCATTTAAGCCAGAGGGTCTCAACCCAGACTGCATATCAGAATCACCTGGGGAGCTTTCCAAACACAGATGTGTGGGCCCCACCCCCAGAGTTTCCGATGTAACCCTCTGGACTGCAGCCTGGACATCTGGATTATTAAAGTTCCTTGGTGAGTAGGTGCAGACAAGGTTGAGGACCTCTGATTTAAATTGTTCTCTCCTTCCCAATGCATCATTTGAATCCCTATGAGTTAAGGGGCAACAAGTGAGTTCGGATTTGGACTTAGGGTGACTGTCAGAGGTTCAAACAGAGATATCCTCTGCATGCCCCCCCCCCCCCACTCCCTCTCTCCATCACCCGCCGCTAATGATCTCTCAAGATCTTATAAATGTTTATCCAGGCAGCCCTGGGTTGGGCAATGGCTCCTGATTGCTGGGTACACTGGCTGGGATGGGGAAGAGGCTTCTCCCAGACAGTAGTCCCAGACAGCTTGGCTCTGAAACACAAACAAACAGAAAATAGTCACTCTGCTTCTCAACCTGTTCAGCACTGGGGAGGTGATGGGGTGGGGATCAGGGGAAGATTTCAAACAAGGGCAACATTTTCTAGGCTTTTGCAACCTGCGCTAGAATAGTTATTACCACAAATAGCCGTTTTGGCTGCGATGAGTCTATAATTTCAACCTCTGAAGTAGCATATTCTCAGAGCTTCTGGTATCTCATTTTGTTGATGCAATGAGGAAAATCCAGGGCCAGGGCTTGAGGCAGGTTCTCACCCCTCAGCTGCTGGAGCCCTAGTGATTACCAGGCTCTTCAAAATCCTTGAGTCTAAGTTAGGACTTAATTCTTCTTCTAATTCTTTTAATCTGTACACCCTCCCCTTAAAATGCCCATTGTTCCCTGAAGCATCTTTGAAACTCTAACCCCAGTGAATCCCAACCCTCTCAGAGGCGTTGGAGACCAAGTCAGTTTCTCTGTGAGTCTACAGGTTGGCCTTATAGCTCAGCAGCCACAACAGAAGTGCCCCATGTCCAGAGTGGAGGCCTCCAGCCATAGCAGGGACCCCCTCAGCCACTCCATTCTGCCCTGACCCCTGGGATGTATCGATAGGCCTTCCCCAGGTGGGCCCTGGGGGAAGATGAATACATACCATCCATTTGAATGAGGTACATCCAAGCCCAGGTTGGAGGAGGCCCAAATGCCAAATGGAAACCTGAACTCCGAGGGGAGACCCCAGGTTGGCCCTGGCTCCTCGAGCCCCCGCTTTTCCAGGGCTGCTTTAACCCATTATGAAGACAGCTCTTTTGTGGGAGCCCCAGCCAGCCAGTCCTCTGGTGGCCCAGGGCCGGAGGTTCGGTCAGGAGCAGGTCATCCTAGACACTCAGCTGGGTGGCTTCTGTGTTCCTTCACTATTTTGCTTGGGTCCCTCCCCTCTGCTGACAGCTGGAAACCCTGAGACAAGTGTCTTCTAACTCACGAATAACAGTCTGAATTTTTATTTTGGATTTCCAAGATCTCCAATGGCTTCAGTGAGTGACTATAACATTCTTTTTTTTTTTTTAATATATTTTATTGATTTTTCACAGAGAGGAAGGGAGAGAGATAGAGTTAGAAACATCGATGAGAGAGAAACATCGATCAGCTGCCTCCTGCACATCCCCCACCGGGGATGTGCCCGCAACCCAGGTACATGCCCTTCACCGGAATCGAACCCGAGACCTCTCAGTCCGCAGGCTGACGCTCTATCCACTGAGCCAAACCGGTTTCGGCGACTATAACATTCTTAAAACAAAAGGAATTTGAATATTTGAGTTCATTCTCATTTAAAAAAAAAAATAATGCAAAATCGAAGAGTGTTTCATGGGAACCACGGGCAAGGAAAGATGTCACAAAACTGAAAATCCATGTCATTCACTCACTCCACAAACACCTACCATGTGCCAAGTACTGTGTGATGTCCAGGAGCTTCAAACAAGAATCAGGCAGTGTCCTAGCCTCCTCAAGGTCTCTGGATTGCGTTGAGAGGTAGATGATTTAGTCATAGTGTGTGTTAGCAATAGTGTATGTTAACAATGGTGTGTGTGAAGGGCTGTAACAGAGATGCTATGGAAGCCCTCATGGGTGCCGAACACTGCCCCAGGTGTCAGGAAAAGGTGCAAGAAGATTGGTAGGAATTCACCAGGCTAAGAACAAAAAGTGTAGGGAGGGATGGTGCTGTGTGCAAATAGACAGAGCTGTGTGAAAAGGTGACATCTCCAAGAATAAAATTCCACAGCATGGGACCTCAACCTGATGCCCAGCTAGAGCAAACTGCAGAATGTGAATGCTTGTGCTCTTCCTGGTCCAGTAGGAGGCTAGGACACATCCTGGCACCATCCTACTGAAATTTCTTCTTCACCACACGCTGGATCTGTGTGCATATGTCTGGTAAGCACCAATGCACGTACGTGGCCTTACAAGTCACATACGTCATCGTATGTGGGATGCTAAAAATAACTCACCCATCTGCTGCCTGCATCTCACCTGCCCAGACAGAAGGTAGCCAGGTGGGCCTTGCCAGAAAGCAGGAGTTGGCAGAGAAGGACTCTGGCAGCTTTGCAGTTTGAATAACTATCCATTAGGTTCCAAGCATATCAGGAGGCGAGAAAGTGTGGACACACGAAGATATCAGCCTCAGAGAACCCTCAAAAGAGGAGGAAAGAGAGCACTTATTGAGTATCCACTCAGTCAGACCACACTGGGTCAGCTACTTCACCTATGTTACTGTTACTACCTCTATTTAAAGAGGAAATGGAGGCTCACAGTCCCAAGGTGAAAGGGGTGAGGTCAAACTCTACACTAAGCCAACATCAACCCCGTGCCCACACCTGCCTTGGCACGCACATGCCCTCCCTTCCCCTGTCAATGGCCACCCTCCTCCAGCCAAACCAAGAGCTCAAGCTACTTTCTTTCACCACCACCTGGGCTGCTGGGTGTGGAGGGCCCCTTTGTCACACTGTGATTCTTCCCTTTCACATAGCTGCTCCAGCTGAGTTATCACCCCAGCGCTCGCAGGCCAGCTTCAGAGCAGGTGTTTGCAGACTTCCCGCACAATCTTCCCTTAATGAAAATGATGTGTGGATCCTGGAACAGGCAGCACACTTGTGTATTCGTTTCCTAGAGAGACCATCATGTGCATGGTAACAGAGAAAATGAACATGTGACAGAAGAAAATAAAAGAATCAGATTTGGAAATTAAATCCTTACAAGTTAAAAAGAAAAAGAGAGAAGAAGAAGAAGAGGAGGAAGAAGAAGAAGAAGAAGAAGAAGAAGAAGAAGAAGAAGAAGAAGAAGAAGAAGAAGAAGAAGAAGAAGAAGGTAATAAATCCATAACCCCTATTCCATGCTCAAATATCCCCTATGTAACCCTAGAGTTTGGGGTCCTCTGGTGATAGGGACATGACATCATTAGTCTCTGGCCATGTCCCCTTACTTCAATGCCTCTAACTGTCCATTGGCCTGTTGCTTATGCTCCTTCCCAGTGCATGGTTCCCTTGCCCACATGGTTCTACAAGGCACCTGGTTGCCCACCCATTCTCTCCCAAGCCCAGGTAACAGAAGTTCTTCAGACTCATGCTCCAGGCTCCTGCCCCATTTGGAAAACATTGCTTTTAGTTCTGTTTGTGCTGAGCCTTCAATCCCAGAGATGCTATTGTCCCTCTGCTTTTTAGACGTTCTCACTCCTGACTCAACTCTTCATTCTCACTCTTCTTCTCTGACTCCTCCCAGCTCTTCTCTCTTAGTCTCACAATTATGCCTCCTTTAAGCATATGAGAGTTCAGTCTTGTCTTTCACACAAAATGTGAAAGAAGGGTGAATGAGATAAGACCATGTATAACTATGTTCAGAGGATAGAGGGGCAGGATTGGAGAAGAGTTCAGGAGAGCTAGAGGAATCGGGGTAGGTGTAATGAGCATGTTGGGAGGGGGGCTGCTAGTGAAACAAGAGCTTAAGCTTAGTTTCATTTTCTGTAAAATGGGTATCATAACATAACACCTAACTGGAGAAGTTGTTAAAAGAAGTAACTTTATGCACAGTGCTTTTCTTATATGATCTCACACTGTTATTATTTCTTTCTTTTTTCTTTCAACAAGTGAAGAAATTAGAGCTTAGAGAGATTAAGTAACTTGCCCAGAGCCACTCAGTTAACAGCAGAGCCAGAGTCCAAACCAAGTAGGTCTGCTTTTAGTCACCACACGATGTTGCCTCACACTTTACACCTGACATTCTAATTCTCAGGGGCACCACAACCTCACCTCCAAAATTACAGCTACTGCATCTCAAGGAAGGAGTTTATGCCTCCCAATCTTAATCATCTCCAGGATAGATATTCTTGCCCACTCGGCCATTCCCTCCTCCTCCCCCTCCCCCACTCCCCTAGATTCCTTAATGTATGTGTTGGTCAACAACCTGCTAGGTGAATTGCTGGTCCAATACTGCTAGCTGTTGACGGTGCCCTAGAAGGAGATGAATTCAGGCTCCTTGAGAGCAAGAACCTTTTTTCCCTTCGATCTATCTCCTCAGCTCACTGGGGCATGTACTAGTACTATGTACAATTAAATACTTACCTGTTGACGTATGGCCAAAATAAGGTCTGCTGAAGGACTGAGGTAACACATTTCTCATGAGTGTGGGATCCTGACCTCTTGAAATGTGTCACTGATAGACAGGGCCACTGAACACCACAGAGTCCCAGGTCCTGTTCAACCCTGACTTCTCAAGGGACCCTGGGAGGGGAGGCAGATAGAGGGAGGGGCAACATATACCATCCTCATAACATTTGTGTGAATTTTAAGTGTTTAACTTTAATCACAACTTGTCTGTTGATAGAAACAATCTTCAAAAGTAATTTACAATGAACATAACTTTTTTCTTACAGTTGATATTGACTTTGATTATGCCAACCATCAAAACATCTTTTTCACATTGTTTACTCTCAAATCGCCACTTTTCAAGGCATTTACTGATTTTTTCCCTTTCCAAATCCACAAAAAAGGCACAAGAATGTTTTTCAAATTATATTTTTCTTATGAGAAATGTGATACATTGTTAAAATCATATAATACAAAAATATTATAGTAAACATTGAACATCTCATAACCCGTTTCCCAAAGATTGCCACTATAATAGGTTGGTGTATAGCCTCCCTGAGTTTTAACACATATATAAATAAAATTTTTTGCATGAACTTCATCAACTAAATATACTGTTCTGCCACCTGCTTTTTTCGTTGACATTCTATCATGAGTAGCTTTGGATGAACATATACATATAGATGCACACCATTTTTAATAACAGCTTAATATTCTATTGAATAGATAAACCCTCAATTTTACTAGTCAATGCCATGTTAAAGGTGGTTGTTTTTTAAGTTGTTTTCATGTTTTTGCTATTCTAAACAATACTACAGTGGGTATTACTTGAAACAACTTCCCAGAAATGGAATACTGGGCCAAAGGAGATGCATATTTTACATTTTGATGTACATTCCTAGATAACATTTCAGAAAGAAGGCTAAATATGATGATCTTGCTTTAAAGAAGTTCTTTCCCTTCTGAGTATCAAGAGTCAGGAGAACCAATGGCAATGGGCTCCACTGGCCTGTCCGTCAGCCCCCACCTGGAGGCAGAGGTGGGAACATCACATCTTTTCATGACTGCTTGTGCCTTACCAAGGTGGAAACCAGGCAAAGCCTTGAATTATGACAATTTTATCATTCTAAGATTCCAAGCGTTTCTTCCCCTTTCAATTTCTAGTAACCTCTTTTCTCATACAGTCCACAGATTTCATGATTATTTTCAAATTTAGGCAAAATGTATTGTGTCCAAAACTAATCAGCAGAAAGAATGTGATGCACAGGTAGAGGACATGGTGTGTTAGTTCCAACGTCACTTAACGGAACTAATTAGAGCAAAAGTAGTAACTCTCAGAACCCAGAGATCACTACATTTTTGTGATCTTCTCCACAAAAAGCTTATTTTCTGAACCTGCCATTCATCATAAAATGTAAAGCCTTATGTCCCCTACATAAACCCCAGTGAAACAGAAGTTGTTGCCTCCCACTCAAACTTGTGCTTTTCTTCCTTGTGTCTTTGTAGTTCAAAAAGCTGCCGCCAATTCTTGAATATCTATTATATTTCAGGTACCCTGTTAAGTGCTTTTGGGGGGATATTTCAGGTAATCGTCACAGCAATTCTTTGAGGCAGGTACTATTTCTCCCCATATCCATGTGGAAAAATGAAGCTCAGAAAAGTTAAGTAACTTACCGAAAGCCACACAGCGGTTCAAAATCAAGCGGCATTGGAAGCCATGTCACCCTCCTTCCAACACTTCTGTTCTCATCTCTGCCCTGCATTGCCTGACACCACCACCCCCTCCAACTCTCTCCAACTCCCAACAATCTAAATCCTTCAAGAGGCAGCTCAGTACAAGGGAGTATAAGTTCAAAGAAAAGATTCAGCTCAAATCCCCACCTCAAGCACATGGAAGTTATCTTTCATCGTTCTGAATTCTTATTGTCTGAACTCTGAAGAGCTTATTGTCTTTGCTACGGCTTGCCACCACTTTTTCGGTTTAATTCAGTCCTTCAGCCTTTCTTCAGCACGTTCCACGTACCAGGCCCCACCCAGCTCACAGCCCCAGTCCCCAAGGACGTGAGGCCAGTGTGGTAGGTTGTGAGGTCATAGGAGGCAGGTAGGATCGATACCCCTCTGTATCCCCCACAGCACCGGCCACTCAGGAGACCTGCAGCAAATAGTTCTGGATTATTTGGCAACTTGGATGGTTGACAGTCATGCGGAGGAGGGCAACTTTTCTACCCCTCCCTCCCCCATCAGTGCCACTGAGTCCGCCTGAACCCTGTGGCCCACTGGTTCTGTAAAGCCATCCCTTCCTGCTTTGAGGCATTTCTCTTCTCACCAGGAAGGCGGCTCTGGCCAGGTCATTTATTCACATCCTATCTTCTTGGAGAGGGACGTGTAGCCCAGCGGGTACCTGCCTGATAACAAGCCCATTAGACTTCCAGCTCTGCTCTCAGCACCAGCTCCCAGGCACTCAACGGTGTTTATCTTCCCTACTGGGCAGCTGGGTGGATGACAAGGGTCTGCACGGGGTAAGCAGCAAAAAGACTACCTGGAGCCTTGAATCACCCAAACAACAGGAACTGCACCCAGAGCCACGCCCCTTCCTCTCCCCAGGGACAGGGCTGGGGCAGAGGCTAATAAAAAAACCAACCCTAATTGTATGCCGCCGTTCCTTCTTCAGATTGTTTCTCTGCCTCCAACATACGCCACCCCTCAACACCTGCTTCCCAGGCCCCTGACTTGAAAATTCTGAAGAAAACACAAGTGAGAGGAAAAGCCAAGGAAACTACCTTTCACGAGGGAACTGGAGCAGGTGGTCGCCGATCCACT